>NC_033630.1:8026867-8028885 GCF_001540865.1 Ananas comosus | reverse complement strand
GCGGTTTGGTGTACGCGGGAAGCTAAGTCCCCGCTATATCGGACCCTTCGAGATTTTGGAACGAGTTGGCGTGGTAGCCTACAAGTTGGCATTACCACCCAGGCTTGCGAGAGTGCATGACGTATTCCATGTATCCCAACTCCGCAAGTATGTCTACGACCCGGATCATATTCTCTCGTATATACCTATAGAGCTCCAAGATGATATGACTTATAAGGAGTTCCCGGCTTACATCGTGGATCGGGAAGTGAGAAAGTTAAGGAACCGGGAAATTCCCTATGTTAAAATTCATTGGAGTGAGCACGGTGATCGGGAGGAAACTTGGGAACTCGAGAGCGAGATGCGGGAGCGCCACCCTCAACTCTTCGACGAGTCGAATTGAGGTATGGACTCTGAATAAGTAATTTCGCGGACGAAACTAAATTTTAGGGGTGGAGAATGTAACATACCACGTCCCTTGTAGGACGTGCCGAGTTCCGTCAAAACGAGCGAAACCTGGAGTGGGACGAGTTAAAGTGGACCCTAAGTGTATTAGAGTCCATAAATGAGGCTAAAGGGGCCCGGGAGAGCAAATCCGAAAATCTGGCTAAGTCCCAGATTTTGAGCTCTCGGGGACCGATTCTTGAAGGAGAGACCGGTCCTCGTGCGCGTAGCCTGCCAGGAAATCCTGAGGTATCCGGTCCCTAATAGTGAGACCGGTCCTCGGGAGACCGGTCCCTGACGGGCAGACCGATCCCTCGCTGCGCAACAGCTGAAAAACTCAAAAATTTGGCTAAGTCCTGGAACACCCACGTTCGGGAACCGGTCCCTGGTGGGGGAGACCGATCCCCGAAGGCGAAAAATGCCCAATCTGGGCAGTTCAAGAGGAAACAAGTGGAGGGGCTTAAGTGCAATTGTTACAACACTATATATGACTCATCCCCTCTCTCCCACAGCCATTTTCACCCTTCTCTCCCATTTCCTCTCTTTCTCTCTCTAGAACTCTTGCTCTAGGGCTTGGGGAAGAAGAAGAAGAAGCAAGGGAAGGTGGATTTGGAGGCTTTGGTGGGTTCTACAAGCTCTCCTACAAGAGGGACTTGGAGGAGCTTGGGCTAAGGTGAGTTTTTGGTAGAAATAAGCCTAGGGTTTGGATTTTGGCTTTGAAAATGGGAGCTTTGTGCTCCCTAGAGGCATTAAAGGCTCTTTTGAGCCATGTACACCATGGTTCCCATGAGAGCTCAAAGTGCTCTCATGGTGAATCCTTGGAAGTGGTGTTTGGAGCCCTAGGGTTGGTACCAAAGGTCTAGAAACCTTACTAGAGTGCTTCTTAGTTGATCCTAAGCGATTGTTTGCTTAAGGTTGGGATCGATTCATGGGAAAAACCCTAAATGACAATATTAGGGCTTGAATTTGGGGCTTTTGCCCTAGGATTGTTCGGGGACAAATTGACCCCGTGGCAACCTAATTGGGGGTGCCCTAAACACGTTGGACAACTCCGTTCAACGTTGCGAAAATATTAGAGTATAGCTCATGTACAAAGGGGCCTAATATGGCACTATTTTGATTATAGGGCTCGGAATCGGCTTTCGTAAAGTGCGGGAGCCTTCGTAATCTACACCCACACAACCAATAGAGGTGGGGAGTGCACGCCGGAATCGTTGGATTCCTTTCTATGTCTGTTTTTTCTATTTTTGAGCATATATATTTATATATATACCCATTCATGCATAGTAGGGTAGTTACATGTGGAACTTGGTTTGAATTCATTTATATGCTTCTAACGTAGTTGAACATAGAGGATGATAGAACCAAAATGGACATGTGTGATTGGACCCTCAAGTTGTGTGAATGTGAGTTTGGACTTGGACAATAGAAAACAAGGGTGACATTGGCATAGAAACAAGATTTGCATTGAGAGATGAACCGTTAAATATAGTTTAACTCATTTTGACATCGTCAAAGGTAAAGCCTTGAGAGTGGCAAGAATGAATAGGTAGAGATCTATCGTGACATAGGCATTGTGACTAGTGGCTATGAGT
>NC_033630.1:7973633-8026553 GCF_001540865.1 Ananas comosus | reverse complement strand
ATCATGAACATATTAATGCCATGCTTGGGACTCGTTGAACAAAAGTGTCATAAAGGGGCACTTGGAATTAGTAAACTATGAAAATGCAACTTAGAGACATGATGATAGGCCATTGTACATCTGCCATATATTCCATGTTAGAGACATGATGACATAGAGACAGGCCTTTGGGACATTCGATACATTCTATGTTATTAAACATGAGGACTTGGTACTTGTGATAGGATATACGACTACTTGCCATTGTGCTCATTCGCACATGCTTGTGAGGGTCGCTCCCTACAAGCCGGCACTCCGGAGATGGCCATCGCGATTTATATTCGCCGTGCGGGATTGGGCGCCGAAGTGGATTGCCGTGGGCCAGGCTCATTCCTAGGGTGGGGATGATGACTACCACGAGGCCACTAGGCTCAGCATCGGCCAGACAGCCTACGGGTGGGTCTCAGGGCCATAGACAGCCTTCGGGTGGGTCTCTTCAGATTTGACTTTAAGTATTCATTACGACATGTGGACAGATGATGACTTAGTGTACTACTTGGACATTGACTAGAATAGTAAACAGTGGAACTTTACTATTTCGCATTGTGATCATTATGATAGTTGGAGACTTTTACTTCATGCATAGTTGCTTCATACTTATGCTAATTATGCTAAGTAGAGATATCATGTTGTAGTAAGTTACATTTTTACTTACCTTTCGCTTTTCCACTTTTATAGTCACTGACATCTTTTGTAGCTTTGGGCCTCGTGGCGCATTCACTGAAGTCAGTAATTACCCACTGGGAACTATTTTAATAGTTCTCACGCCCCTGTTTTATGGTTTACTTTTCAGAGCCTTCGGCACCGGCGGAGGCACGGGATCGCGGCAAGGAGATCGCTTAGCTAGCTAGCGAGGAGCGCTACTTTGCCCAGGTGGTTTACTCTTTCTTTTGTAGTTGAGAGAGTGAGAGGTTTTTGTATCCATGTATAGAGACCACCTATGTATCTACCTATAGCACTTGTATCTGGGATTTCCTTGTATCACTTTATGTTTTATTTAGTAGATTTACAGTTTTATCCTTATCCCTGGTTGTAGCATTTAGACATTTGTTATACTCTGATACTCCTAAATGTCTCTTATTATTGATTTTATTATTGTTATTTTTAGACGCCTTATACGTTTTAGACGTATGGCGGGTCTGGGCACGCGCCGGGCGGGCTTCCGCTGGGTCCCGGGGCGTGACAGAGAAGCTCTCGGATTTAAGAAATTTTGCCTGTGTTACCGATGACACCCCTGGTGTGTACCGGTACACTTTGAAAAAATCTGCGAGAATTGCTCTCGAGTTTGCCTCTGCGTAATCGTGTTACCGGTGACAGCATCCCGTGTACCAGTACACTTTGGTCTGGCAGCAACAAATTGACCTGCTGCAAATAAGAATATTTGGGGGGCCTAGTTGCAATTGTAGCACACTATACATGTCCCCAACCTCCCTCCCACTGGTTTACACAACACCTATCACCCTTCTGTCTTATTTTTCCCTTTCTCTCTCTAGAGCTCAACCCTAGAGCAAAGTGTTGAAGAAGAGGAGCTTGGAGAATGTGGGTTTTGGAGGCTTTGGTGGTTCTAGGGGCTCTCCAACAAGGTGGACTTGGGTGAGCTCGTGGCCAAGGTGAGTTGTTATGGAAAGTAGGTCTAGGGTTTTGGGTTTTTACCTTAGAATTTGGAGTTTTGATCCTCTAGCAAGGCTAGGATCATTGTAGAGGCCTTGAACACATGAAATCCATGTGTTTCTCAAGAGCTCTTATGGTGAACTCCTAGAGATCATATTAGATGCCCTAGAGATGTTTGGAAAGGCTTGGTAATAGTATTAGAGAGCTTCCTAGGTAATTCTAAGCTATCATTTGCTTAGAGATAAGATCAATCTAGGAGAAAACCCTATATGACATTGTTAGGGCTTGAAAATTGGGGCTTTTGCCTTCTGTTATTTCCGAGATAAATTGACCTCTTGGAAACCTAATTAGGGGTATTCCCGACGCGTGGGACAACTCCGTTTAACATTACGAAAAGTCTAGATATGAGATCTTGTATATAGGGCCTAATTTGGCTTTATTTTTGTGTTAGGTCGCGGGAGAGGCGTCCTAAAATTGCGAGAGTCGAACTACAACCCTTCTACACAATTCAAGGTGGGGGGTGCACGCTGGAATCATCAGATTTCCCTTTATGTCTATTTCACCTTTCATTGAGCATATTGATGGATAGTCATTCATGCATAGTAGGGTTAAATTACATATGAACTTTGGTTGGATTTCATTTACATGCTTTTAACGTAGTTGAACATAGAGAATGATAGAACCATAATGGACATGTATGGTAGAACCCTAAACTTGTATGAATGTGAGATTTGGACTTGGACAATAGTAAACAAATGTGACATTGACAATAGAGACATGATTGGCATTGAGAAATTGGCTGTTAAATATAGTTTAACCCTAGAGACATTATGACAGGTATGACTTGGAAAGTAGCATGATCAAATAGGTAGAAACCTATTATGACAATGGCATTGTGACTAGTGGCTATGTATCCTCAAATTGAGGATTGGATCGATACTCACATTAACTAGGCTTGAGGGAGGTAGCTCCTCCTCAAGCGATGTACTCCGGAGTGTAGACACCACGGAAAAAGTACCCCGTCGATGAACACTCGGGTGGTTGAGCCTAAAGCCTCCCCCGGTAGACGGGAATTGTGATGGTGAGTTTTGTTGTTAACAAGGTTAACCGGCAAGATTGGGTAAAAGCTAAAGTAAAGTATAGAACAAGCATGCATGCATAAGCATTCATTATTCGATTATATATCCACTAACATCTTTCTTGCAGGCATAGTATTAGCATTAGCATTAGCAATGGTTATAGTTTTCTTTCCTTTGAAATACTTATACTTGAATTGGACCTAGTGGGTAAGTCGGCGAGGTCAGTTGCCGAACCCACTGAGAACTTTGTTGCAGCTCTCACACCACTAACCCTACAGGTCCGAGCGCGAGCGGGGCGGCGGAGGACCGAGGCAAGGATATTGCGTCATAGCTAGTGGCCACCGGAACTTATGCATTAGTCATTCCTTTTGCCTACATGTATCAACTTTTATTTTGTTGATTTAGGATTGTAAAGTTGAGAACATATCATGTATTTTGGAGAATGACAAAAAAGGTAAAGAATTATGGTTGAATGAAAAAAGATGTAATAGTTTTAGTTCACTTGTATTTGGTTTAAATATAATCAAATATCATGTATGGTTGTATGTTTAGCTTAGAGCTTTCGCTTCCATTGTTGCTTGCCCTCGTGCAAGCCTTGTATAATTGCAAATTCTTTTTGTTGTTTGTTTAATTATACATATTGTTTGAGCCTTGGGCGGACAGGAGAGATGCTATCCGTCAGGCGTCTGTTGACGTGATCCGAACCGGACCAAATTGGCGGGGATTGGGGCGTGACAAAGTATGACTTGTTAACGCTCTCTTTATGTCTAGGCAATGATTGACAAGCTGTGGACGCATTGTAACTCTTGATAGGTGTTAGTGAAACCCCAAAAAGGAATTGGTTCTTTCTTTCATCCCCTTCTTCTTGGTTTATAGATATTTATCTAGTTGCCTAGCAATTACATTCTTGCTAGTCTCATACACTTACTAGATATATTGATTTGTTCATGATAGATAGCATGCTTAGTCACATAGACGTGTCATTACATTTACTTGCCATGGAAAGCACACTAGTTGAACTTGAACATAATCATGATGGTATTGGGTGTAGCAGCAGCAGTGGTGCTTATTTTGGCCAAGATTGTCATTATCGTTGTTTTGGGCTTTTCATTGCTCTCGTCATTGTTGATCATATATAGCAGGATGACATGACACTGATGCTATGCTCCCTTGTGGCGGCTCAGTGGTCTGATCAACCACCTGTATGGTGATCCTTTCCTTGAAAGTCGTCATGATTGACAATTGGCCGAGGACCAAAAGGTTAGGGCAACCTAGCATAAGTAACCCGGGACTAAAAAGTTAGGACTTTTAGTCAGCGACGCAGGACTGAAGAGTTCAGGTTTTACTGTAAATTGAAAGGCTAGGGCGGAGGATTATTAAGTCATGAATTGATGTTCACACGTGTTGATAGATGCATAATTGTACATCACTTACATGCCATCAGACAAAGTTGCTTCCATATCAATAA
This sequence comes from Ananas comosus, assembly GCF_001540865.1. Taxonomy (NCBI): domain Eukaryota; kingdom Viridiplantae; phylum Streptophyta; class Magnoliopsida; order Poales; family Bromeliaceae; genus Ananas; species Ananas comosus. The sequence goes on along the minus strand of NC_033630.1, from coordinate 8,022,356 downwards.
TAAACCTCATGCACTCGTACATGCTTACACTAGTGAAGGACCCGCGCGTTGCGGCGGAACGATTTCGTAAAAATAAATAAATAAAATAAAATAAAACGTAAAAAAAAAGTCAATGAATTATATAAAAAAAAAAATCTAAGGGATAAACCGCTATTACTGCAATAAAAATATAAAAATAATAGGGTAAAACCATAGAAATAATAGATTATATTTATAGCAGCAATAAACATTGAGTACTAAAATGATATATCTCATATTTCAAGTCAGAAATTACAATTAATTAAAGTTTGAGGATGAAAGCATCACATGCCTCATAGTTTAAATTATAACACATTAAAGTTCGATGATTAAAGTCTCACTCGTCTTATAGTTTTAAGGACGAAAAGTATAGATATAATCTTTCCAAATTTTACTTTTATTATCAAATTTTTCTATATATGAGATTTAAGTCCATCAATAATACTTTAACACTCACTTACTCTCTCTCTCTCTCTCTCTCTCTCTCTCTCTCTCCTCCAGTGATTTAGGGTTTGGCTTAGATTTTTTTAAGAAAAAAAATTCAAACTAATTCTCCTCTCTCTCCTAGAAAATTAAAATTTATATTTAATACATATAATTTAAACTATTTAAAAATACGCATATATTTTAAATTGTTATAATAAGGTAGAAAAATTATATTAAAATTTTTAAAAAGTTTGCTTTTCAAAATTAATAGAAAAAGAATTAAAAATAAAACAAATTAAAAAAATATAAAAAAGAGGTGGGCCCCACCCGCCTTGGCCCACCCCTTCTGCTCCTTCCGCTCCCCACCGTCCCCACCCGCCTCCTGCCCCTGGCCGACTCTCTCTCCCCGGCTGGGCCCCACCGCATGCGCGCATGCGCCGCGCAGCGCCCCGCGCGCTTGCTCCTCGCACGTCCGAGGTGCCCGCCCCGCGCGCACGCGCTGCCCGCGTCCCTCCTACCCACGGACGCCCCGCCCGCGCCCGCGCGTCGCCCGCCGCTCCTCGCCTGCCGCACAGCGCCCCCGCGCCTACCCGCACTCGCCCCCGCCCCTCGCTGCACTGTATAGTAACTGCGGTTTCATATATGTACCAGTGAAGGACCTGCACGTTGCGGCGGGATGACTTTATAAAAATAAATAAATAAATTACAAAATACAAAATAAAAAGTCAAAAAATTATATAAAATAAATAACTGAAAAATAAGTAACTAATTAAAGATTGGGGATGAAAATATCACATACCTCATTGTTTAAATCATAATACATTAAAAATTTGAGATTAAATTATTATTCGTCTTATAGCTATAAGGATGGAAATGTAAATCCAATCTTTCAAAAACATTTTTATCAATTTTTTAATATTTTAAATTTTTATAGTATAAATAAAAAATTAGATTAGACTAAAAATATATATAATTTTCTTTCTATGTACATGAACAAAAAAAAAAATTGAAGTTAGAGGAAAAAAAAAAAAACCTCCCTCCTCTCTCCCCCGTTGGGTCCATCCGCACTGTTCCCAAATTGGATTTAAAAAAATAATAAATGAGGGAACAATTGAGATAGAAGAAAAAAAAACTTCCTCTTCACCCCTCCCCGGGCTAGGTCAAAAATATATAAAAATAACTAAAAATAAGATTATTACTGTAATAAAAATATAAAAATAAATTATAAGAAAGATTAAAAAAAAATAAAGGCAATAATCATTAATAAGAAATTAATATATAGTTATATTTATAATTATATATTATAATTATTATATAATATATTATAAATTTTTAGAAAAAATGATTTATTGTCTTATATTTTTGCCTCTATTCTTCTTTTATCTATCTTATCCTTTTATTTTTTTATTTTTTATTGTTTCATTTGTAAATTTCCTTCATTATTTTTTATATATTTTTAACAATTCTTTATTCGGCTTAATTAAAATTTATATTTAATACAAATAATTTAACTTTTTAAAAAATATTTATATATTTTAAATTTTTATAAAAATAAATAAAAATTTAGATTGAATTACAAAAATTATAATTTTTTTAATTATATATTAAGAGAATAAATATATAAAAAAAATTAAGGGAAAAAATTAAAGAGAGAAAAAGAGGCGAAAAAAAAAAAAAAAAAAAATCCCTCCCTCCTCTCCTGTCCCCTCGGCTGTGGGCGCCTGGCCCCACCTCTCCGCTCCTCTCCTCTCCCTCGCCTCTCCTCTCCCGCTCCTCTCCCCGCGCCACGCGGCACCGCCCCGCGCGCCCGCCTTGCCGCGCCCCGCGCGCAATCCGCGCCACGCGGCGCCCCGCCACCCTCGCCGCCTCTCCTCTCCTCTCCCGCGCGCCCGCTCTCGCCCGCGCCGCCGGCTCGCCCGCGCCACGCGGCCCCCGCCCCCCGCGCCGCGCCCGCGCCCGCCTGCCCACGCCCCGCGCTCGCGCTCGCCCCCGCCCGCGCCACGCGGAGCCCCTCCCCGCGTGCCCGCCTGCCCGCGCCCCGCGCGCCCGCGCCACACGGCGCCCCGCCAGGCGCGCCCGCTTGCCCGCGCCCCACGCTCGCCCCTGCCCGCGCCTCCGCGCTCGCCAGGTGTTCAAAACTGAGGATTCATATATACTATATATAGACTATAGATAGATATAGATGTAGTTCCTTTCAATTATGCTCTGTTATTGTCATTGTTCTTTCATTGAGCAGTCGGTACAGCTTGTCCTCGTCGGTAGATTGCACCCACAGGAGAACTTTATAGTCTGGCGCGGAGTGAGAATGCGCAATAACTTGCCACCACCTAATAGAGAGGCACATTTTGGGGTTTCTACTTCGTTTGGATATTGAAAATTTATTACTAAACTTCTGTAGACGATTCATGGGTTGTATCTGCGGACTCGGATATTTTGTGAAACAAGTAAATGTCCTATGGAAAGAAAATATAATCCTGGGTTAAGTCTCCTTCAATTACTACTATATCATGCTTGCATAAAATATACTTCTTCGTACTCCGACGCCAAACATATGCAGGCAATAAATACCCGGTCTGTGGCGGCTCTACTCACGCGCCTGATTGGGCTCCTGCGGCGCAATAAAAACACGATTCTCCGGCTTCAAGCTTCCAGACGGTCGAACATTTGCCGGATCACGTTTGTCCCCAAACCGAGCGGGCGGTTAGCCGTGGTAATCTTTTGGTATACGAAATAGTAAGTAACCCTATATACATATGCACCGCGCCGCAGTGGACCTCCAGAAGTAATGAACACAAAAGGAATTTTGGCCTATATTTTACCAATATAGCCAAGGTGGTAAGTTGCATCTTACAAAATTTGATTTCCAAGTTGAATCGAAATGCCCACTTGATTTCATGTTTCATAACTCAAAAGCAAGATCGGGTTGCTACAGCTGTGACCTTTGCGACTAACAATTATTAATAACGCAGGGCGACTCTTTGCTTGAGCCTATTGCATTCTTGAACAAGAGAATGGTTAAGAAGTTTGGGTAAACTTCAATTCGCCCTACTGTGTTTTAGTTTATTTTCACCTCTGCTATTATGCTACTCAAAGAGTTGCACTTCCCCACCTATGATTTGACTTATTTACACTGCTACCTTAGGGATCAGAAAGTTACACTTAGCTACCCTATGGTAGCAAAGACTTTTTGCTACGTACTCTATATGACGAGATTTTCTGAATAAAATAGAGATAAAACTACAGGTTGGTTAGTTAAGTGCTGCTTTTGAAACCACGAAATGATAAAGTAAAAAAAGTAAAAGTTGCACCACAGAAGGGCAAATTGAGGTAGAGTTGTCGTCTTACCCCAAGCCCCAAGCCGAGTTGGGTTACTGGGGGAAAGTCAAAGCCATCGAGGCCCCTTTCCCGTGATGGAGATGCAACCTTCCAACAAATAAATAACGGTAGTTTGACTGATGAACACTTTGATCTTTACTGAAATTTAACGGACGACCACGGTCACGACATCAGCGGAAAGAAACACATGTGAGAAGTCAACAAAGAGCAGCAACCACATTTTTTGAGCTCTACAGTTTCAAGTTAATATAGAACATGCAACAAGCCTCATAATTGTAAGGAAAAGCACATGACTACCTATCATGGGTAAGTTTGCTCAAACCGTCGCAGTACCCCCGGATTCATCCTTACCCTTACCCGTGCCATAATCCGTCATTCCTACCCCGCCTTCATTCTGGTGTTTCACCCAACCTCCGGTGGCGGCCCTGGAGTAGTTCCAATAATATACGAGAGATGCCACTAAAGAGACCAGCACAAGAGCAGCTGCCGCGGCGAAGACCCCCTTCCGAAGTGCTGCGCACGACGTCAAGTCCCGCTTGATGTAGTAACCCACATATTTTGTGTGGTACGCATTCCTAGCTGATCCCGCCACAAGGCAAGCTTCTGCTACTATGCAAGTAACCCTAAAATTCAGAATAAACACAACAAATTAAAAACTACAGAAGCCCTCATCTTTTCTTTTAATTCTTTTTCTTTTTAATCACACCCGACTAAGTAAGTTTTGTTACTAGTGTGACAAAAAAGAGTTTTAGACCTCAGCCCTCTGTTCCAACCAAAAAGTTAGTGATAGAATGTGATAGAACCAAATAACCAGTGATCGCTCTTCTCTGATGCCTCTTTATAATTGTTTTGGCATTCGTGCCCACTTGTTGCACAATACAGAATACTGATACAATTTGATACAAATTCAGAGATAAAAACAAATTCTCAAAATGTTAGGATGCATGTGATATGTAATGGACATGGCAATAAACATAATTTTTGATACATTAGTATTACCTCATATGACGATTTATATTAATAGAGGTTTAGGTGATCAGACAACATAAACAATAAACCAACTAACTGGTGCAAAGATATATAAAAAGTCGAACCTTGCTCACTAAGAAACAAAATTAACTAGACCAACATTAATCTCGAGTTTCATCAAACATGAGCCCATGATGCAAGTGTCATCCAAGCGTAATAACTACGATAACTTGCCATACAAGTTATCTTGAGAATGATTTTCATTCCCAGTTAGAGCCGAAAGAAATCCAACCGTGTCCCACAAGTTCCCCATGAGCATCCATTATTTTTCTAAAGTTTCTAAAATGGTTGATATTTTTATGACAAATATCTGATATGTATCAGGCATGTACGTACGAGAATTAATACCCAATGCGGACAAGACGCCTAAAAAGAGGTTTCTGCCCATCATAGATGATAAAATTGTAAAAAATAAAATAAAATAAAATAAAGTTGCAATTTTAACTCAATAAAATATAAATGTGATACAAGATAATGAGACTACAACTGATGCGAATGGGAAAAGTAACCACATTCATTACAAACCGTAGAATGCATACGGTAAAGAAAATGGAGAAGGTCCAATGCAATGACTGAAGGAAACTGCAAGAATAAAAATATTACTCGGCATCTCATGGCTGACTGCAAGCTCAACGAACAAGATTGAGTCATAATTTATAACATAATCTTCTAATGTTTCAGATTGAAATCAATTTACCCCTATCAATAATTCAACATAGGACATTTACACGTTTAAACTTTTCATAAAGTTAGACAAGCTCAGACCCACACTTCAGTATAAGAAAATCAGCAATCAGAAGGTAAAAAAAAACAAATGAAACAGAAATATGCACAAATAATATGCGATCAGATAATTCTTACAAATTTACAAAGGCGAAGGAAAATGACTATTAGTAGAGATACCATCTGTCATCCATTTCAAAATTTCTATAATTAAATATACAATTTCCAAGCAAACAAAAACAGCTTGAAACAGTTAACTGATATTATAAGGAACCAATAAAAATATCATATAGTGAAGGAAAACTAAGGGACAGCATTTATCAGGCAACATAAGTCATTAGAGGGTCACAAATCAAGAGAAAGGATTGGTTAAGAGGACAGTTGCATCAATATCAGGCAGCACATGATCAAAATTTAGCTGCTTTGCTGGTTTTTTTAGTGATCCAACTAAGATTTGAAAAAGAAAATAAAAAAAAAAGGGACACAGCAAAAATTTTGGAACGGCTTGAAGGACAACAATGGATGCACCAAGTTTCATCAGTTCGCCTACAAAGAACGGATGAAAGGAGCAACTAAAAAATAAGCTGAACAGCTTGAGGATAGATTAAAAGTATGTCAATCCTGGGGCTGTTCCTCAGGGATCCAAGATGAGAACACTGATCGAGTTGACAAGACCGGATCATACTATTACATTGGGGCATAATGAGCATTTCAACATTTGATAACTAAAACTGTAAATTCTGCATGGATTGTTTAATGAATTAACTGGTATCTGGAATAAACTGGTATAATCCGATACAAGCCTAGAATTGCTGTTCCACCCTTCTCCCTGGAATAAACGGGAACAAGATTAATTAAACTCTAAATTTAATTTTAATTATAGTATTAAATCATTAATTAATCTAATTAATATATTTAAATCATTAATTATTTTTAAAAATTAAAATCTTAAAAATTAAATTTTTATTTTTTTTAATTTATAATTTGTAATCTCAAAAAAAAAATTTAATTTTAAATTTTAAATTTTAAATTTTTATTTTTAAAATTTATTTGATATTTTATATTTTTCAAATTTAAATTTGATCTCAAATTTTACATTTTAAATTTCAAATTTTGCAGTTTAAAATTTGAGATTTTAAATTTTGAAATTTAAAATTTGAGATTTTCAATTTGAATTTTAAAATTTGAGATTTTCACTTTTGAATTTTAATTTTTGAATTTTGAAATTTAAAAGTTAAAATTTTAAATTTAGAAAATATAAATATAAAATTTAAAAATTTAAATTCAAATATAATGAGTAATATCATTATTTTTTTTTATAACTACTCATCGTTCTTCTTATTCCATCTTATCTATCAAAACACTATTTTTCTTATTTTCGGGAACAACTCAATTTTCATCCAAACGCAAAATTGGTCAAGTTTTTGCTTATACCTGAACTTGTACCTATCCTTGGAATAAACAGTTCTTGCTTATACCCGAACCAAACAAAGCCTTGAGGTGACATAAAAATGAAAATCCATGGATGTGGATTGTGACTAAAACTTGTATTAGTCAAAATATTATGCTAGATCACATCGCTCGTGGGGATCGCAACCCCACGAGCCAAGACCTTCCAGAAGTGTCGCTTTGGGTAGTCGATAATGCTCAGCCCTTATCTACACCAAGTGGGATGGTAGTCGATATTGCTCGGCCTTCCATGAGTTGATAGTAAGCAAGCAAGGGGCAGACCAACAAGCCAGTAGAGGTAATTGGGTAAGACATTGTTAGTTCCCACTGGAGAGCTTCTTCCATGTTGAATAGATAAGTTGCACGTCTTCTTGGTAAACTTCAAAACTTCACAAAGGTATAGTAGTGGCATTTATTCATATCTCTTTCACCATACATAATTGTAGCTTTCATATATCGTTACCTTTTTTCCTATTATGCCTCCTTTGGACTGAGTGAGTATAGATCACCTCCTTCGGCAGTTGAACCTACTGAAAATTTATTTCAAATTCTCACCCCTCTATTGTTGTTGTTTTTCCACAGGCCCTTCGTCTTCCCGAGGTGTGTGCTCACGGCAAGGGCGGCACATATTAGCCGGTGGGCCTCATCCATTGTCTCATTTTGACATAGTTAGCAAGTGGAACACATAGTTGACCATTTGATTTTATTAAATTATAAGAGATGTTAGTTGTATGATGATGGTGTATTTGGAGATAAACAATTTGTAATAGTTTAAAGTGATTAATGAGTTTCCTATCTGCAATGTATTCTTGTGAAGAATTGATTGTACAGCTAGTAGCTCACCACTTCGTGCGGGCAGGGGAAGCTCTGCCTGTGCAACGGGTCTGCCACGGCCTCGATAAATAGGGGCCTTCGCTGCTCGAACTGGAGCATGATAGATTGAATGGTATCAGAGCGATATGATGGATAGACAAGAAACCTGTTAGGATTTGGTTAGATTTGTAATTGAATCCTAGTTAGATAAGAATTAATATTTAAATCTATTGGAGATAAATTAAGATTTAAATATTAAATTAGAGGATAAAATCTAACTAGATTAGGATTAATATTTAAATCTATTAGAGATTAATTAAGATAGATTTAGATATTAATTGGAGTAGAAATCCTAAATATATTAGGATTTGGGTACGTTTTTTGTGGAGCCTTATAAATAGCTCTTTGTGGGTTTGCTTTTGAGATGTGAGTACGGGAGAGAGAAAAGGCCTCTTGGGTGCCGTACCAGAGAGAGAAAAAGAGAGAGAGAGAGTTATTTAGTGCACCTAGTGCATGGGTGCGCGCGGATGATTGTCTTCTTTATGGGATTATAGAAGACGAGAGAAGGGTAGAAAAGATCAGAAAGAGGGCTCTCGGTTGTATTACTTCTGTCGAAGAAGAGTCAGGTGTAATATTCTCTTATTTAATGAATCTTTATTTTACCCGCATATTTTCTGTTTTGGTATTTCTCTTTATGATTGTTATAGCTTTTGCTGAGGAGACGGGTTTATGGTAAAAACCGATTTGACGTTTCCGTGCGGAATCCCAACAATTGATACCTGATCCACAGCAGTCGTATCGGAGCGGCGTTGCGGATTCACGAGATCCGGTTCCGGGGCGTACCGATTCCCACAAGTGGTATCAGAGCTGAAGGTTATCGATCCGAGGGAGAATCCACGAAATGCTACGAATTCGAAATCGAGAAAGTTCGACGGCAGAACAATATTCGGATTGTGGCAATTAAAGTACGAGCGATCCTCGTACAGCAAGAATTGGACGAGACGTTGAACGGGAGGAGGCGAAGCCCGGCGGAGGTCACGGATGCGCATGGACGAAGATGGAAGCGGAAGCGCTGAGTACGCTTCATCTATTCATTAGCAATGAGGTTCTTTACAACGTAGCCAGCGAGACGACACCGGCGACAGTTGTGGAAGAAATATGGAAGACTGTACATGACCAAATTCCCTGACGACAGATTGTATCTGAAGCCACGACTGTTTACGCTGCGGATGCAAGAAGCGGCAAGCCTACATGGCATCTAAACGAATTCAACAAGTGGTGGCCAGTTGACCAGCATCGTAGTCAATGTGGATAGACGAAGATAAGGCGCTGATTTACTATCTTCGCTACGGCGACATATGAGCATCTGCTGACCACGTTGCTTTATGGCAAGGAGACCATAAGCGTGGAGACGGTCACGGCGGCGTTCTCTCGAACGAGATGCGGAAGATGACTCAGGAGTCGCGCACACAGAGTCGGGATATCAGCTTTGGTAGTCAGAGCGAAAAGGAGGCACACATCAGCGACCGGAGATCGACAGAAGAAGCCGCTATCTGAGGGTAGAGTGCTTTTATCTCACAGGAAAGGCATATTCAAGCGCAAATTGTCGAAAACTTCAGGATGATCTGAAGGAGTTAGCAGACAGAAGGAGAACTGTCGCTGAACCAGGACGAGACGTATCAGAAACGGCACAGACGAGCAGATCGGAAGATGTTCGATTCTGATGTGCTATATGCGCGACCGGACGGTTGCAAAAATTTCGGATGACGCGTGGGTGCTCGATTCGGCGTGTTCTTTTCACGTATGCCGGGAAGGAGTCTTTTTGCAACCTATAAGGCGATCAAAAGGTGAAAAAGCTCTAATGGGGACGGGACGACGTGCAAAGTTTTGGGAGTCGGCACGGTGAAGATCCGAATGCACGATGGGGTCGTGAGGACGCTGACAGAGTGTGCGGTACGTTCCTGGATTGAAAGCGAAATTTGATCTCGTTAGGCGCAATTGACTCGAAGGGTTGCGATATTTCGGCTCAGGTGGAGCTATGAGAGTTCGAAAACGAGATGGGTCGTGTTGCGAGGCGAACAAGCGTGGCAACTTGTACGTTCTGAACGAGAGCACAATCGAACGGGAGCGAAGACGTTGGTTCCAAAAGTTCGCGGAGTGCAGTCGCTCGAGGCGAGAGCGACGATGCGGCGACATCGAGCGGAGGAGACAAGCTCAAGGGTGAGCTTGCATGGTGAGCTCGACGTGACGTTTGAAGTATTACAAATCCAACCAAGGTGGAGATTTTAGATTGGTTAGATTTGTATGAATCCTAGTTGATTAAGAATTATATATTTAAATCTATTGGAGATAAATTAAGATTTAAATATTAAATTAGAGGTAAAATCTAACTAGATTAGGATTAATTTAATTATTAGAGATTATTAAGATAGATTTAGATATTAATTGGAGTTAGAAATCCTAAATATATTAGGATTTGGGTATTTTTCTGTGCGACCTTATAAATAGCTCTTTTGTGGTTTGCTTTTGAGATGTGAGTACGGGAGAGAGAAAGGCTCTTTGGGTGCCGTAACCGAGAAGAAAAAAGGGAGAGGAGAGAGTTATTTAGTGCACTAGTGATGAGTGCGGCGGATGATTGTCTTCTTTATGATTATAGAACGACGAGGAGAAGGGTAGAAAAGATTAGAAAGATGCGCTGGGTTGTAGTTACTCTGTGCAGAAGAGGAGTCAGGTGTAATCTTCTACTTATTTAATGAATCTTATTTTACCGTATTTTTGTTTTGGTATTTCTCTTTTATGATTGTATCAGCTTTTTGCTGAGGAGACGGGTTTATCGAGTAAAACCCGATTTGACGTTCCGTTGCGGAATATCCCAACAATTTAGATACCGGATCCTAGAGAGTCGGTATCGGAGGCTGTTGCCGATTCACGAGATCGGTACCGGCGCGCAATACGGATCCCAACAAAAACTAGGCATTGAACTGACGCTTAAGGACTTTGGACAACGTGTAGAGAAACAATTTTATAGGTAGTACGGCGAATTAAGTCATGAATGGATGTTATATCTCCAGAAAACTTACTGGCGCCAATCAAAATGTGTTGGGAACCGGTATGATCATTCGTCATGCACTACCAACAAGATGCACGAAAAATAGAGAAACACGAACGACCGGCTAAAAGAAATAAATGCAGAAAGAAGAAACCAAGATTTACGTGGTTCGGCAATTGCCTACGTCCACGGGGAGAGCGAGAGAGATGTATTCCACTATATGAAGAAATAGAAGTACAAGCTTACACCTTATGTCTTCTCCGGATAAAAACCAAGAGCCTTACGGTGAATCCCACCTTTCTCTTGTTCCAACGAAAACTCCAAGAAAATACCGAAAAAATCTTTTCGTAAAACCGAGAAGACCAAATTAGAGAAGTATAGAAACTCTAACCAAATTCCTTTATGCCGTTGCTTCGAAGAATCCGAACCGCTCAGGCAATTGGTTGAGAACCGCCGCTCCGCCGCCAATGTCAATCCGTCACATGCGTGCTACCGCGCATCTCCTTCTCTTGCTACCGTACCGCTATACATGAAGAGAACCGGCCACCTTAATTAATTAGCTTCTCTCCGCATGCTAATTAAGTCAGTCCTTCATGCGACCTTCTTGCTGCTGCCGTACGTCGTCAAGACCGGGCCAATAGCCTTGATTAATTAGCCATGGACCTGATGCTAATTTAATTGGCCTCAGCCCTCTAGCCTCTCTAATTACTTTTGGCCACCACACGGCTCCCCAAGCCGTACATGCATATGCATGTATATATAGAGAGGGATTTGGCTCAATCCTACTCTAATTCAATATGATTATTGAATATAGAGTATTATATGGAAACCAATCCTAGTCCACCTAGGATTCCAATTTAAATTAGGATCCACCAAAATAAATCCTAATGGGATCCTTTCTATTTTTCCATAAACCCGGTGTATGAACCAAACCAATAAAAAAGAAGGCATATCTTTAACAAGATGATACTATTTCCCTCTTCTGATAGTCACGTTGGTGACCAACAATGTAGAGTCAAAAGACGGAAGGAAATTCCTTTTTGAAAATTTTGCCCAAATTGAATTAATTTTTTTTTTCTCTAATTGAGTTCGACCAATCTAGGTTATGTTAATAACTGATGTCACTTTATGTTTCAGGAAGTAGACATGGCACCTTACGAAAGATCTCGGACAAGGTCTACGACGACTCAACACAACATACCCCTATCATCTAGATCTGGAGAGGTCCAAGAGTAGCCTAGCCACCTAGCCGCCTTGGTTAGGGGCGTGGAGAAGTAAGCAGAGGCCACGCCCTACCAAGAGGAGCGCATGCAACGACTTGAGGAGCTCCTGGCCCGCCAATTATGTGCAGGGGCAATTGACTCCCCCATCGGTGGCCAACCAAATCGCCATAGGAGTTGTTGCTACAACTCAAGCAGCGCAACATCAATTACTGACTCCAACAACGAGTGTGGGTCTCGACGAGAGAGCTGGAGGAGCTCCGTCCCACCAACCCCTGTTAATGTGACACCTCTGGCGGTGTTTCCTACCGCAGTGACAAGCACAGGGGAAAGAAGTTCTTGCCCGTTTGGAGGGATTTGACTGTGCAGGCCAAGATCGTTTGATGGTAAGGACCCGACCCATGGGTGGTCGAAAAGTGGGTTATACATATGGAGAAGATCTTCCACAACATCTTTATCCCGGATGAGGAACGTGTGTGGCAGGTGGTCCACAACCTAGAGAGGAAAGCCTACCAGTAATTGGACATAGAATGCCAATCTTTAAACTGTAAAAAAGAAAAAGAAAAAAAAAAAAGAGTAATCAGCTGTGACACGTTCACTAGAAAAAGGAGTAATGCAAGTGTTTCATTTGCTTCTCTTCCATGGACGCTTCATTCTCCCAAAATGTATCCTAGTTTTTGGTCTAATTCTTCTTCATGGACTTGTCCACGATCTCGTGGGATAAGTTCAAAAAGATGCTGCTCATAAGGTACTTCTCTGAGAGAGTCAAACGGCATTTGGAGCAGGATATGAGGAAGCTCCAACAAAAAAGAAAAACAATGGCAGAATATGAGCAAAAAATTTTCCCTATAATAAACGGCATAAACTACGTGGTAAGGGATGACAGAAAAAATGCGAGAATGTTTAAGGATTAAGCCATCGATCCACCATCTCGTCCAATCGGCGAACCTCCAAACCTTCCAAGAGGTCGCAGACGGAGCACTTATCATGGAGAAAGAGAAAGAGGTGGCGAGAGAGAAGCAAGAAGCAATAGATAGACAAAAAAAGAGATAACAGATTTGCTTTGATACCAGTTTGCTAGAAATCCGCAACTTATACTGATACCAGATTTGCTCTGATACCTGTTTGTTAGAAATCTGCCACTTACACTGCTATCAGATTTACTCTGATATCAGTTTGTCATAACAAAAGCGGAAAAAGATCTAATTCGTTGGGTACGAAAATACCAAAAGAAGAATCAAGAAAGAGAAAAAAATTAAACATAAATATTTACATGGCTTGGCCACTAGCCTACGTCCGCAAGGGAAGACACAATGGAGATTTTCATTATAATCAAAATGGTGTAATTAATTATTAATAATTTAATTATTTATTCATAAACTAATATTTATATTGATCAACCATAAATATTTATATTAATCTAATTAATTTTTTTACTAGTTATCTAGCTAAAATAATTTACTAACTAATTAAAAAGTTAATTTTTTATAATTAATTAATTAATTAATATATTTTCATTATCTTATACAATATTCATAGTTAATAAATTTATTAATTTATTAAATCATTTTTAAGTAATATTTTGATGTTAATTAATTAGATAAAATAATTTTAATTTAAAATTATAAATCTTATTCCCCATGTTCCAATCTAACCATCTAAATACTATTTACCTTATTCCTAGGAACAACACAATTTTCATCCAAACGCAAAATTGGTCTAGTTCCTGACTTCCTGTTTATATCTGAACTTGTACCTATTCCTGAAATAAGCAATTCATACTTATACCTGAATCAAACGCAACCTTAATAAAAAAAATAAGCTCTAAACCCTCTTAAGGAGGAAAAAAAATGCATATTTTTGAGGAGGATTAAGCGCATATTTTTTGTATTTACGAGGTAAAGTGCAACATGCTATACATTAACAAGGGTTATCTGCATTTTATCCTTTTAAATTTTATACATTATTTAAAAAAACTTTAAAAAATAAATAAATAAATAAAGGTTCGGTCCAAAGCCCGACTAAGCACAACCCATACCATTCAGGCCAAGGGGGCGTGTTGGGCCGCAGATATAAGAAATCCGGGCTGGCATGACCTATCCTGGAATTTAGAGTTGGGACGGCCTTCGGCCCGTATCAACCCAGGTGAATGTGGGCCACATTACACTCCTAGGCATGGCGCAAGCAAATGTATGGCATTGTTGGCAACACAACCTGGCGACCAAGTGTTAAGATTTCGCATTCGGTGGCAGCCCATGGCACCACTTTATGTTATTTATCAGTAGCAAAATTACCACCACTATTGTATGAACTTCCAGGGACAGAGAATATCACCACCTATATTTTCACTGGCGGAACTGTTGCCGGCAAATTACGACAAGATATTTCATGACAATATTACCTTGTACGGTGGCAACTTTTGTCGCCACCATATGTTTTATCCGCAGAAGTAATTTTTCAATACGTATTACAGAAAACTATGCTATAAAGCAGATTACATAAGTTATCAAGTCACATACCATTGTATACTAACAAGAGAAAAAAGTTGCTTCACACTGCAAAGTTCCAAAAAACTAGGTAAAAACCATTATAAATATCTCCAATGAAATCTAGTTGGTTGAAACAAAGTAAGAAAAAAAAAAAAAAAAACTTGCCAATTACCATGTGTGATTAATTTATCTTAATCAGCCAAAGCTAAAAGGTAAGAATAAAGCATTTCCGCAGGCATGACTTAAACAAAGTTATCACAAGTATATGAACTATGTCCTACACTCAATAAGCCTAAGAAGACTAATTAGATGCAGACAGAAACAATACTAAATTATGTAGTTTACAGACAAGATATGAGCTGGACGTTTCTGCATTTGCATGTCCTTCTTAGCTGTTTCAGTCTGCTGTTTTACCAAAGATATGGCAAATCAAATGCTTATCAAAATTGACGACCTGATTGGCATTCGGGATTGGATTGCATAGGACAAAACGAGAGAGCGATGCCAGAAGAAGAAATAATTCAACAATTCAACACCATTAATTGAGATTTGATTATCCCATCCCAGCCCGGCCCAGCCCAACTCAACCCAGCCCACCAGGATTTTGGGATGAACTCAACCTCTCACAAGCCACCGCGAAAATTCCGAGTAACTAAATCCTCCTCCTCCCTTCAATATCGCTCTCTCTTGTACTATCCAATCCCATCCGATGCAGTCCGGAGCATGAGATGGCCCGAAAGAAAAGAGAGAAGAGATTGGAATGGCATAAGAAGCCACCGTTCCACTAGGCAATCATGGGTAGTACAGATTAGAGCTTTACCAAGAGAGAACAAAGGCCGCGATTGCACAGGTTCGGGATCCGCTGGCGGCCAGGCCACGCCCGAAGCAGAGGCAGCGGGTGACGCCGCTCAACAGCGCCTGGCTCGCCAGCAGCACGAAGAACGCCGCCACGCCGTACGCCGTCGACGCGTTCGAGTCGTACGCGCAGTACGTACGGTCGTCGTACTCGTCCGGCACCACCCTCCCCTTCGTCGCCGGGAGGGGAAAGGGAAAAGAAAAAAAAAAAAAAAAGCTATTTCAGTAGTCAAAAAAGAAAGAAAGAAAGAAAGAAAGAATCCTGAAAACAAACAAACGGTAGTGTATCTATCTGATGCTGCGAAAGGGAAGGAGGTGGTAAGTGGAACCAACGGTGCTTCTGCGGCTCTCGGCTCCGATGGCTAGGACGAAGGCGAGGAGGTGGAGGAAGGAGACGGCGGCGACGACCGAAATGGACACGCCCATCTCCACAGCACTAGTATGGAATATGGATTACTAATTGCCAATTCCTAATATCAGATCTCTATACCCCCTCTTCAGAGAGAGCGTCGTTTCTATTTTCTCCGTCTCTATTAAGCTCCACTCTCCCTCCTTTCCTTGTGCGCTGCAACCTTTACTTTTTTTATTCGGCAATACCTTTTATGGAAGCAGTAGAATGGTGGCGGGCTCAATGGTCACTTAATAGAATAGCCTACGTTTTTCAGCCCTAAGGCGAAAGTAGTTTAACTGAGACAGTGTAAAGACGCAGACAGTACAAACAGTACAAAGAGTGAAGACCGCAGACAGCTGTTTCGCTAGCACCAAATCTGCTGTCTAATTTAGGACAAAAAAAAAAAAAAAAANACACAAAAAAATATAGACTATTATAAAACAAAGGGAAAATTTCAAAAACCCCCCTGTGGTTTCGCAGTTTCTCATTTTGCGCCCTGTGGTTTAAAATATATCAATTTGCCCCCGTATAGTTTCTTTTTTCTCTCTTTCTTATCAATTTTATTATTTTTTTTTTTAAATCAGTGATAAAGTTAAAATTAAAGGATACTAAAGTGAATATTTGATAAATCTAGATTGATATTTGAAGTTTTTTTTATATAATTTAATGAAATATTAACGAAAAAGGTACCGAAAAGATAAAAACGAAACCACAGGGGGGCAAATTGATACATTTTAAACCACAGGGGGGCAAAGTGAGAAACTATGAAACCACAGGGGGGGTTTTTGAAGTTTTCCCTAAAACAAAATGATTGCATAGGGCTCTTCCTAAATGTAGAAAATATTAAGGCTTCGTTTGGCTCGGAAATTAGTAGGAACTAGTTATTCCAGAAATAGGTATAAGTATGAATTTTTGTAAGAACAAGAGTATTTTTTTTTTGGATGGAAATGTGAATATAAGTTGGAACTAGAAAAATTATGTTTGGATGGTTATTGGGAATAAGAGAAATAGTTGATGGTTATAAATAAAAAATAATGATATTACCCTTAAAATTGAATTTAAATTTTTAAATTTTAAACTTATAATTTTAAATTGAAAATTTTAACTTTTAAATTTTAAATTTTGAAATTAAAATTTAAAATTATAATTATCAAAATTTTAATTTTAAATATCAAATTTATTTGATAAATTTAAGACCAAATTTAAATTTAAAAGATATAAAATATCAAATTTAAAATTTAAAAATTAAAAATATCAAATTTAAAATTTAAAATTTAAAAATATCAAATTTAAAATTTATAATTTATAATTTAAAATTTAAAATTATAAATGAAATTTTTGAAATTATAAATTTTAAAAATTTAAATTCTAATTTAAAATAAAAATCTCTCGCTCTCTCTCTCTACCTACAACCCGGTAAGTGTTGCCCACCAAAAATTCTGTTTGGGTACATGAGGGGGGTAACCCCCTTATCCCCCTCTTATACCCAATCCAAATGCTCTCTAAGTATATATATTTTCATAAAACTTCTGTTATCAAATTTATCCATCTAAAAATTTTCTTGTTTGCTATCCCTCCAAAAATCTCCCTACTTTCAAATATATTTTTTGTTACAAAAATACGGATAACTATAAGTACAATAAATTAATCACGGCTATATAAGTGGTAAAATAACTTTTTTACCTCTTATTTATATAATTGTATTGTAATTTTGAATTTTGTCATCTTTCTCTTCCCTTCGTCTTTACCTCTTAATTATATATACATATGCATATACATCTATATTAATATTGTCACGCCCCGGAGTTCCTTTTAGTTTGAAAATACAGCGGAAGTGACTAGAATTTTTTTTTTTTAAATCTGACCCCAGGGTATGCCAGATCCGCCACAAATACAGGGATTCCACTATTCACACGGACAGAATCTTCCCTATATTTGCACGGCGTCGCACAAGTACAAGATGTAAAATAGGATACAATCACAACTAAATGAATATACAAGTCATCATACATTCAATATCCATACACCATTCACCACAGGTTCATAAACATAGATCTGAATATAAATCCACAACTATCAGTTGAAACGTTTCCTACCTAGAAACTTATTTTGAAATACTAATTCAAAAAAACCACGAGAAAACTCTTTTGAAAGCTGTTTCCCACACGAAAATCTTTTCTTTTCAAAACACGCTACCACGAGGGGTAGAAAACCTTTCCTTTTTACAAAAATCCAGAAATCTTTATCTCATTCGGAAAACCAACTAAAATCTTGAATAATTATACATAATGAAATACTGAACCATATAGATGTCTAAGTCATATCAACAGAAATAACGAAGGTAGTAACTAAACTACACAAACCGGGTCGGAAGCTCTATCAACCGCTACCAACGTATCTCACGTCTCGTCCCAACACTTACCGCCTGCAATACCTGAAAAATAATGGGGGGGTGAGAACATGTAAACATGTCTCCCCTCCCAGTGGATACCGCAAGCCGATGAAGGCGAGTAGTACTCACTGGATCAGGAAGAGATAAACAAGGTAATGAGTAGATATACTGAATACAGTAGCAATAAACTGAAAGGAAGTAGAACTATAACAGAATAACGACTACCGCTACTGTAACTAGAACAAAAAGCATACATGGATATATACTATAGTAGTAAGACAACTGTAAGGCAAGAACTGTAAGTATGCATGCAACGACTGCTACTATAGATATATGCGTCAACCGGATGTATAGACCAAATATACCCAATCTGAAATCTGCTGCTCTGTTGGTCCGCACCGCAAACCTCAAGCCTGTGCCCTGGAGGTCCGCACCGCAAACCTCCTGACAATACAACTGCCACTCAACCATGCATATAACCCCTCTAGAGCTCACGGGTTAACACCTGGAACCAATTTTCCGGAAAAGAACACCCCTTGCGGTGGATCAGACCGCCAGTGTTCGTGAAATGTGACGAGTATTGGGCGATCAATGCAATATGCTCAATGATCAACCATCGGCAACCAGCCGACAATCCTGCCCACAGGGCTCACCGACTGTATAGGTCATCAACTGTAAGGAAGAACAAGAACTGACCACTCAGGTTGTCACGCCCCGGGACCGACGGAGGCCTTCCCGGTAGCGCGCCCAGACCCGCCATATGCCTACACATATAAGGCGTCTACAACAAAAGCGGAAGAATAAGACAAAAGATGAACTACATCTAGAGATATCAGAGCAAGTATACATCTAGAATCTATACTAGGTAGAACATAACTAAACAATAAAAGTAAAGCATAAAGTTATATAGTATCCATCTCAAAAGTACAAAAAGGGGTGGTCTCTACAAATGGTACAAATCTCTCAACCTCTCCAAAAAGAAACAAAAGAGAGGTGGACCACCTATCCAATAATCCCTCGCTAGCTAGCCCGAGGCGATTCCTTTCCCGCGATCCCGAGCCTCTCCCGGAGTGGAAGGCTCTGAAAGAAAATATAAAACAGAGGGCATGAGAACTATAATTTATAGTTCCCAGTGGGCAATTACTGACCTTAGCAAAATGCACCACTAGGCCGAAGTCATGAGCAGATATAGAAAATGAAATAACAACTGCGAAAATAAAAACATATAATGAAATGCTATACTACTATGCCACAGGTATATATGATATCAACATGGAGTACATCTACTCTATCATGAATCCAATATGCCGATACATAACAAGTATGCTCTATCATGACTACCAAGTAAGCTGTGATGCAACAAGTAATACTATCAAATATACAATATGTCCCAAAATTCAATACATATCTAGTATGTACTATTATGGCAACTAAGGGTACCACAAATTCCAATGTCAGCTAAATCCAACTACGATATACTATCAAGTAGTGATTGTCATTTAATTGATTAAGGTTCATCATTCAATCTCATCCAGGACCAACACATGTGTAGTCCAACTTGTGCCGCCTAGCTGCCGGTAGTAGCTCCAACATCCCCTCTCGAGGAATGAGACTGTGCCACCCGCCCCTACAGGCGCCTCGCCGCCTAGCTGCCCGTGGTAGCTCGTCATCCCACTCTGGAATGAGACTGTCCCACGCGACCCTACAGGCATCTCAATCCCACACGCGCTAACTGCGTCGCAAAAGGCCAACTCCGGAGTGCCGGCTTGTAGGGAGCGACCCTCACAAGCATGTGTGAATGAGTAGAAATAGCAAGTAATCATAGTCATCATATCACGGATCTCGTCATCATGTCTCTAACATGGAATAGCAACTCAACAGTCATCATGTCTCTAACATGGAAATGCTCATTAGTAACCCCGAGGGTCTAGTCTATGCCTCAAGTGAAGGTTTACTAAGTTCACTATGTCCGATGCCTCTTTGTGGTGTTATTTACTAGGTTCATGCATGCCCCAAGCTCAATGTCGCTCTATGACATTAGTTTAATATACCAATAATAGGTTAATACGCATGCTCTCTAGCGTGACCTCAAATTGCTAATATGTACCTAGCATGCACCCCACAATGCATATAATTATTAACATGTATCTATTCACTAGCATAAGGTTTCAATGCGTCCGTATGCAACTATCAACTTAGCATGGTTCTCATAATATTAATATGCACATGCAATTCACATATCATCCAAATCTAATGCCCCTTCATGACAATAGGTTTATTAAGTCCATATATATGCCAAGCTTAATACCCCTTTATGACATTAACTTGATAAATCCATATCTAGTCCAAGCCCAATACCTCTTTATGACATTGGCTTACTATACCAAGCATGGGTCAAAGTCCAAAAGTGCAATGCACACATCAATTTCACTAAATTAAACATGATCCACAACTAAGTATGAGATGCTAACCATAGGCTCCAAGCCCAACATGAAAACTCTTTACTATATAGAGGTCAAATATGTATCGTACAAAGCATGTGCATTTTAAGTATTATAAAATTTTCAAGTATTCTATCAAGCATGATTATGCGTGCATTTTTATTTTACGATCAGCAAAACCATCAAATGAGAATTTTATCTCATTTTGGTAAGGCCAAACCCACCAAGTCTCCTCGAAGCCCTTCGTTTCACCGAAAGAAGGTGCCCACTAGCCTCCTAGCTCCCTATAGGTTAAATTAGGAGTGTCACGTGCATCGAACGAACAATGACAAGTTCAAACATTAACCAACTCAAGATAAGGGCAAAATCTCACCTAAGTGTAGAAAATCCCTTTCAAGCTCCAAATGGGAGATAGAACCCTTCCAAACCAAGCTAGAGAAAGGTTCTAATTCAATTAATTAAGCTCCAAAAGCCCTAGATCAAAAATCTCCAAATCAAACCCTAAATCCTCATTTTTTAGGGTTTTTATGCAAACATCGTGAAAATCATGATCAAAAAGAAATAGAAAGCAACTAACCTCTCATGAAGCCCCAAACAAGGTTCAAAATCTACTAGGGTTGAAGATCACCTCCCTCACAAGCTCAACTCCAAGCTCCCAAACTTCTCCCATGGTGGAAAAGTCACCAAAAAGCAAAAAGAGAGCAAAAGAGGAAATTAAACCTCAAAAATCTCAACCAAAAGAAAGAAAAAGAAAGAGGGGAAGAAGAGAGCTCCCTCACCATCTTCTCCACTGCTGGCAAGCCCAGGAAACACCAAGGGAGGTGGGGTACACATATAGTGTTGCTACAATAGCAAAAACACTCCTGCAGTTCAAGCAGTCTGCGGACTGCACTGCGTACCGGTACAAGGGGTCGCGTACCGGTACACATCCCACGAAAATGCCAAACCCGAGCCTCGAGTTGGCTGAGAAGCTGCCTGTGTACCGGTACACGGCCCCGCGTACCGGTACAACCATCACCCCGTACCGGTACAGCCATCAACCCTGTACCGGTACACAGCCTGCTGAAGGCTACTCGAGAGCACACCAATAATCCAACTTTTTGGGTTTTGGTGCAAAGTTTTAAACCACAAATCTCGGGATACGAGCCATAGATCGGAACACTGTCGACAACCCTCCAGAATATCTGAAAAAACTCGAAACACAGATTAAACACTCGAACCTTGCTATTTGTGAAAGTCCAGTGTGTTACACAGGTCAACTAGGATGGAACAACTCAACATCCTCTCAGAAGTATGCAAATACTACTCAAGGGTCAACAAAAGTGTAGATGCAAGAACTGACCAATGGGTCACAGATACGACATATGAACCGACCAACCAGAGTCACTGATACGAAGTACGAGAATCGACCAACCAGGTCACTAATACGAAGTAGGAAAATCGACCAACCAGTTCACTGATACGGAGTACGAGAATCGACCAACTATGTCACTAATACGAAGTACGAGAATCGACCAACCAGGTCACTGATACGAAGTACAAGAATCGACCAACCGAGTCATAGATATCACAAATAGATAGACTACTCTATTCCTACACCTAATACTAAGCATGGGAACATCTGAGTAGAGTGTAATGTAAAAAATAGAGGTGTAAAGTTCAACATATAGTATATGCATGGATAATAACAAAAGAGCAAGGGTAAGAAACCATCACCGAGCGTGCACCACTGTACCGACGTCGAATCGAAGTACCCACCTGTACAAATGTCGCACCTGTCTCCTGACTACGAAAGGATGTCAACCGGACCTAAGGAAGGTCCATCGGGTAAGTGTCTAACCCACAACTAATAACCACTAAATCCACTACCCACAAACAAACCCACGGAAATCGGTTTCCCCAAAACTGACTACCGTAACACGCCGGAAGTCCTGAAAATCGCACCGGGACTCCACCGGGACCCACGAACTGTCCCAGAATGCATCGACTTGTGCCACGAGCCACCCGCTGCCATCAAACACTACTATTTGTGTGTCCTGGCAGCAAACACAAAATCTCGCCTCCATACAATTATCGTCGGATAATCGTTCGGATCCGGGTTCCCGAAAGTGTCAATTTCGACACCGAAACCCACCGTCGCTCACCCGTCATTTTCGAACCCTCGAAATGACTCGAGTGACCAGCCAACAAGGCTCAGCGACATAGCAAATCATCACAAAGCACCGTCGGATGAATTCCGAACTAAACTCGCATTCCGTCGGCAGATTTTGCCGACAAACGCACCGGAAAAGCATTTCTGATCACCGTAAAAGTCTGGGGCCTTGGACAATCAGTCCAGAGGTTGCCTGCAGCCCGCACACGCTACCCACAGCGATCACAATATAAACAATTGCATAAAAACCCTCCCGATTACATGAAATCACATTATTTCATGCAATTTTCGGGGTTTTATGGCTCGACAGTGCAAACCGATGTTCAATCAATCAAGCCAGGACACCCGCTGTCAGGTCTCGGCATGCCGGAGGCCGTGCTCACCTTTCGGAGCACTTCCGGCCACTGTGGCAAGCACGCGAGCGACGCGAACTTTAGCAAAACGGCGCGCTGAAACTAAAAATGCTTCTAATTCACTCATCCGGGGCTCTTTAACCCTAAATGAGGTGAGCACTGTGATCAGAACTGNCCGGCCACTGTGGCAAGCACGCGAGCGACGCGAACTTTAGCAAAACGGCGCGCTGAAACTAAAAATGCTTCTAATTCACTCATCCGGGGCTCTTTAACCCTAAATGAGGTGAGCACTGTGATCAGAACTGACCGACGATCACCGTGCTCACCTCCAGAGGCATCAGAACAGCCTCGGGTCACCGGAACATTGATCCCAAACCGAAACAATGCGCAGAACAGCAAAAACTTTGCTTATCGGCCAAGGGAGAGCTAGGGCTGGCCGGTGGTGGCCGGACGGCGAGAAGGCCTGCAGGGGGGGTTGCTGACGAAGGAGGAAGGGCGGGGCGCGTGTCAACTGGCGACAGAGGGCGACGGCGGCATCGGGCATTGATGCCCTAGCCGCGCGGACTCGTGGAGAGCACGGTCGAGTCCGGTCGACTAGGAGCTCCGACGATAGGGGTGCCGGCTGGAATCGGGTGCGGCCGGCTAGGGGAGGCCGGCGCTCGGGCCAGCCGGCGGCGAAAGGCGGCAATGGCACGCGGGAGGTCGCCGATGGTCAAAGAGAGGCGGCGCGGCCCGCTCAAGCTGGGCTGAGCTCGGCCAAGGTAGGACCGGGTTGGCTGCCGAGAGCATGGTCGGTGTCGGCAACGCGCACGGACAGTATGGGCCTCCGGTGGAGAAAGCTGCCAGAGGTTGGGCCACGGCCAAGGGAGTGGTCACGACACGGGTGGATGACCTCTGGGTGATCCATGGCCAGGAAGGATGAAGAATAGTGGAGATGAAGGTGGAGAGGGTGGTTTTCCGGCTGCTGAAGCAGCTTGCCGGCGGCCGGGGCATGCGCATGGCTAGGGCTGAGACCTGCTGATGCTACCTAGGGCATAGCTGGGGGACTAGGTCGGCCGGATCTAGGGTTTTGTGCATAGAAACCCTAGAGGCATATTATATACCGTATGCCACTTTGCACCAAAGTCCTTCGGAACTGGTTATTTGCAACCCAGTCCATCACAGTGCGAGTAAATCGCGTGTACACACCTCCACGTCTGATCTCGCGCGATTCGGTACATAAAATATCGAGGTTTTCGCAAAAATACCGTTTTGCCACTAAAGACCCCGCCTCGATCAACGTGTGACATCTAGCGATCCGTCCGTCAGATTTGCGAACGGATCACACCAGTACGATCGGCACAACAAAGACAATAAACCTACCATTTCGTTTCGCCACGATCGATCACGGATTCGCGACGAAACCCGTTCACTCTCTCCAACAGACAAGTGACACACAAATACATACAAAACACGTATTTTTCGATTTTCTCGAAATCCGTGCTTCAAACCCAAAATCCGTCAGCGCCAATGGTTCCAGAATAGTTGAACCGTTCAAAATGAGCTATTGGACTGCTATGAAAGGAGTCCGATACGCGCCAGAAGCCAACTCTACTCCGTGGCTTCTCCGAAAAACCGGAGTTACTATTCACTTAAGTGAATAGTATTTATCACGTAACTTCTCCATTCTAACTCGTTTTCTCCTGAAACTTGACGAGTGCTAATGTAATTAAATTACACATAAAAACATCGTCAACAGAGAGTTTAGCTACACTGCCAAAATCTCAGTCCTCACAAATATACATACATATATATATATATATATATATATAGAGAGAGAGAGAGAGAGAGAGAGAGAGAGAGAGAGAGAGAGAGAGTTGGAATGGGTTACTATTAGTAGCAAAATCCCATTGTTGCTACCAGTTTTTTAGCCTTTGGATCAACTCTTTTCATTATTTCTAACCATTAGATTAAATACTATAACCCAGTGGGGACCACTCAACCCTAGAGAGAGCATTCAACTCTAACCGACTAATATCATCTTGACCCTACATTTTTTCATCCAATGGTTAAAAACTTGATAGCAAAAAGAGCGTTTTACTATTGATAGTATTTCAGCCTAATTCTATATATATATATATATATATGAATTGAGCTCCCATCCCTTTAAAAGTACCAAGTTATTGGTGCTTATAGATTTTTAGCCATTGGATTAAGAGATATGAGGTTAGGATGATGTGGGCCCCCTAGGGTTGAGTGAGTGGTTGGTTGAATAATATAATCTAATGGTTGAAAATGATCCGAGGAGTAGATCTAACGGTAAAAAACTTACAAGCACCAAGTACTTTGTGCTTTTACAAGCACCATAGCTAGACTCATATATATATACTAGTTGAGCATACGTGCAACTGCACGTAACAATTATTTTAATTTATTTTAAATCAATAAACATTTGTAAATCATATTTATTCAAAAATTTAGAATAAAATATTTTCTAAATTTATATGTTACATTTTATTAGAAAATATCTACAATATCAATTTTAAATTTTAATATAAAATAGATGGATAGATTTGATATCAAAAATTAAAAACTAAATTTAATTCACAATTTAAACTCAAATTTAAATTTTAATGTAAAAAAAATGGATAGAAGTGCTACTTTTTAACAGATTGAACATAATAGTTCATTTTTATTTTCAATATTTTTAACCAATTGATCATAACCGTTCGTAGAATTAAAGTTATAGATAGGTGTGAATGTTTTTTTTTAACAAATTGATCATAATCGTTCGTTCTTATTTGAGATATTTTTTTACAAATTGATCATAAATATGTATATCATATTAATTCAAAAATATGATTTACAAATTTATCAACCAATCTATCTTTTAAATTATTTTCATTGTACTATATAGATAGTCCCAAATTTTAAAATTTTAAATTAATTTTATATTTTGAATTGAAATATAAATTTATAGTAGATATTCTGGCAAAAATTTGGATAAGCATGATTTTTTTTTTCTATTTTAGAGATAAAAAAATTAAATAAAATTTTAATAAAAATATAGATTCACAGTAAATATCTTTCGGTTGGCAAAAATTTGGATAAGTGTATTTTTTTTTCTATTTTAGAGATAGATAGAAATTAAAAGATTGTTTCATTACGTTATTTATTTCACGTAAGGAAAAAGGAAACAATATTTTTTTTTCCGCCAAAAAATGGGTCTGTCGACAGACCCAAATTTGAAATACGTGCTTTTATATATATATATACACACACACACACACACACACACATGTATATATGCATACACATACATATACATGGAGTTCGGTTACTATCGAGTTTTTCGCTATTAGATCTACCTCTTTAATCATTTTTACCTGTTAGATCATACTATTCAAACAATCATCCTCAACCCTAAAGGACCATTATCGTTCTAACCGCACATCCCTTCATCTTCAAAAACCAAAAGCCTAATAGCACCAATGATTTTTTGATATTAGTAGTTAGTAGCCTAATTCCATATACATGTATATGTGTGTGTGTGTGTGTGTGTATAGAAAGAGAGAGAGAGAGTGTGAGAGCCCAGAACCGCCTATTTGGTCGGTTTGGGCTCGGCAACAGGCGTCGAACGGACAGAGTCTCCCCTATCCGCCCAAGGCACAACAAGATCATCATGTACATCTAGTTACCCAAGAATAACATCAACAACATACATGATCCAAGCGAGTAATAATTACAAGCTAGCAAGAGAAAGAGTCTATCTATTACAAGCATTCAACTCACAAGCATTTACAAGTTACAACTTGTTATACATTCAACTCCCAAATGCAATCATTGACTACAAAATTTGATTCTTTGCTTTCTTTTTCATCCCTAAGTTAGGCCGACTCAAGGTACCACTATCTCTGGTCTCGGTGGTAGGGCGCTATCTACGGAGCTACGTCATTTCCTCACGCCGCCGCGTCGCTCGCCTGTGAACTTGTAACCTCCAAAACAACACGAGGGGTGAGAACTATTGTCCATAGTTTCTAGTTGGTACGGCTACCCAAGGGAAAAGCTCGACCCACCAGATCCGAAGGAGGCACTGCAAACATGTTAGTCCAACAAATATCCACAGATATATATATATATATATATATATATAGAGAGAGAGAGAGAGAGAGAGAGAGAGAGAGAGAGTTGGACTGGGCTACTATTCCGGCCTAATTCTATATATATATATATATATATATATATATATATATATATGCAACTAACAATCATCATGTTCATGCCTCGCAACATGCAACGATGCAAATCATGCAATTTATGCAACTATGCAACCAACTAGTAGATCAATTGATACTACTTTCAATCCTACTATCCACAGCTCATTCAATTGACATCTAAGGTTTCCTCTATCTTAAATTCATGTCCTTGACAATTCTGTTCATAAGGTTTTATCTACCTTTACAATACTATCTACCCGACTTGGTCTTGAGTCAATCATCCGCGGAATACCGTGCAAAGTCAGGCTCGAGGCAAAGGACATCTCACTTGCACTTCAGCCTTAAATCCACTCAACTGGGATGCCAAATCCACCCAGTATCCTATGCTTGTCACCCAATCTCACTGGCTAACCCGAAGGTTACGCCCTGACTCAGATCTCAAACCCCACAGGGGAGGAGCTACCCCGCTCTTCGCCCCGACTCACATCTCAAATCTCATAGGTGAGGAGCTACCCCGCTCTTATCCCACCCGGTAAGGAGCTACCCCGCTCGTGTGACAACTCCAGAGTGCATTGCTTGTGTGGAGCAACCACCCCAAGCTCAAACAGACTATGTGAATATGATTCAATCCTCGCCAACTGAGGATACCTTGTCAACTAAAGTTAACCATCACTCAGGAATCCACATATCCTAATATCCATGTCAAGTGTCTCGACCACACTAAGCTCTCATGCAACATATGATAGCTAGGGAAATCCACTTATCCCTAAATTCACTATGTCATAAGTGTTTCTTTTACACTAAGTTTTCATGCCACTCGTCATGTTATCAACATTATTTACATGCCACTCGTTATGTCACTATATAAACCTCAAGTTCAACATGCATATGTTATTTAACATAATCCGCAACATATCAACATGTATAGTTCATCTAGCATAATCCACCATATGTCATTATGCATCATTATCTAACATAATCCACAATATGTTAACATGCATGTTATGTCACGCCCCACCCCGAAATCACTACCAATTTGGCACGATTCGGACGCGGCGAGCGGACCGCCGAACGGACAGCACCTCCCCTGTCCGCCCAAGGCTCACAACAAGAATGTGTACAAGAATTTTTCAGGAATTTAAATTATAAACATACACATTCAACGGGGCACAAATAGTGCCAGCAACTACAAGAGCAAGTAATCCACAGGAATAACATGTGAAATAAAGAGAGTACTTTGCTAACTATTACAATAGTTCATCATTTTCATTTACATCATTTTCTTTAAATGATTACATTTTTCATCCAAAATACATAGCTCTCCAAATCCTCACCTACAATGAATCTCTCTCAATACATAGGTGTACTAATGCAAAAAGGAAAGATACTATACTACCACGGTCTCACTGGTCGGGCGCGATGCCCTTGCCGCGGTCCTCTCTCGGCAGCCCTGTACCTACCACTGGAAATAGAGTGGGGTGAGAACTATCTTCCATAGTTCCCAGTGGGCTCGGCCGCCGACTCTGCCGATCTCTCCACTAGGTCCAAGTGGGCACAAGCAACAACAGATAGATAGATAGATAGATATCTGAAAACTGTAAATGCGATAGTAGGAAAACTATGCTACTATGCCCATAATCATGTGTAATGAATGCATGCATCATATAGTAAATGTTTACTATCATGCTAACGAATTCGATCCATATTCGAATAATAATGTTCAATGACATTGTTCACTATTCTTTTACCCAATCTGTAACGAAGCCTTTGGGTTCGCCAATAACTCACCTTTCAATCCCAAAGTGGGGAGGGAGCTCCAAGTGCACCCAAGCCCGGGACCATCTGCGGACCTCCATGTGATCCGGACCTCCAAGTGGTCCTAATCGTCCGACACTCCGGAGTACTCGACGACAATCCCCTCCATGTGGGGATATGGATGGCTATACCACCCCAAAAGTAGACTGTGAGCTAGATCTATCCTCTCCAAGTGAGGATACCCTACAACTAGGATCAACAACCCAATCGAATCCTCTCCAAGTGAGGATGCTCGACAACTAGGGTCAACAACCCAATCAAATCCTCTCCAAGTGAGGATGCCCTACAACTAGGGTCAATATCTCAATAACTCATCGACAACCTCTCCATGTGAAGGTACTTAGGTTTACTAAGTTCTTTATCCACAAGGCATTTTCTAAGGAATTCACCTATCCCTAGGTTCTCAAATCTCTAGTGTCATTTACACTACATTAATGCCACTCGTTATTCTTTAACATTTGGATGCCACTCGTTTGTTCTTTAACATTAAACACCACTTTCTATGTCATCAACACCCCCATCGGGTTCTCTCTCTTCTTTTGCATCATAGGATCCATGTTCCGACCTAATCCTCACCTATCTAAGTTACCAAGCGTTCCAAGTACACTAGGTTATCAATTAGAAAGCATAAGGAATGGTACTACTATGCAATCCTACAATGCAACATGTAAGAGATGAGATTAAATGCAATCTAAGACATAGAAAGGAGTTCGAAAGTTTCGGATGGCACCCCCCACCTTCTATCGATGTAGAGGCTTTAGAAATGTTCCTCGGCGAACTTTACGAAAAGGTTTTAGCCTTCCTTGGTCCGAGACAATGCTAAATCGGCCGTATTTCGCCGATAGCTTCCAATCCACTAGTCGAATCGTGAAATCGACTTCGCCCCCGCGTTTTGTGACCTACCAATTAGGTTTACAAGGCCTCAAATGAGATCAATCTCATACTTTACTAAAAACCCCATTTTGGGTGCCCTAGGGTTAGCATCATGCCATTTGCACCATGAAACCCTAACTCTAACTTTGATCCACCAACAATGGTGCTAGGGGTCCATTTGACCCTATTTCCAAAGCTCAAAACCCAAAAACCCTAAGTTCTACAAGTTAGGGTTTGTAGCTTACCTCTTGAGCTACACCAATGGAGAGGAGAGAAGAGAGGAAGATGCTCCAAGCCTTCTCTAGCTTGATCTCCTCCTTCTTCTTCTTCTTCTTCTTCTCCTCCTTCTTCTTTTTCTCTTCCTTCTTCTCCTTCTCTTTTGTTCTTTCTTTTCTAGAGAGAGAGAGGGAGCAAGAGAGAGTGTAAGAAAGAGAGAGAATGAGAGAATGAGAGAGGGAGTGGGCTCATAAGCCCCTCTATTGTAACAAAATCCATTTTAGCCCCTCAACTTTTCATCTCTCAACCTGCCTTCACTGGGCAGAATTCGCGCGGAGGGACCGGTCTCCCCGACTTGGGACCGGTCCCCGAGAGCAGCCCATGCTGCCAGGGGCCCTTCTCGCGTTCGGGAACCGGTCTCTCCCTGGGAGACCGGTCCTCGCCTGAGAGACCGATCCCCGAGAGCTCGATTTTTAGGACTTAGCCGATCTTGGCCTTCTCTCGCTGGCGTCGCACACGGGGACTGGTCCCTCTCAGCTAGGGACCGGTTGCATCAAAAATCCCCAGCAACCACCAGCCTCGGGGACCGGTCTCTCCCTGCCAGGGACCAGTCCCCGAGAGCAACTTCAGCCCAGTATAGGTTTTGCACTATATGCTCTCGCGGACTCAACTCCAATACACTTTTTATGTTTTGGATAACTTTAGCTTTCCCGAAGGATATTCGCTTGACAATTAGTCGATCCTGGATGAAGTACAACTCTCGGATTTTGAGAATTCACTTCCTTACATGTTACCTCTAGCATTTCCTCACAATGTCAACATTTATCAACCATCTAGTATATTCTTATAATGTTAACATTCATATGCCATTTACCTTATGCATTCAACTCGCATCAATCACATGCATTCATCTAGCATTCAATGGTAGATAACATAGCATTCACCTCATGCATTCATATGTTTTACAAGTAGCTACCATTATATGCGTCAATAATACATAATGATCCACTTCGACATAGAAGTGAGCTAAACATTTCGGTAAGCAGAACCCACCCCTTAACGGGTTCCGATTGCTTGTAGTCACTTGCAATTGGTCTCCTGCGGCACTCATGGTTCGGTTCAGCTCGAACTCGCAAATAATCGCCGAACATCCGTCAATCCGTAACCTAGGGTCATCAAGGGCCTTTCTCTAACCTTCAATTAGAGAAAAATTGGGTTTAATTAGATCAAAACCCACATTTGCCCAAAACCTCTATCCTAGCCCTAGCATAAGAAAACCTCCAAATAAACCCAAATCTCCTGAAGAAACATACTAGAAATACTCTAGACACTACTAGAACATTATTCGTGATTTTTGGACGTTGCCTTGGCCCTCCAGGCGAAAACTAAGCCAAAATAGTCCTTTTCTTCAATTACTCGTCGCACGATCATAGGAACTTCGATTTGAGTCACCCACGTTGTTAACTTTACCTTCAATTAGAGTTTTATAGGCTCAATTTAAATCAAACTCAACTATGATCAAAAGCCCTCTTTCAAAATCCTAGAAGTCACTACTGCAAGAATACACTATATAAACTCATGATTCAAACAAATAGCAACCTAACATCATCTAGGATTTCCATCTAGACCAATTCTAGAGTAATTAAACCAAACCCTAACCATTCACCATTAGGGTTCATGAAGCTTACCTCAAACACAAGCTTTTCCTCAAGCCAAGTAATAAAGAGGATGAAGACTTCACCTCCAAGCAACCTTCTTCACTATTCTCCTCCATTTCCTCTCTTTAGTGGAGAGATTATAAGAGAGGGAAAGAGAGATGAAAGCTAGAGAGAAAGAGAGAAAGAGAGCTCTCCTCTCATCTCTTTCGTGCTGGACAAGACAAGGGAGGAGTGTGGGTTTATATATAGGTCCCCCAAACATACACTATTCACTTTCAGTTTAGCTTTCAGAATCTGATATTTTTCGCCGGAGCCTTTCTGAATGTCAGTTTGCACTCAAATTTGACAGTCAGGCTCGGTTTAACTTAACAAGAAAAACAATATCTTAACTTCTCAGTTTCGACCATTTTTTGTCACCGAAAGCTCTACCGAACTAAAATCTCTAGCAAATAGCAGTCAGATTTTATTTTCACTTTTCGGGTGTCGGAATGACATGAAACTTTAAATCTAGTCTCATAAAAATAATTCTGATATATTCTCCAATTTTCATAATTTCTGACACTGTGCATTTTCTGCTAAAATATCAGCCCCGTTCTTTATAGAAAATTTTAAATCTTCTGTTTTTATTCCGATTTCAGCACAAGTCACTTCCGACTCATATTTTACTTCTTTAAATCAAATAAAAATAATATCTCATACTATTTTTATTTATACTTACCTTTATATTAAAATTCGGTATATTACAGAGAGAGAGAGCGCGCGTAAGGCTACAGTGCTTTCAAAAGTACGGAGGCCTCTATGCTTTCAACTTATTTTGAATGATGGGAAATCCAATAGTATGACCATCTAAAAATGTAGTTCCGAATGAAGTGGAACCTGCGTTGTAGACTTTTCGGACACCCGTAACAAAACTTCGATCACTTGGAATAGAACTTTGGGTGCTCGAAAGGAAGTTTGAATCTTGATATCACAAACTTTCAGCAAAGGGAAAAAAAAAACTCTAGTGTACTTTTAGAAAGTGGTTGGTAGAAGAATAGAGGAGAAGATATAGAAACAAATTTAGGAATGAAGGAATTCTCACCCAAAACTGTGCTCTATCCAAAATATCCCAATGCTAAGCTCTGTACTTACAGTAGTATTTGGATTAGGTATCAAACACCCTAGGAAAAAGGTAAATTCCTAGAATTTAACTCTTAGGAATTATAAGTTACATGTTTGAGGATTAGATTGGTAGGACTAAACTTAAGAGGTTCTCGCAAATCATCTATTGATAAGAATTACCAAATTGAAGTCAAAAATAAGATTGACAGCTAGTAGAAAGATTGGAAAATTGAAATGACCATATATGAAACTTATTTACCAAAAAAATAAACATAATTATAAGGAAAAATTATTCTATGGAAGCTAAAAACATTTTGAAGCATTCTACTNAAATGACCATATATGAAACTTATTTACCAAAAAAATAAACATAATTATAAGGAAAAATTATTCTATGGAAGCTAAAAACATTTTGAAGCATTCTACTTACCTGGCATCTAGAATAAAGGCAATAGTGTTGTTCGTCTCTCAGCTTGGTCAATATCTCGTGCAAATCCTACGAGGCAACAACATAACATTAATCCTAATTTACAAACCAACAACAAATTCCTTCAAAGATATAGGGCTAAGTAAGGTAAGTGCTTATTTAGCTTCGAATTCTAGAACAACTTTTCTATTCGAAAAACAGAAGTTATATGGTTGGCGGATGAAATGTCTAGAGCTACTAGTTGGAGTCCGAAGGGTGAAATGTTTAGAACTACCAGTTAGAGTTCGAAGATGATATCTAGCTAAAAAATGTCACCAAATAAACCCAAAAATTGAGATTAAACTAACCCTAAGATCAACATCCTCATCAAAACTATCTTCGAGAAGCTGAAATAGAAATTGATTCAAATTTAAAAAAAATCTAAATAGAAGTTGTTAAAAACATTACCTTAATAGGCAAATCAAGTTGTATGTAAAGAACTAGAACAATGAGTAATTTGTACACCCATATCATGATAAGAACTAGAAGCATCAGAAACCTATTTCATGAACATCATGAGAATAAAAAATAAATGGTTATGATAACAAGAAAGTATTTTAATGATTTAAAATAATTTGCTTCAAGTATTATCAAGCACATTATGCTAACTAAGTAATTTAGTAGCTCAAAAATGGTCTACAAGCATATAACACTATTAAAGAGGAGAAGGAACAAAAAACTTTGATAAGTAAAACTCTCTTATCTTTCATTGGGATCGAGAACAACAAGATATCGTCTCTTCAGAAAATCTTCTACTTATGATTGACCTTATCATTGCAACTTCAACCTCTAAATATGCTTGATTTTCTTTCATAATCTTCATCTCCTTCGCATGATGTTGCTCCATCAGTTTAATTTATTTCTCTAGCTTCTTTATTTTCTCAAAATCCTTTGAAGCTGATTGATATAAAGAACCATGAGACCACAAGCTAGTAGGCATCGGACCAAGTCCCAATCCACGCACTTGTCCATGCCTCTCCTCCCCAATTACTTAGGAGTATATATATATCATCTTCCCAAGCGAGATGTCCTTTATCGTTGTGTTCAATAGAGTTTGGAAGCTTTTTAATTTTTTTCATTATCAAATTCTGCACACCATAATGTAGAAAGCCTTAGCATATGTTAATAAATTAATAACTGCTTAGAATTACAACTTTAAAAAAATTTGATAATTAAGAAACTAACAACACAATTATAGAATGTTACAGAGGGGGCAAGTGGTGTGAATCTTTTCCCTCACCAATAGAACACTTCAAAAGCATGCCCAGAATCAACCATACTGTGCTAACTGCCTTCACAAATTATAGAAACATAAAGTAAATGCATAAGAAAAGTTTTTGTTATTCGATTCATACTTGTTCGTGATATATGAGCATAAGGTCATGTAAGATGCCAGCAAATATTTAAATCCATTATTTGCAACCCTAAAAATAAGTTGAAAGTCAATACATGTAATACCATTAAACTTAAACTGATCCTAGAAAGCCCAAAAGATAGAAGAGCACAAAAAATCACTCGACACTTGTCACGCCACGGGCTGCAGCGGAAGCCCACCGGGCGCGTGCATAGATCTGCCGTGTACACCAAACACTCCTGGTGCACACAAGGCGTCTACAACAACCATAAAAAGAAATAGGAATCAATCATAAACATGGTAATCAGAGTGAGAAAATAATTCTACTACAAATATAAGGTGCAAGATA
The DNA here is from genome assembly GCF_001540865.1 of Ananas comosus. Classification (NCBI taxonomy): domain Eukaryota; kingdom Viridiplantae; phylum Streptophyta; class Magnoliopsida; order Poales; family Bromeliaceae; genus Ananas; species Ananas comosus. The sequence goes on along the minus strand of NC_033630.1, from coordinate 7,987,192 downwards.
TACAACAAGTCGAACAAATGGTACATCTTGAAAATTATGAAATCTCGAATAAACTACAAATATACATCATTCAACTAAACCAAAAGAAAAGTATCTATGGGTCCGACTATAATAACACCGAGGAGGCTCTAACTAATCGATGACCCCTTGCCACTATCTCTAGCCTCTCCCGCTGTGGAAGGCTCTGAAATAAAAAAACAAACAACAAATGGGGGTGAGAACTATTAAACAATAGTTGTCACGACCCGACACCGCCAATTTGGACAGTTCGGGCCCGAAACAGATCCGCCGAACGGGCAGAGTTTCCCCTGTCCGCCCGAAGCGTAACAAAGTCTATGCATACATATCTAACAAGAGATGTTAGCATTCAACATTGAGAGAGGCAATCACAGATACAAGAGAATTTAAACTATCTATTACATCACTTGTTCACGACACATGAACCATTACATATTTCACTTATACTTCTCATACATACAACCAAAATGCCATCTCTCATATATATCTCATTTCTCACAAAAGGGTTTTACATATCATTCTTTCTTTTTATACTCGAGGTAGTGAGCTACCCGTGGTCCCTCTATCTAGGGCCGCGACTCCTTGCCGGATCCTCGACACAACGCGCTCGTACTAGGCTCTGCAAAACAGGGTGTGAGAATTATTATCCATAGTTCCCAGTGGGTTCGGCCACCGTCCCCGCCGATTTTTCCACTAGGTCTAAGAAAGGCATAGAACAATAAGAGGTCAACATGTCAAAGGAATAATAGATATACAATAAGCCTACCTTGCTCATCCACATCTATATCATGCTCAAATGTGTAGCTATGCCTTTACCAAATGTCAAAAAGTATAAGTTTAAGTTCTACCATGTATGCAACTATATATGAAATGCCATGATCATGCCTTGTGTCAAATCCAAACGATTCGCCTGAAGGTCGAATCACTCGCCACACATACTGCCACGCGACCGTGACCGTCTACCGGGGCACCGTCGGTGACTCTCTCCCCCGTCTCAATCTCACTGTGATACAACTCCAAGCTCACTGCTTGGGAGGCGCGACCATCCACAAGCTATAACAGACAATGCGAGTATGATTAAGTCCCCCCCACCCGAGGACCGCGGGAATACCACATCCCTATCCATCACAAGGCATGCTATGCTCAAGTCGGCCACATATGCAATGGTTTCCATATGCAATGGTTTCCAATTCTCACAATGTCATTGGTTCACATACTAGTTCCTCATGAATCTAGTCTATTCTCACATCATATCCACATGCATATGTCCACTAGCAACTCATACAACATGTATAAATATCTATATTGGCATCATATAAAAGTTCTCATGCAACATACATGTCCACATCCATCTCAACATCATGCAAATAGATATTCCTACAAGTATCATGCAATCATGGATCATCATCCCTCACACTAAGCATGAAATTACCACAACTCATAGGATTCTCACTATTCTATACATGATGATATATGATCAATAATAGTAGAACTTAGACATAGAATGAAACTCAGCTAATTCGGATAGCACCCCCCACCTCATGGCGTCGACACGAAGTGGGTAGCCTAGCAGCACGATTTATGGCCGTCGATTTCTTCCGACTGCGGCAAACGAAGCAAAAACAAGATTTTCTTCACTTTGACCACCACCGGCTCAACGGAATCTCAATCCGAGTGATCCTCCGCGTCGGTTTTACCTTCAATTGCAGAACATATGATCAATTGAGATCAAAACCTCTCATGATCAAAAGCCCTCTTTTGAAACTCTAAAAATCCTTATATTGCATAAAATCTAAATCTCATGATAGATTATGCAATAATATGGTTTAGAATAAACTAGAATTCCAATTAAACTCATTTATAAGGGATTTATATAAAATCCTAACCATAAACCCTCAAAATCCACAATACTCTCAAAGCTTACCTCTAACTCAAGCTTCTCCTCAAGCTAATGGTGAAGAAGAAGATTGCTTCACCTCCAAGTAAGCTCTTCTCTACCAAACTCCACCCTTTGGAGCCAATCTTAGAGAGAGAGAGAGAGAAAGATGTTTAGAGAGAGAAAGGGATTTCTCTTATGTTGGCTCAAGTTGAGAGGAATTAGGGAAAATGACATAACACCCTCATATATATAGGAAACTTCACCTCCAAGTAAACTCCTCCCCCCTCCCAAAAGCACTATTCATCTAGTAGTTTAGCTGCTACAAACTGATGTTTTTCGCCGGAGCTTTTCTGAATGTCCGTTTGCGCTCAAATTTGACAATCAGGCTCGGGTTTACTTAATAAGTACAAAAAAAATGTTAATCATTCAGTTTCGACCATGTTTGGTCGCCGAAAATTCTACCGAACTATAATCTCTAGCAGATAGCAGTCGGATTTTATTTTTCACCTTCTGGGTGTCGGATTGACATGAAATATTAAATCTAGCCTCATAAAAATATTTTCGACATATTCTTCAGTTTTCATAATTTTCTAACATTGTGCATTTTCTGCTAAAATATCAGCCCCGTTCTTTACAGAAAATTCTAATCTTCTGTTTCCGTTCTGATTTCAGCACAAGTCGTTTCTGACTTATTTTTTACTTTTTTAAGTCCAATAAAAATAGTATCTCACACTATTTTTATTTATAGTTACTTCTATATTAAAAATTCGGTACACTACAATAGTTCCCAGTGGGTAAGCAGCCGAGAGTGGCGAGATACACCATTAGGTCAACTGAGACATGATAATATGCATTAAGTATCAAGCATGCAGTTAACAATAAATTGAACATTCCATTATAGTCATGTCTCTACATGATGATGTCATTTAATATGTATGCAATTTTCTACTGTCACATGCACAAGTAACAGGATATGCGAGTCTACATGCANCATTATAGTCATGTCTCTACATGATGATGTCATTTAATATGTATGCAATTTTCTACTGTCACATGCACAAGTAACAGGATATGCGAGTCTACATGCAAATTTACATATACAGATATTTTACTTTCATTTTCTCATATAGCTATCCTTCCAAACTAATCAACATTTGTGTATAGATTTACTACCACTAAGCTGGTCCATGCAATAATTACTAACATAAATGCCAACTATTATGAATACATCAAGTAACGTCACAAGGTGATAGTCCACTAGTATAACTAGCTACTTTATGCGCATCGACTAATTATGATGTATTATGTCAAGTTCAATTACATTTACCTAATTAACGAGAGACTTACACATGGTAATGTGTCGGCTTGTGCCGTGCCTAATGGCCCCGTGGTACTCAACATTCCCCCGCTAGGAATGAGCCTCCCCCACGGCAATCCACTTCGGCGCCCAATCCCGCAGGGGCGAGTATGTTGTCGCAAAGGGTAACTCCGGAGTGCCGGAGTGTAGGGAGTGACGCTCACAAGCTTGTGCAAATGAGCACAATGGTAAGCAAGCGTGATCATAGGCGTCATGTCCAAGGCAATCGGCCTCAATCATCATGTCTAAACCATGGAATCTCAAACATCGACTCAAGGTCGGATACTATAACATAAATGTCATATTTTGTTCTCAATTTATTTGGTGGCATGTCCCTACCAATATGTGTCCTAACTCAAGCATGCAAAAAGTTTACATCTCATTCATGAATCTAACGGGCTACACCCATATACCCACATGTACCATTTTCACTATCCACTATGAAAAGGATAACTTACTAATGTCATGTTCAATGATCCTCCAAGGGTGTCCACAAGATCATAGTACATGTCATGCATATGTCTTACTACATAGGCCTCCACTACATGGAGTATGAAATTGTCATGCAAATAATTAACTTTTATTTAACTATGCAAGCATATACTTTAGTCATTTATTTAATCGAATGCATAGAAAACTTGTCATCGTGTCTAAAAAATGAAATTTTATTTATCGACTCAACAGTCGAGTACAATATCATAATGTCAACTTACTTGTCCATTTAAACTAAATGCAATATTCTTAGCTCCACATCTTATCATGCAATACGTCATGTTTACCTTTATCTATAGCAAATATATTAATTGCTATGCAATTTCGAATCCAAGAATTTCACTATCCATCTAGAGTCTCATATGACCTTAGAATTCATCTCTAACACACATTCCTATGTTTACATAGGAGGAATCTAATACAACATATGATATAGTATGCTCTAGCACATAGAGTATATCAAGTATACCTCCTCTACATAGAGTATATCATGCTACTCTACTACATAGAGTATGTCAAAAATCTCCCTTTTTGCATAGAATATGCAAAGTTTCATAAATAACATGAATATGTCATGCATCCAAAAATTCCACAACATCATGAATGTCATGAATATACATCTATTAAATCCTATAACAAGATAGGAGATGTAGGGGGAGTTCACCCATTTCGGTGACGTCAAACCCACCGGATAACCTCCGAAACCTCAATCGTTTCTCCGACGAAGTTGCCCCCTAAACTTTCCATGCCCTAAGAAAAATTTTTAAGGGGTTACAAGCTTCTAAAAAGCTTACGACGAAAATCACTAAAAATCAAAGGAAAAAGAGGTAGAAATTATCTTAACCCAAGAAGAACTTGTACTGTCACGCCCCGAGACCGCTACCAATTTGGTCCGGTTTGGGTGCGTCGAACAGACGCCGAACGGACAGTACCTCCCCTGTCTGCCCAAGGCTAAGCATCAAGATTGTGTACAACAAGTGCCCAGAAAAAACAACTTGAAATACATACACAATCAACAACAATAGCGAGAGCACAACCAGTGCTACCAATTTGGTCCGGTTCGGGTGCGTCGAACAGACGCTGAACGGAAGTACCTCTTCTGTCCGCCGAAGGCTAAGCATCAAGATTGTGTACAACAAGTGCCGAGGAAAAACAACTTGAAATACATACACAATCAACAACAATAGCGAGAGCACAACCAGTGCTAAACAATCAAGAGCAAGCATCACAAGTAATAAACAAGTGAACAAAAGAGATATACTAATCTTTTACATCCATTCAACTTTAATACACTTGATTAACTTTACATTCTTTCAAAACATAAACATAAAGTTTACAATCTTCCAAACTATCTCACACCTATACATCATCTACTCTCAAGCATATAGGGTGACTACTAATGCAATAGGAAGCATCTACCAACACTAGGGCGCAAGGACCTTGCCACGATCCTCGCCGGGGGTACTCAAGCTCGGCCCTGCAATAGAGTGAGGTGAGAACTATTGTCCATAGTTCCCAGTGGGTTCGGCCGCCGACTCCGCCGATCTCCCCACTAGGTCTAAGCAGGCGTAGGAAGACAGATAGATAGATAGATAGATATGTGGAAATGAAAACAACAACAATGATATAGCAAGTGGAAATGCAAGTATCCTACTATGCCTCAATCCCGTGTAATGAATGCATGCACTACATAGTAAAAGGCTAGCTACCATGCTACTATGTCCAACAATGATGCTATCCATTAGATCACCCAATTACTCGGCTAGCCCGAAGGCTCGCTCTCAATCTCACGTCTCAATCTCATAGGTGAGGAGTCCCAGCCGCTCGACTCACCCGAGACCGCCTGCGGACAGCTAGCTACTGCCCTCATGTGTGACCATACCTCCGGAGTGCACAGCTTGTGTGGAGCGACCACGACAAGCATATAACAGGCTACGCGAGCACGATCCAATCCTCGTCAACTGAGGATACCCTACCAACTAGGGTTGTCATCATCATGGAATCAATGTATTTCTATACTAAGCATCCTAGTGTTTCAACTACACTAAGGTTCTTATATGCCACTCGTTCTTGTGTTTACATTTAACTAGATGCCACTCGTTATTAAGGTTCTTTTTAAGATGGAGGCTTGAGGTACTTTACTTTTTTTGAGTTTCGCGGACGAAACTCCTCTTTAGGAGGGGTGAATGTAACACACTGGACCTTTGCAAATGCGAGGTTCGAGTGATTGGTTGTGTTCTGAACTGTTCCACAGTTTTTGGAGGGTCGTAGATAGTGTTCCGACCTGTGGCTCGCATCCCGAGAATTGGAGCTTTGAGCTTTGCACCAAAACCCGAAAAGTCGGATTTTTGGTCTACTCTCGGATTGCCTCTGCAGGATTGTGTACTAGTACAATCTTGATGGTTGTACCGAAACATATTTTGTACCGGTACAGCCTCAATGTCATACCGGTACAGATGCGTTTTTTAGCCAACCTGAGGCTCGGGTTGGCATTCTCGTGGGGTGTGTACCGGTACACGGGTTTGGCAGTTTTTGAGCAGTTTGAACTGCAGGGGTGTTTTTGCGATTGTGGCTTTTCTATAATACCACCCATGCCCCTTGAGCCTTCCCTGAGCTGAGAAAGGTGGAGATCAAGGTAAGGGACCCCCCTCTCTTTCCCTTGTTGGATTTATATCCCTTTTTGCTTGGATTTTGGTAGATTAATTCTTCTCTTTTTCCCTTTTAGTGCATTTCCACCATGGTTGAAGCTTAAAGCTTGGACTTGGAGCTTGTTTGGGGGAAGATCTTAGAACCTAGAGGGTTTTATGCTGGGAATGAAGCTTCTAAGAGGAAAGCAATTTGTTCTTTCCTCAAGATTTCAAGATTTGATGGTTTCTTTGAGATGAAACCCTAGAATGAGATGTTAGGGTTGTTTTTGGGCATTTTGGATCTAGGGCTTTTGGAGCTCAATCTCTTGGATTAGAACCTTCCTTTAGCTTGGATTGGAAGGGTTCTAGCTCTCTTTTGGAGCTTGAGAAGAGATTTTTACTTTAGAGGTGAGTTGTGGCCCTTTTCTTAAGATCTTTAAAGTTTGAGCCTAGGTTTGTTCGTAACGTCCGTTTGTCTCTTCTTTTGTTACCTTTAGGGTGCTAGAAGACTTGTGGACAACTTCTTTTGAGCTTACAAAGGGTTTCAAGACGGTTTGGTGGGTTTGACCTAGCCTATAATATGAGCAAATCTCATATTTGGTGATTTATGTTTCGTAAAGTGAAAATTCATGCATTTTCATGCTAAACGTATTTATTGTGAATTTTAGAATGCCTAACATCCCTATGTCATGTATAATGAGTTTTCGGGACTCTATATAGTAGAGAGTTGCATGTGAAGCTTGCACTAGCATTTGGCTTACTTGTATTGGACTTGGAACCATATCTATTACAAGAAAATGAGCATTGTTTTATGCATTTGAACCTATACTTAATTGAGACATGAGGGATTCTTAGTAAGCCTTTAGAGGCTTGAGTACTTGTCCCACTTGAGAGGGATTGAGCTAATGTCATTAAGCGGCATTGAGCTCGGGTCATATGAGAACCTTGTATTAATGTCATAATTGGCACATAGAACACAAAATGGACTTAACTTATAACAAGCTTGAGTGTCATAAAGGGGTACTAGACTTAGTGAAAGTTGGAATTTCACATTGAGACATAGAACTAGACCATCGGGTTACTAGTGGCTTATACCATGTTAGAGACATGATGATTGGATACTTGAGTTTTTGACTACGCTTGTTTGCCATTTGTGCTCATTCGCACATGCTTATGACGGTCGCTCCCTACAAGCCGGCACTCCGAAGTTGGCCTACATGACTTATGATCGCTTGTGCGGTATTGAGAAGCCTACGGGGTCGGGTGGGACAGACTCATTCCTAGAGCAGGAATGTTGGGCTACCACAGGCACTTAGGCGGCACAAACCGGGAATTGACAATGACTATTAGATAGGCTTAGTAGTTGGACTACATTGAAATGCTTATAGCATAGTGTTGAGACATGTAGTACACTTGACGATTTACTTGTTGCATCATAGTATACTTGGTTGCCATGATAGAGCATACTCGTCATATATTGATAGAACGGATCGTGATACTTACTTGTTGCCATGTTGGGACATAGTAGCCATGCATTGGACACACTACCTCTTGTTGGAACACATGAACGATTCATATATTATTCATGGTTTATGGAATAGTAATTTAGCAAACTTAAATGCTTTCATTTCTGCAGTTACTGTGATCATTATTATTATTGTCGCTTTATCTCTTACTCTTTTTCCTTTGGGGCCTAATGGTGCATTTAGCTAAGGTCAGTAATTGCCCACTGGGAACTATAAATTATAGTTCTCACGCCCTCTGTTTTATGTTTCTTTCAAAGCCTTCCATGTCGGGAGAGGCTAGGGACCGCGGAAAGGGTATCGCCTCGAGCTAGCTTCTGTCGAGGATACGTCGATAGGTGGTCTACCTCTCGTTGGTTTTCTTTTTGAAGAGGTTGAGAGTTGTACCTATGTATAGAGACCACCCCTTTTGTATCTTTTTGGAGATGGTTATTGTATACCTTTATGTTTTACCTTTATTTAGTTATGTTCTCTTTACTCTCTTAGATGATAGATGTATTCTTGCTATGATATCTCTAGTCATAAATTATCTTTGGTTTTATTTTTCGCTGTTGTTGTAGATGCCTTATATGTGTAGACATATGGCGGGTCTGGGCGCGCTACTGGGAAGGCCTCCGCCGGTCCCGGGGCGTGACAGATTAATTTGGTATCAGAGCCTAGGGTTGAGTCTTAGTGGACCTAGCAAACCTTAAGCCGGTTGGACTATAGAAAATAGGCTCGTGAGAGACGAGGTCTATTCGACTTGTGAGCGAAAGTATCATAATTGGGTATTATGATAACTCTAAAAAGCTAGAGTTTAATTGGAGTGTTTGGCTTCTAACTTCGCAGAGGGTTACGTTGGCGGCCGACAACGTAACATCAGGAGTTAGTAGTAAAGGACACTCCCTTACTTTCGCATGATTTGGAAATTTGTTGTTGAGCGGGGTTGCGTTAACGTAAGTGTTTCTAACTTGCGTTTTCATGATGTTGTAGTGATAATGCTGACGACACGCTCTAAGTCTGTTGGAGCGGATAATGCGGCGAACTTTGAGGAGGTGGAGACCTCTGCTACCTCCGGATCCGGCGAGGTCCGTGAGTTGAGGAGCTAGCTGGCGGCCCTCACTGACTTGGTCGCACAACAGGCGGCGGCGGCTCAGCAGCAGGCGGACACAGCGCTTCGACAGGAGGCGCGGATGGAGCGCCTGGAGGAGTTGCTCATGCAGCAGGCGGCTGCCAGGGAGGCACAGGTGCCCACACCCCCACCCGCACCGGCAATGGTCGAGACCCCAAGGGCGCTGTCCCCGAAGCCCGGTACCTTGAGGACGTCTCCGGTTGTTGCGCCTCAGAGGGAGGAGTTTGTGGCACCACCAGCTCTGGTGCCTGCAGCGGGGGCAGTTTTCCCCGTGATGGTCGAGGGAGCCGAGGGAGATCGACTCATGGAGCACCTCAGCGAGTTCAGGAAGTGTAGTCCGCAGACCTTCGATAGGGAGAACGTGGACCATTGGATCGTGGAGAAATGGCTTATGCACATGGAGAAGCTGTTTTGAGATACGTTCGTAGAGGAGAGGGACAGAGTTTGGCTCGCCACACATCATCTGGACGGCGAGGCCTATAGTTAGTGGTTGGACATTCAAGAAAACCCCAACACCGACCTTGCAGCGATCACTTGGGGGGAGTTTAAGGAGCTTCTTCTGGAGCACTATTTCCCTGACAACGTCAAGAGAAAGTTAGAGCAAGATTTGCGTAGTATGCGACTGGGAGACCGGACGGTGGCCGAGTACGAGAGGGAGTTTTCTCGGCTACTCCACTGTGTACCTTTTGTGGTACGGGATGACGAGGACAAGCTCCGCATTTTCGAGCGAGGACTACGGCCTTCGATTTTCTGGTTAGTGCAGTCCTCCAACCTTCAGACCTTCAGAGATGTGGTGAACCGCGCGCTAATCGTGGAGAGTGGCGCGGTGGAGCTTCAGGAGCGTCGCGAGGTCATGGAGAAAGAGAAGAGCAAGAGGCCAGCGGTTGAGGGTGCAAGGCAGACGTACTCACGGAGGCCGCCGAGGCATCCTAGGAGTCGAAGCCAGTCGCGAGGGCGTGGCTTGTCTACTCAGCGAGGAGGACCTGATCGTCGCCAGGCCCCGCGCTGTGTGATCTGCGGTGGTCCTCATGTTCCACGGCAGTGTACGCGTAGTCTTGGCAGGTGCTATCTGTGTGGCCAGGAGGGCCATTTCCAGTCGGACTGCCCGAGGGGTTCAGCGCTAGCGCCATCATCGGCATCTGCACCAGCTTCACCAGGTCCCAGTCAGGGGACGCTTTCTGTGCATCATCAGGCCGGTCGGCCACCAGTTCAGCGGCAGGCGGAGGGGTCACGACAGACCCCGAGCGGGCGCATGTATGCGGCCCAGACTGAGGAGGCGGCAGCGGCCGAGAATGTGGTTGCAGGTATTATTTTACTTTCTGGTATTCGAGTTCGAGCATTATTTGATACCGGTGCATCGCATTTATTCATGGACTGGCTATTTGCCGAGTTGCATGGCATCCCACTGACATCTTTGTTGCATCCGGGATGAGTCATTATACCCGATCACTCTTTGGATATTCGGAAGTTTTGCCCCAGTAGCCCTGTTCGGGTCGGAGATTGGATCATACCCGTGGATTTGCTACATTTGCATAAACTCGGGGAGTTTGATGTTGTTTTGGGCATGGATTGGTTGACCAAGTACTTCGCCACTATCGATTGCAAGAATCGAACAGTGACGTTTAGAGAGCCAGGGCAGGCGGAGGTTGTGTACCGAGGATGCCAAAGTTCGCTGTTTGCGATGACGATTAGCTCCTCTCGAGTTAGGCAGTTGATTAGTAGAGGCTGCGTGGCCTACTTGGCTACTGTGGTATCGCGGGGTGATGCGGACGCCCCTAGGATCGAGGATATCCCCGTAGTGCGGGAGTTTGGAGATGTGTTTCCAGCAGAGCTACCAGGCATGCCACCTTATAGGGAGATTGAGTTTGTGGTAGATCTCGTTCCCGGGACTACTCCAATCTCAAAGGCGCCCTATAGGATGGCACCGGCGGAATTAAAGGAGCTGAAGGCACAGTTGCAAGATCTTCTAGACAAGGGTTTCGTGCGACCGAGTGTGTCACCTTGGGGAGCACCAGTCCTGTTCGTCAAGAAAAGTAATGGATCACTTCGCTTGTGTGTGGACTATCGTGAACTTAACAAAGTCATGATTAAGAATAGGGCTGGCAAATGAGCGAGCCGGCTCGCGTTCGACTCGCGTTCGACTCGATATTTGGCTCGCTCGAGCTCGACTCGAAATTAAATGAGCTGAGCTTGAACAAAAAAAAAAGGCTCGAAATTCATTTCAAACCGAGCTTGAGTATTACTCGGCTCATTCGAATTAGGCTCGAAAAGCTCGAAAAGCCTCAGATACTAGTACGTATATACGTATAGGGTATATATAGGTATATATTTATGGATATATAGTATATATAGTAGTATATGAGTAGAGCCTACATGCTATCAAAAAGGGTATAGAGGATCTGGTGCCTTCTTCGGATTTATTGATTCTTAGAGTTCAGAGCCCCTTCAATCATTTTTTATCTTTGGATTGAATGACGTAATATATGTATCTTGTAGGGACCACTGCAATCCTAGGGATGATTATTTAGACCTAGAGGGGCCGCAATCATCCCAACCATACAATTTAAATCAAAGGCGTCAAAAATTCGAAAACATCGACATCCTATCATTTTCGGATCGCATAGTAATTCTTACACCGTATAGGGTAGTCTGATTGCCCTGGATTTCAGCGGAAGCGCGAGAGCCGAGTCGCGTGCACAGACCCGCCGTGGTAGAACCAGCAACCCAAGTATCATCAGGCCAGCCCGTGCTACAAGGATATGGAGTATTGTAAAAAGATTTGGCACTCTAATTAGTAATCAGAGCAAAAACTTAAAAGTTTTAAACTGGTATACAAGGTTCCATAAACCGTTATTACAGTAAATAAGAATAAGAGCTACAATCTATAATGAGAGGTTAAGTCATACAATCATCAGACTCAGGACTACATAAACTGCGTCTGGAGGTGGCACTGAATACACGTTTCCAAAAAGGGCTCTAGCTAGCCCGCCTGACCCCTCGCCGAGGAACCCTACGCCTTTCCCGCTGCTGATAGCTCTGGTAAAAACAACAACAAAGGAAGGGCGCGTGAGAACTATTAAGGACAAATATGTCCCCCAGTCGGGTAAGCCACCGAGAGTGGCGAAGTACACCCCTAGGTCAACTGTGGCATGAGTGGATAGTAATAAGTAAGCAAGTAAATGCAATAAGCAAGTAAGTGCAATAAGCCAGTAACTGCAATAAGCAAATGTAAAAGTAAACTACTCATGCTATTTGCTCAACAATCAATAAATACCGATAGACTGCAGGTATCAATTATCATGATATGAATTCTATCAATCATATTACTTGACAATTTAACCAAACATATACCAGATTGCAAACAAGATAATTCATTATTACCGGAATTACAGATAATATCATGTAATTACTTTCTATATTAGCAAGAATGAAACATTATTTATGTCGCTAACCAATTATGGTGTCAACTTCCTAGTCTGTTCATCAATAAGTTCACTTAACCCAAGACATATAGTAACTTTACTACTATGTCCAGCTAAAGTTAAAGTACTTGACATAACCCAATTTCCAACGGACTTACACAAGGTAAGTTCAAGCCGCGCCGTGCCTAATGGCTCCGTGGTAGTCAACATCCCCACTCTAGGAATGAGCCTCCCCCACGGCATTCCATTTCGGCGCTCACTTCGTACATTTGCGAGCATCTGTCGCTAAGCTGTTCGGGAGTGCTGGCTTGGGGGGGAGCGACCCCGCAAGCGTGTGCAAACGCGCACAATGGCATGCAAGCCGTAGTCCACAGTACCAGTCTCACAACAACATCATGTCCCTGACATGGAATCTCAACTCAAGCTACTCCGGAATGCGGGGCTTGGGGGGGCGCGACCCCCGTAAGCATGTACGAAAGAGTATAATGGCATGCTAGCTATAGTCCAGGGTACAACTATCTCAACAGCATCATGTCTCTGACATGAAATCTCAACTCGACCCAAGGTAGGCACTGTAGTACCCAATCATAAGTCACTATCAACAACTTGTTGACAAGATTCTACAAGTCGTTAATATAACTTGACAAGTTAAAACTTTACATCACACTAATGATTCTATCAGGCTATACCTGGTCAGTCACTCACAATCTCTCACTACTCCTTACACATAAGGAAAGTGGTTTACTAAGGTTCTGTACATAGACTCATGGCACATAACCTGAAGTTCAATATAAACTTCTATTACTTGAAGCAAACAAAGATGAACCAATCAACTCTACTTGACTATACAAGTAGGTCATCATATTTAAATCTAGTTATCTACTAGATTATATTCAATTGTATATCATTCAATTATGCCATCATATAAACTTCTAGTTACTTACTAGAATATATACCACAATATGAATCTATCATGTGAATGAAGGAATATAAACGATAAAACACTTGTCACGTGATCTCCATACCATTCCTTCTACAATTAGGAATGCATATGCAACACAAGCCTTTACCTGATCTTTCAGAGTTTAGCCATTATACTTGTTATATAACATTGCATAGCTCAATCCTAA
>NC_033630.1:7952243-7973608 GCF_001540865.1 Ananas comosus | reverse complement strand
TAGGTTTTTGATATACATTGGAGCTAGGGCACCCCAAATGCGGGCTTCTTTCGTCATGAGCGGATGCTAACGTGCAATTGACCCTCTAAAACCTAATTGGGAGGTATTTCCGACGACGTTGGATGCGCTATGGAATTAACATTACGAAAAAGCCGATGTAAAAAAGTTATGGGCAAATGGAGGCTAATAAGGGTCGTTTATTGCCGGCAGGTTACAAGAACGAGCAGCTAATAAAAATCCCCAAGAAAATCATTCGGAGAACCTTTGAAAAGCCTACGAGGTGAGTGGTTGCTTCCAAACTCATTGAAATTACCTCTATAGTAATGTGTCAGTTCTGTGAGCATATGTATTATATATTGTTCGCAGCATTTTAGGCGTAACCAACGTAACTGATGAGATATGAAAGATTGCATGATTGTGAGCACAATATGCATAATGAGATGGTTGAGAACCGTAATAATGTCAAACCGTAGATGATGCATGAGAGAAAATGTGTAGTACCCAAAGTGAGCAAAAGAACAGATGCACTTATGACATAGATCGCAGTGGCCATTTGAAAATGGTATAGTACAGAAGACACTAGAGTTAGTTGTGATGCAAAGAACCAATGTAATGTAAAGAATGATGAAAATGATTAATCGTTTAAGTTAAGAGTAAAGTGACAAACAAGGCAATGAGAATAATGAATGCTCAAGTGGCAAAAAGTAAAAGAAAAGTAAAGACACAACGATTGCATGAGTTTTGAATATAATGTGATGTAATGAACACTAGAGCTAGATGTAACAGTCAAGATTTGAACTTGATAAATCCCTTTGAGTAAGGATATTGATTACTTGCTTGTGATTCGTGGCTCGTGGGGTAGGTCGTCCCCTCGGGCGTATGCGCCTCAAAGTTTATGCATCCGGGTTGGAGTATAAACCCGTGAAGGACGGTCCTAGCTGCGGTGAGTTCTGGATGATGGACTTAATGTGAAGCAAGTTAATAGTGGCGAAACCCCCGGGCTAGCCTTTAATGATTAATGAAAAAAGATGTTAAAGAACAAAGTGTAAATGCAAAGAAACTAAAGAACATTTTGCTAACTTGCATATTATTTGAATTGTTGAGCATATTTCTTGCTATTTGTTTCAGGCCATATTTAGCATCATGTATAGATGTGTTACTATATATCTTACTTATCCTTCTATTATGCCTTGAAGTTTAGTCGCTTGAGTGGGAAAGTCGTGGTGATGTTGGGGCCGAAGCCACTGGAATTTGTTGTAGTTCTCACCTCACACTATTTGCCACAGAGCCGGGATGCCGAGGGAGGCCGGCGAGGACCGAGGTAAAAGCTATCGCGCCGTTTAGTCAGATGGGCCACAAGTTGGGTCATTTTGTTAGTAGACACCCTTTTATCATGCTTTTGTACTTGATGGATTAGTGATGTAAAGAAAGATTGTAAAGCTTATTTTGAGTGTGAATGTGATTGTAAGGAAAGAAATGATGAAATGTATGTAATGAATGTAAGAAATTCGATAATTACTATATGAATGCAATGCGTATATGATCTAAAATGAATCACTACTACTTGGAACTGTTTAGTTCTTTTTCTTTCACTTAATGGCTGATTTGCTTACCCTCAGTGTAAGCCGTTTGGTATGTTTCCGCTAGTGCACTTCTTATTGAAAATGTACATGTGAGAGCCTTGGGCTGATAGGGAAAATCTGTGTCCGATTCGGCGATGTTTTAGACGTGCTCCGGGTCGGCCAAATCAGCATCGGTCCCGTGGGCGTGACACCAAGCTCTCACTTCAACCACTCCTCGCGGATGCGTCCAGGGTCCAGGCAACACTATCAACGACCTCCCAAACTGGGGAAAAGCTCAAACACAGATAAAACACTCGGAATTACTTTGCGATTTGCAAAGATCCCATGTGTCCATTAACAGTAAGCCACCGAGAAGTTTGGCGAAGTACACCCTAGGGTCAACTGTTGGCATGGAGTGGATAGTAATAAGTAAGCAAGTAAATGCAATAAGCAAGTAAGTGCAATAAGCCAGTAACTGCAATAAGCAAATGTAACAAGTAAACTACTCATGCTATTTGCTCAACAATCAATTAAATACCGATAGACTGCCAGGTATCAATTATCACGATGAATCTATCAATCATATACTTGACAATTTAACCCAAACATATACCAGATTGCAAACAAGATAATTCATTATTACCGGAATTACAGATAATATCATGTAATTACTTTCTATATTAGCAAGAATGAACACTTATTTATGTCGCTAACCAATCATGGATGTCAACTTCCTAGTCTGGTTCTCAGTCAATAGATCACTTAACCCAAGACTATAGTAACTTTACTACTATGTCCAGCTAAGTTAAAGTACTTGACATAACCCAATTTCCATACGGACTTCTACACAAGGTAAGTTCAAGCTCGCGCCGTGCCTAATGGCTCCGTGGTAGTCAACATCCCCACTCTAGAATATCCCTCCCCCACGGCATTCCATTTCGGGCGCTCACTTCGTACATTTGCGACGCATCTGTCGCTAAGCTGTTCGGGAGTGCTGGCTTGGGGGGGAGCGACCCCGCAAGCGTGTGCAAACGCGCACAATGGCATGCTAAGCCGTAGTCCATCAGTACCAGTCTCACAACAACATCATGTCCCTGACATGGAATCTCAACTCAAGCTACTCCGGAACGCGAGGCTTGGGGGGCGCGACCCCGTAAGCATGTACGAAAGAGATAATGGCATGCTAGCTATAGTCCAGGGTACAACTATCTCAACAGCATCATGTCTCTGACATGGAATCTCAACTACACCAAGGTAGGCCTGTAGCGGCACTGTAGTACCCAATCATAAGTCACTATCAACAACTTGTTGACAAGATTCTACAAGTCGTTAATATAACTTGACAAGTTAAAACTTTACATCACACTAATGATTCTATCAGGCTATACCTGGTCAGTCACTCACAATCTCTCACTACTCCTTACACATAAGGAAAGTGGTTTACTAAGGTTCTGTACATAGACTCATGGCACATAACCTGAAGTTCAATATAAACTTCTATTACTTGAAGCAAACAAAGATGAACCAATCAACTCTACTTGACTATACAAGTAGGTCATCATATTTAAATCTAGTTATCTACTAGATTATATTCAATTGTATATCATTCAATTATGCCATCATATAAACTTCTAGTTACTTACTAGAATATATACCACAATATGAATCTATCATGTGAATGTAGAAACTAACAGAGTAATACTAGCAAGGAATATAAACGATAAAATACTTTTCACCTGATCTCCATGCCATTCATTCTACAATTAGGAATGCATATGTAAACACAAGTCTTTACCTGATCTTTTAGAGTTTAGCCATTATACTTGTTATGTAACATTGCATAGCTCAATCCTAAGTACATCAGTCTCGTTGTTGTTCAACAGAGCTAATTGGTCCATTCACGAATTTGCCATTCTATCCTCATGGATAACATCAAGCCAAGTTGCATATGCAAACTACTAGTATCATGAATCCGTAGTATTTAATAGGTAACCATGTAGAATGGACAAGTCATGAATCTTTCATTACCATTTAAGGATGCTATCATTTCCGATATGATCTATATATCAGTGCATGTCTCAATGCCTTAAACTATACATATATTCACATGAATATGAGATAACTTCAACTCAGATGTCAAAGGAGATATAGAGGGAATTCACCCATTTCGGGAAGGTCCGACCCACCTATCACCAAGCTCAACCCAGCCAAAAGAAGTCCCGAAACTCTGCTCAACGGAGCCCCAACTCTACTGAAAACGAAACACGAAAAGCGCATCAAAACTACGGCCGAAATGTCCAATTTCGGTACAATTTGCACTTAGTACAAAGTAATAACTTGCATCCCTGTTTTGGTTTCAGTTTAATACCTTAAGTTAAGCTTCTAATTGCTCTCCAATGCCAACTGATGGTGATCCAAAGGTCGGTCGCACTCTCGCTGCGAACAAATACTAGACGGCGTCAACACGCACGTAAACTAGCTAATATAGCCGAAATCTGGTAACATCAGTTTTCTAACTGGAATTTCTACTTACCCCTGGTTGAAACACCTTTCAAACTAGATTCTCAGGTTACCAATTTGACTCAAATTAGTTTGGAAACCTGCTGCGAACAAAGAATCCAAAACTGCATCAGTTCGCACTAATAAACTTCGTATAGTTTCAAAATTACATCATAAATAACAAATTACCTTTGTCCATCTTTGGAGCAGCTTATCCCTGGTCTAAGATGGTTCAATCACAGCTAAATAACTTCTCTTTAGCTGCTGAAATTGCCCTCGAACTCAGCTGGGAGCAACAAAACCAAAACTACTCAAAATCCAATACTAAACTTCCAATTAGAGAAAATTTAAGCTACATACCTTTCAAAAGCTGCAACTCAGCTCTTTCTGGTGTTAAAATCCCAGAAAAGTCAGTAAATATCCTCCTCCCCACGTTCCAAAAGCTTTCCTTGAGTCTCCAAACCAGCGAGTAACGCCCGCGGCGCGAAATCGACGTAAAACAGCGACTTCTATTTGTAGAGAGAGAAAAATCCTAGAGAGAGAGAGAGAAAGGTGTAGGGCAGCTTCTCTGAGCTCTAGCACACTCCAGCAAGCATCCCTGGTCGTGCTGGACTAAAATAGATAAGAACAAGAGGTGAAATGACCAAAAGACCCTTGCTGCCACGTTTCTGCCAGTCTGTACCGGTACAAGGTGATGGCTGTACCGGTACAGCAAGCAGAAATAAATGCTGATTTCGTCCGTTCAATGCACTTTCTTGCTTTTAACCCTCCAATCACTCTCTAACTTATTCAAAAACTTGTCCAAGTCATTTAGAACATGTAATATAGATCCACACATCCTTCCTCACACTCGAACTTCGCAATTCGCAAATGTTCAGTGTATTACACATTCGTGGAGCGGTCTCTCCCACTAGGGGCCGGTCCCCGAGAGCTCAAAAGCTGCAGTAAGCAGATTTTTGATTCTTTATTTCTCGAAAACCCCCAACAATGCACTTTTACCCTTTTTGACGCCTTCGGCCTTTCCGAAGCGTACCAACCTCGCACTTTGGTCAATTTGACTAAAGTTCGATATTTATTTACCGAAGTTTCGGTATATTACAATTGACCCCGGTGCTTGCTCTACCAACTCCGTGGGAGAGCTTTGTTGTGTATAGTGATGCTTCATATATTGGTCTCGGGTGTGTTTTGATGCAAATGGGCGAGTCATAGCATATGTTTTGTGCCAATTGAAGAATTATGAAAAGAACTACCCGATACACGACCTTGAGCTAGCCGTGGTGATATTCGCGCTAAAGTTGTGGAGGCATTACTTGTATGGTGAGCATTGTGAAATTTACTCAGATCATAAGAGTCTCAAATACTTGTTCACCCAAAAAAAATTAAATATGCGACAGCGGCGGTGGTTAGAGTTGCTAAAGGACTATGATGTCACTATTTTATACCACCCCAGAAAAGCAAATGTCGTGGCCGATACTCTAAGTAGAAAATCGGTGGAAAAGTTGGCTTTGGCAATTACACCCCAACCGTTGTTGCGAAAAGAAATGCAACGGTTTGGTCTTGAGGTAGTGGCTCTGGGAGTGCCGGCTAACCTTACCGCATTGGTGGTTCAACCGACCTTGTTGGAGAGGATAAAAGAGCTACAAGCTTCCGATGCATATCTCTAAAATGTGCCGGGTGAAGTTGAAAGCGGTAGTGCCGATGATTTTGGCATTGGGACCGACGATGCACTTCGATTCAGAAATCGTTGGTGTGTGCCTAAAGACGACGACATTCGAAAGGTAATAATGCAAGAAGCGCATCAATCTCCCTATAGTATACATTCGGGCGGCACCAAGATGTATCAAGATTTGAAAGTGCATTATTGGTGGCCGTGCATGAAGAAAGACATTGTGGAGTTCGTGTGTAAGGTACCGGACTTCTAAAATTATGAAGCTACGGTGTACATTTGATTGGAAAGCCATTTGAATGGTTCCGGTGAAGTTCGGTGAGGTTCGGGAGCATTCGGGCGTTTCGGTGCGCGTAGGCGCGAAAACGGAACCCGAAAGGCTATGTTGGGCCGTGAACCAAATCCGGTATTAGCGTGGGTGAAAAGATGATGAAAACACGCTCGAAAACATGTGTGGAGAGTCTCGGTTCGATTTGAAAAGAATCGGAGGTCAAACGAGCGAAAACGAGCGAAAATAGACCCCGAAAGGTGAAAAAGCTGAAAATTTGGCTTAGTCCTAAATGCTGAAATTCTGGACCTTTGGGGACCGGTCCCTATTTGTATAAGGGACCGGTCCCTTATACAAAAATTGGCCCCGCGAGGGCAGTGCACTAAAATGCAAAGTTGAGGGGGTTTTTGGCAATTTTGCCACTGGTTGAGTGTATAGGAGTAGAGTAAACTCATTTCCTCTTATTTCCTCACAACTCTCAACCCTAAACCTAGCCCTCTCTCTCTCTGAAGCTCTCCTCTCTCTCTCTACAAGGGTGAATTTTGGAGGAGAGGTTGGTGGAGAAGAAGCAAAGAAGAAGGATCATCATCTTCATCTTCTCCTTCTTAGCCATTCGAGCTAGTTCTTGACGTAAGCTTTAAGAGCTTTAATGGTAGATCACTAGAGCTTGGATTTTAATCTCTATAAATGGATTTAGTGGAACCCTAGCATACTAAATAGATGATTAGAGCTTGAATCCAAAGCTCTAATGGTGGATTTTCATCTAGTTGCAACCTAGGGCTCCAAAATGGGGTTTTGGAAAATCTAGGGTTTTGATCTAAATTGAGTGGTTGTAGACCTAATTGTTAGGTATTCTGACGCGTTGGCGAAGACGGTTCGTCGATTCGTCGAGTGGGTGCGAAGATATCGAAGAAAAAGCTTGTTTCGGTATAGATTGCCGCAGCACGCGGCGTAAGCTTCCTAAAATCGCGAAATCGGAATCGTGGGCTCGTTGCATCACCTAAAGGTGGGGGGTGTCCATCCCGAAGCAACCGGGCTTCTTCCTATGTCCGAGTTAGAATTGTTGATCATATCTCATATGTTGTTCTTATGCATTATAGGATGTATGTATAGTTGCTTTTCTACTTCCATGCATGCATGTCTAGTAGCGTAGCATTGTGGGCTTGACATTTAAACCTAGAATGCATAAGGATTAGGGTTGTGACATGAGATCCTATAGTGATAAGAATTGGTGAACTTGAACTTGATAATGAAAACTAGTGACATGTGAACTAGTGTAATGGAGAATGTATGCATGTAGCATAATGAGAATCATGCTAGGTTGATAGTTGCATACCGATGCATTGAAACTATATGTTAGTGGGTAGATGCATGTTAATATTTATATGCGTTGTGGAATATATGCTAGATGATAATGCATAGTAATATAATGAGATAATGCGAAATAGAATATGCATGTTGGCTTCAAAGGACATATATGCTAGATGAAAATGAATGTTAACATATTGTTAATTATGGGAGATTATGAGGCATGTGAACAATGGGGACGTATTGCTAGATCATGCTAGGGATTACATGCACTTTAGTGTTGTATGAACCTGTTGAGTATACATGCATGTTATCCTATTGCTAGATTATGTAAATAGGCCTGTGGCATATAAACCTAGTGTCGTGAACCTAGAATAGATCGAGTGGCATTAATCTAGGTTATGTGATAAAGGTGTTAAACCTAGAGTTGATTAGACCTAGGTGAGTGGCATTTGAACATAGTGTAAAGAACACATTAACGTAATGAACTTAGGGATAGTTGAATTCCCTAGTGTAAGTTGATTAGGGTGGTTGAGACACTTGACATGGACCTAGGGATAGGTAGAGTTCCGAGTGTTTGTTAATCCTAGTTGACAGGGTATCCTCAGTTGGCGAGGATTGGATCATACTCACATAGTCTGTTTTAGGCTTTTGGCGGTCGCTCCACACAAGCAGTGCACTCCGGAGTTGTCACACGAGCTGGGTAGCTCACGAGCGGGGTAGCTCACCGGGTGGGATACGAGCGGGGTAGCTCCTCACCCATTGGACTGGGACGTGAGTCGGGTGAAGTGCGGGGTAGCTATTCACCTATGCGATTTGAGCGGGGTAGCTCTTTACCTATGAGCGGGGTAGCTCTTTACCTACGAGATTGAGATTAGAGTTGGGGCGAAGAGTGGGGTAGCTCTTGCCCTTAGGCATTCGAGTTATGAGTCGGGCGAGGAGCGGGTAGCTCTTCACCTATAGGACTTGAGATCTGAGTCGGGCAAGGAGCGGGGTAGCTCTTTACCTATGAATTGGGTTACAAGTCGGGTGAGTCAAATGCGGGGTAGCTCTTTACCTACAGAATTTGAGATCTTAGGCGGCTTAGCCTAAAGGATTGGGTAATGAACATGAATAACATACTTGATTTGCATTCATACCATGATTAGACATAGTATATGTTAGAGGATTACATAACTATGTTGCATTCGTATCCATTGCATTGTTGAAGCATACTAGCAAGATGGTAGGCTTATTGCTAGATGATATTCCATGCATTATTTGCATTTGATGGCATAGTAGAGCGTAGTTACAGTTCAATATCTATTTATCTATCTATCTGTGCCAGTTTAGATCTAGTGGGAAGATCGACAGAGTCGGCGGCCGAACCTACTTGGAACTATATTTATATAGTTCTCACCCCATTTTACTGCAGGGCCGAGCGCGAGCGTTCCGGGGGAGGATTGCGGTAATGGCACAGCGCCCTAGTGTAGTTACTTTCCATTATGCATTAGAGCTACCTTTTGTATGTGAGCATAGACGATGTATAGGTGGTGAGTGCTTTGGAAAGATTGTAAACTTTATGTTTATGTTTTGAAAGCTTAAAATGTAATTTAATGCAATGTAAAAAGGTTGAATGGATGTAATAGTAATAGTTAGAAATCTCTCTTTCGTTCACTTATTTATACTTGTGATGCTTGCTCTTATATATTTAGCACTGGTTGTGCTCTCGTTATTGTTGCTTGATCTTGTACGCATTTCAAGTTATTTTTCCTGGGAACTTGTTGTACAGGATCTCGTCGCTTTAGCCTTGGGCGGACAGGGGAGGTGCTGCTCGTCCGGCGTCTATTCGACGCGCCCGAAATGGCTAAATTGGCGGGGCTCGGGGCGTGACAGATAATATGGTATCAGAGCAAGCTAAGAGCAAGTAAAGAGAGAGTCTAGGATTGACCTAGAGAACCTTCGGTTGGTAAACCGTAAGGCTATAGGTGCGTGAGTAAGACGTGAACCTATACCGGTGGCGGAAGTTGATTGATTGGGTCGAAGTTGATAGTATGTCTCTAATAGGTGTTAGAGATGGATTCAAGTGGTATAAGTTCTTGGCTTGAAGTGGTTGTGTTGGGCGGCCGACAACACGACGCTAAGTGTTTAGAACAAGTACACTTGTGTGCTTCAGCCTGATTTGCGCTGTTGAGTTGCGTTGTTTCGCACTTGTGGCGAAGTTAGCGGGTTAAGGTGATTAACCAAGTTGTTGTATTTCAGGAGCTAATGGCACCAAGGAGACACTACGTGCGTAGATCCGTTCCGGCACCACCTCCCGTGGTGCCAGAGCAGGCTGGACCTCCGGTGGCGCCAGAGCCTGTTGGGCCTAGCGAGTTGCAGGAGTTACGAGCGCAAGTTACCACGCTAACCAGTCAGGTCGAGCGGCTCTAGGAGCTTTTGGAGCGGCAGGTGGCGGCGGTGGCCGCGACGGCAGTTAAAGGCTGTGGTCCGCCCACGCCCTCGGCTCGCGTGCCTAATGCGGCTGAGGGTGTGGGCATTGCGGCAGCTCGGGCGGCGGCACACCCCCGCCGACGAGTGTTCCTCTGGCGGCTTCGGGTTTGGCGATACCCGATGCGGCGGCTGAGGAGGCGGAGCGAGAGCGCGGCTACGCGGCTCTCACGAGGTTCATGAAGTTTCACCCTCCGACATTCGATGGCGAGGTGATAGATGCTTGGACTGTGGAGACCTGGTTGGCCACGATGGAAACATTGTTTGAGGACATCTACACCAGAGAGCAAGACAAAGTAAACTTGGCCGCTCATTGCTTTGATAAGAGGGCCCGAGTGTGGTGGAGGAAAGTGAAGCAGGATCGATCTCCGGAGCTTCCCCCGATTAATTAGGCGGAGTTTCGAGAGTTGATGTTTGCGGAATATTTTCCCGACAGTGATAAAAGGAAAATGCGGGAGAATTTCCGGAAGCTTAAGCAAGGCAACCGTACGGTTCGGGAGTACGAGCGGGAGTTTACCCATCTCCTGAATTGCGTCCCGGATGTGGCTAGGACCGAGCAAGATCGGGCGGAGTGCTTCGTGCGGGGACTCCGGCCCGGAGTGTTCCGGATGATGCATGCCTTCAACTTCCGCACCTTTGCGGAAGTGTTAGATCGTGCTCTGTGGGTCGAGCATGGGAATGCCTGCAAGCGAGAGGAGCACGAGGCGTCTGAGAAGGACAAAGGAAAGAAACGGCCTGGCGGTGGTTCGGGGGGACAGTCTAGTTCTAATAAGCCCCGGAGGTACCCGAGGAGACAGTTTGAGGACATCTACACCAGAGAGCAAGACAAAGTAAACTTGGCTGCTCATTGCTTTGATAAGAGGGCCCGAGTGTGGTGGAGGAGAGTGAAGCAGGATCGATCTCCGGAGCTTCCCCCGATTAATTAGGCGGAGTTTCGGGAGTTGATGTTTGCGGAATATTTTTCCGACAGTGATAAAAGAAAAATGCGGGAGAATTTTCGGAAGCTTAACCAAGGCAACCGTACGGTTCGGGAGTACGAGCGGGAGTTTACCCATCTCCTGAATTGCGTCCCGGATGTGGCTAGGACCGAGCAAGATCGGGCAGAGTGCTTCGTGCGGGGACTCCGGCCCGGAGTGTTCCGGATGGTGCATGCCTTCAACTTCTGCACCTTTGAGGAAGTGTCAGATCGTGCTCTATGGGTCGAGCATGGGAATGCCTGCAAGCGAGAGGAGCGTGAGGCGTCTTAGAAGGACAAAGGAAAGAAACGGCCTGGCGGTGGTTCGGGGGGACAGTCTAGTTCTAATAAGCCCCGGAGGTACCCGAGGAGACAGTCCGAGAGCCAGGGACCTATGCGATGTGCGATTTCCGGTGGGGAGCATCGCGCAGGGAATTGTGAGCATAAGGCGGGACGATGCTTCAGGTGTGGTCAGGTTGGGCATATGAGCCGTCAGTGTCCAGAGGGATCGCCGCCTGTCCCGTCTATTGCATCCGCCCCAGTGACTCCGAGGCAGTTTGGTGGAGTTCCGCCTGCTGCCGTATCTGCGGGACGTCCGATGGCGCCGCGTCAGCTTGAGACGGCCCGGTCGGCTCCGAGTGGTCGAGTGTTTGCCGCTCGAGCGGAGGGACCTGCTGGCGTCGAGGAGCGTGACATCGTGGTAGGTATGATTTAATTAAAGCAATCATACATTTCTGCATGATGTAGACTTAAGAAACTGCATGCATTTTCCTTGTGGTCTGTCACGCCCCGGGGCCGAGCGGAAGCCGGCGAGGCGCATGTCCAGACCCGCCATATGTCTAAAACGTATAAGGCGTCTACAACAAAGCGATAAATAAAGCAATGAGAGAAGAACATCTAGGAGTATCAGAGCGAAGTACATCTAGATTTCTACAGCAAGAATAGGTTAAAGAAGCCAAAACCACAAAATAAAAGTCATAAGTAATACAATAGATATCCCAAAATAAGAGCTAAAAGAGTATATAGGTGGTCTCTATACATGGTACAAAAATCTCTCTCACCAAAACACAAAAAGAGAGTAACCACCTAAGAGCAAGTAGCTCCCCGCTATCTAGCTAGGCTGTCACCCTTGCCGCGATCCCGTGCCTCCGCCGGTGCCGAAGGCTCTGAAATAAAACCATAAAATAGGGGGCGTGAGAACTATTAAATAATAGTTCCCAGTGGGCAATTACTGACTTCAGTGAAATGCGCCACTAGGCCTAAAAGCTACAAAAAGGGTAAGTACGAGTATAAGCAAAAGCGAAATATACGACAAGTAAATGAACGTGAGTACTTGCTCTACATGATGTCTCTACTTAGCATGGAATTGCATAAGTAAGAAAACTATTCTATCATGAAAATGCACAAGTATACAACGATCATAATATCCGTAATGTAATAGTAAAATGTCATTATTTACTGTTCTAGTCAATGTTCATTTGGCATGTTTACTACTTAAAGTTAAATCTTGGAAGATTCGCCCGAAGGCTGTCTGGCCTGTAGACCCACCCGTAGGCTATCTGGCCGGTGCCGAGCCTAATGGCCCCGTGGTAGTCAACACCCCACTCTAAGAATGAGCCTTGCCCACGGCAAGCCACTTCGGCGCCCAATCCCGCACGGCGAATATGTATCGCGATGGCCATCTCCGGAGTGCTGGCTTGTAGGGAGCGACCCTCACAAGCGTGTGCGACTGAGCACAATGTCAGCAAGCGTAAGATCCGTCTCAAGTCTCAAGTCTCAAGTCATCATATCTAAAATATGGAATATAACATATATCTGTAATATACTGAATCTGGGTCTATTGACAAGTTCGAGGGTTGGAATAGTGATTGGAACTTTTCTACAACTTTTGTAGGATTTTTGAGAGGCTTCAACAAATTACTGGAGTAAGCAGATAACTGGAAATGGAAAAGTGCATTGAAATTGCATTATTCTATTGCAATGTTCTGAAATTGGTCAATTACGAATTTCGATGGTGGGAAATGGTAAATGAAACTACCCTACATATTCTAAAGGGTTTGGACAAATTTTTGGATAAGTTAGAGGGTGATTGGAAGGTTAAAAGCAAGAAAGTGCATTGAATGGCGAAATTCAGCATTTTTGCATTGTGTACCGGTACAGACATTACCCTGTACCGGTACAGCAAGCAGCAGCAGCAGCAGCTGCGTGGCAGCAGGCCTATTTTAGTCTTTTGACACTCAGCCTTATCTCCAAATGACCCAGCTCGACTCCTGAAGCTGCTGGAGGGTCCATGGAGCTCTGAGGAAGGGTTTTGTACCTTCCCCACTTTCTCTCTCTAGGTTTTCTCTCTCTTCGAGTAGAAATCGTTGATTTGCGCCTATTTCTCGCCGTTCGTCGCGCCAGCTGGTTTGTGGACGTTGGAGCAGCTACGAGTGGGTGGAAAGGACTCGCATGAGAGGTATTTTCGCAGCTCCAACTTTCAGGGAACCTGAATTGAAGTCTAGTGAGGTAAACAAGTTAGTTTCTCTCTCTAGGTTGAGATTAGTGATAGTTTTTTATGTTGGTTCTCAATTCTTGCTACCAGCTGGATTGAGATGGTTTAAAGCACCAATTGAAGAGTGGTTTTGCTGTAATCCTTCACCCCAAAGTCAGAGTTAAAGCCTTCGAGGTAATTAATGAGTTTTTCTCTATTTCGATGATGAAAACGATGATATTAGCGAAGTCATGATGCGATTTTGGGATGTTTGCTCACAGCAGGTTTCCAAACTAATTTGAGCTGAATTTGTGACCTCGGGGACTGGTTTAGAAGGTGTTTCAACCTGGGGTAAGTTGAATTTCAGTTAGAAATTGGGTTATGTAAGATTCCGACAATATTACCTAGTATACGAGTATGTTGATGTCGTTTTGATGAATGTTCACAGCGAGGCTGCGATTGACTTTCAGATTATCTTTGGCTGATATGTGAGGGCAATTAGAGGCTTAACTTGAGGTACTAAACTAGCCCAAAACAGGGATTCAAACTATTATTTTGTACTAAGTGCAATTTGTGCCGAAATTGGACATTTCGGTCGTAGTTTTGATACGCTTTTCGTGTTTCGGTTTCAGCAGAGTGGGGCACCGTTGAGTTGAGTTTCGGGATTTCTTGTGACTGGATTGAGCTTAGGGATAGGTGGGTCTGACCTTCTCGAAATGGGTGAATTCCCTCTATGTTTCCTTTGACATCTGAGTTGAAGTTATTCCATGTTCATGTGAATATATGTATAGTTCAAGGCATTGAGACGTGCATTAATGTGTAGATCATATTGGATATGATAGCATCTTTAAACAATAATGAAAGGTTCAGGATTTGTTCACTGTACATGGTTACATGTTAAAGTACTACGTGTTCATGATACTAGTAGCTTGCATATGCAATTTTAGCCTGATGCTGTCCAAGAGGATGTAATGATAAGTTCGTGAATGGACTAATTAGTTCTGTTGAACTACAAAGAGATTGATGTATTTAGGATTGAGCTATGCAATGTTATATAGCAAGTATAGTTGCTATACTTTGAAAGATCAGGTAAAGGCCTTTGTTTGGCATATGCAAATTCTAACTGTAGAATGAATGGCATAGAGATCATGTGAAAAGTGTTTTATTTGCTTGCATTACCCTGTTAGTTTTTACTTTCACATGATAGACTTGTATTATGGTATATGTTCTAGTAAGTAACTATAATTTCATATGATGGCATAATTTGAATGATTATTCAACTGAAGATAATCTAGTAATAACTAAATTTGGATATGATAATATACTTGTATAGTCAAGTAGAGATTTATATTGGACTACAGGATATGTGCCATGAGTTTATGAACAGAACCTTAGTAAACCACTTTCCTTATGTATAAGGAGTAGTGAGAGATTGTGAGTGACTGACCAGGTATAGCCTGATAGAATCACTAGTGTGGTGTAAAGCTTTAACTTGTTAAGTTATATTGAATCTTGTCAACAAGTTGTTGATAGTGATTTATGATTGGGTACTACAGTGCCGACTTTGGGTCGAGTTGAGATTCCATGTCAGAGACATGATGCTGTTGAGATATTTGTACCCTGGACTATAGCTAGCATGCCATTATGCTCTTTCGTACATGCTTGCGGGGGTCGCGCCCCCCAAGCCCCGCGTTCCGGAGTGGCTTGAGTTGAGATTCCATATCAGGGACATGATGTTGTTGTGAGACTGGTACTGTGGACTACGGCTTGCCTGCCATTGTGCGCGTTTGCACTCGCTTGCGGGGTCGCTCCCCCCCAAGCCAGCACTCCCGAACAGCTTAGCGACAGATGCTCGCAAATGTACGAAGTGAGCGCCGAAATGGAATGCCGTGGGGGAGGCTCATCCCTAGAGTGGGGATGTTGACTACCACGGGGCCATTAGGCACGGCGCGGCTTGAACTTACCTTGTGTAAGTCCGTTGGAAATTGGGTTATGTCAAGTACTTTAACCTTAGCTGGACAGAGTAGTAAAGTTACTATATGTCTTGGGTTAAGTGAACTGATTGATGAACAGACTAGAAAGTTGACATCTAAAGTGAGCTTAGTGCGAAATAACCTAGAAGTTGACATCGTGTTTGACTAGCGACATAAAGAATGTTTCATTCTTGCTAATGTAGAAAGTAATTAGATGATAGTACATGCTATTATCTGTAATTCCGGTAAGAATGAATTATCTTGCTTGCAATCTGCTATATGTTTGGTTAAATTGCCAAGAATATGATTGATAGAATTCATCGTGATAATTGATACCTGCAGTCTATCGATATTTATTGATTGTTGAGCAAATAGCATGAGTAGTTTACTTTTACATTTGCTTATTGCATTGACTGGTTTATTGCACTTACTTGCTTATTGCATTTACTTGCTTACTTATTACTATCTACTCATGCCACAGTTGACCTAGTGGTGTACTTCGCCACTCTCGGTGGCTTACCCACTGGGAACTATTGTTTAATAGTTCTCACGCCCTCTTTGTTGTTGTTTTTACAGAGCCTTCCACAGCGGGAAAGGCTAGGGTTCCTGGTGAGGGGTCGGCGGCTTTTTGGACGTGTACTAGATCACATCCAACAGTTTATATAGTTTAGTACAGAGATGTATATTAAGTTTTTGTTAATTGTACGTTATTCTTATGTCTTGTATTAGGATTTGGATTGTATAAGTTTAAAAGTCGTGCTCTGATTACCTGGTTAGATTTATATGCTTTTACTATATGGTTTGTAGACGCCTTGTGTATACTTGAGTTGTGGTGGTGTACACGGCGGGTCTGTGCACGCGACCGGATATGCTTCCGTTGATACCCGTGCGTGACAATATCTCAAGGGCCTATCTCTATATCATCATGTCTAAAACATGGAATATAATCAAGTCACAATGGCCAAACTCTATGTCTCTATGTTGCAGTTTCATAATTTACTAGTTCAGGTGCCCTTTTATGGCATTTTGTTCACTAAGTCCAAGTATGATGATTATGTTCACGAGTACATAATTCTAGTCCTTTTCCTCATACGGGACATGTTCCCAACTCGTATAGGGAACCACTTTACACATGCATGCAGCATACACATATAGCTCTACTATATATAGAGTGAAAATTTTATTATACATAACACATGCATTTTAAGTGTTCTAAAATTCACATAAATTCCATTTAGCATGAATATGTAATCAAATTGATGTTACGACAAGTATAATGTACATAGGGGCCATTTTGCCCCGATTTCATGAAGTCAAACCCACCGGACTTCTCCAAACCCTTCGTTTGCTCCGACGAAGGTGCCCACAAGCCTCCTAGTACCCTAGAAGCATCAAAATGGGAATTAAACGAATCTAACGAACAACCATGAGGTTGATCAAAAACCAACTCAAGGATAGGGCTAAAAACTCACCGAATGCGAAGGAAACTCTCTCGATCTCCAAATGGGAGTTAGAGTCCTTCCAATCCAACCTAAACAAAGGTTCTAAACCCATCAATTAGGTTCCAAAGCCCCCCAAACAAAAATCCCCAAATCTAACCCTAAAATCTAAATCTAGGGTTTCATTTAGTTTAAAGCTCAAAAACTAGAATCTATAGGAAGGAAACTAGCTACTCACCTCTAGGATGCTTCAAACCACACTCAAAGTGCTCAAGGGTTGAAGGTCCTTCCTCTACAAAGCTCCAACAACAAGCTCCAAGCCTCCAATGGTGAGAAAAGAGAGAGAGGATGATGTCCAAAGCTCCTCCAAGCTTGCTCTCCTTCCTCTCCTCCTTCTTCTCCTTCTTCTTTCTCCTTCTTCTTCTCTTTCTAGAGTGTAAGAGAGAGTGTGAGGGAGAGAAATGAGGGAGAGAGGGAGAGGAAAAGCCATATAGGCCCTCTAATGTAACAAAATCCAGAAAAGCCCCTCAACTTTGCAACCTGCACACTGCCAGGCCTGGGCAAATTTCGGGTGGAGGGACCGGTCTCTCTCCACATGGGACCGGTCCCTCAGGACTCTCCCGAAGAGACGCTGTCACGCCCCGAAACCGCTACCGATTCGGTTCGGTTCGGGGCGCGTCAAACAGACGCCGAACGGACAGCACCTCCCCTGTCCGCCCAAGGCTAAGCAACCTGATCGTGTATAAGAATTTGCCCAGGGATCAATTCGTGCATACACGATCACAAGGAGCACCACCAGTGCTAACAAATAAGAGCAAGATAAAAGTATGAGACGTACAAGTAAATAAAGAGAGAAAGTTCTATCTATTACATTCATTCAACTTAATACATTTAATTCCATCTTTTACATTCTTCCAGAACATATGTACAAGCACTCTCAAACCTTACCCTATACAACATTTACTCTCCAACATATGTACAGTGTAGAGCTAATGCAAAAAGGTAGATAGCTAATGCAACTAGGGCGCTAGGCCCTTACCGTGATCCTCACGCTCGCCCGGGACACTCTGTAACACACCGAACCGTCGCAAATAGTGAGGTTCGAGTGTTTGACTTGTGTTTCGAGCTTTTCCACACTCCGTGGAGGGTCGCGGATAGTGTTTCGACCTATGGTTCGAGTCCCGAGAATTGAGGTTTAAAACTTGGCACCAAAACCCAAAAAGGTTGGATTTTGGTGTGCTCTCGGGTAGCATGCTGCAGGGCCGCGTACCGGTACACGTTGATGGCTGTATCGGTACAGCCATCGGCCCTGGCAGCCAGTGTGCCAACCCGAGGCTCGAGTTGGGCTGGTTCGTGAGATGTGTACCGGTACACAAACCCGTGTACCAGTACGCAGTGCAGTTTGGGCTGTTTCGTGGAGGGGTGTTTTTGCAATTGTTGCAACCTCTATAAAAGCCACCCCAGCCCCCATAGCTGCTCTTTTTGAGCCCTAACCAGTGGAGAACAAGGTGAGACTCTCCCCTTTTGATTTCTTCTCTTTTTTTGGTGGACTTTGGTTGGTTTTGATCTCTCATCTCTTCTCCACCTTGCTTTTTGTTGGGTTTCCTCCATTGTTAAAGACTTGGAGCTTTGAGAGGAGCTTGCTTGAGAGGAGACCTCCAACCCTAGCTGATTTTGCACTTGGTTTGAGGCTATTTAAGAGGTTAGTAACATGTACTTTCCATTTAATACATGATTTGATAGATTTCACATGTTGAAACCCTAGATTTTGAATTTTAGGATTAGAAATGGGGATTTTGGATTTGTAGCTTCTAGAACCAAATTGATTGGTTTAGAACCTTGATTTAGGTCAGATTTGAAGGCCTCTAACTTCCTTTTGGAGATAGTGGGAGATTTCTTAGCATTCGGTGAGTTTTCTCCACCTTAGCTTGAAAAGCTTAATGTTTGAGCTAAGTGTTGTTCGTAAGGTTCTTGTGACACTTGTTTCCATACCTTTAGGGTACTAGGAGAGTGGTGGACACCCTCGTCGGAGCAAACGAAGGGTTCCTTTGTCGTTGGTGGGTTTGGCTTCATGATGTAGGAGGAAAAATGCCTCCTACGTGGTTTATTGTTTTCGTATATTATAAACGCATGCATATTCATGATAAGTAGAATTTATATGAATTTTGGAGCTCCTAAAACACATGTATTATGTATCATGATAATTTCACTCTATGTAGTAGAGTCATATGAGTAGTATGCATGCATGTGCTATGTAGCCTTTATTTGCAATTTAAAAATATGTCTTTTATGTGGGAAGTGACTAGAATTATGTACTCTTAAGGATAAATGCTATGCTATGACTTAGTAAACAAAAGTGTCATAAAGGGGCACTTGAACTAGAAAATTGTTGAACTGCAACTTAGAGACATAACGATAGGCCACAGAAAATCTGCTATACTCCATGTTTTAGACATGATGACATAGAGATAGGCAATTGAGATAGTTACTATATTCCGTGTTTTAGACACGATGACATAGAGGCAGGCCTTTTGGACATGTGCTGTATTCCGGGTTTTAGATCCGATGAAATAGTGATGAACCACTGGGACCTGAGACGGACTTACTGGCTTGCATGCCATTGTGCTCATTCGCACATACTTGTGAGGGTCGCTCCCTACAAGTCGGCACTCCGGAGATAGCCATCGCGACATATGCTCGCCCGTGCGGGATTGGGCGCCAAAATGGGATGCCGTGGGGGAGGCTCATTCCTAAAGTGGGGATGTTGACTACCACGGGATCATTGTTGGCACGGCGCAGGCCGACTACCTACGGGTAGCTTCCACAGGATTGGGTTACTGGTGACATATTGTACCTTTTGGACATTGACTGGAATAGTAAACAATGACATCCTTACTATTTACATTGTGGACATTGGGTTAGTTGCATACTTTACATGTTGGATACTCTTGTGCACTTACTTGTAGTAGTTTCTTTCATACTTATGCAAATTCATGCTAAGTAGGGATCATGTGGTAGATTATTACTGATGAAAGTAGAGATTTCATGCTATATTGAGCTTCCATTTTAGCGATTTAATTGTTCATATTTATTCTTACCTGCCTTACTTATCTTGCTTAGTTTTGTACCTAGTGGTGCATTTCACTGAAGTCAGTATTACCCACTGGAAAATATTATTTAATAGTTCTCACGCCCTCTGTTTTATGTTTTTCTTTCAGAGCCCTCTGCGCCGGCGGAGGCACGGGACCGCAGCAAGGGGATCGCTAGCTAGATAGCGAGGATTTACTTTCTGCTCTTAGATGGTTCCCTCTCTTTGTATTTTGGGAGAGCGAGAGTTTTTGTGTTACCATGTATAGAGATCACCTATGTACTCTTTTAGTACTTGTATTTGGACCTTTGGTTGTACTACTTTATAGTTTGTTTAGTAGTTTAGCTCTCTACTCTTCACATTGCTTCAATTTCTAGATGATATATATTGCTCTGATACTTCTAGTTGTTTCCTTTTATTGTCTCATTTATTGTTTTGTTGGGTCTGTGCGCGTGCCGGGCGGGCTTCCGCTGAGCCCCGGGGCGTGACAGATTAATTTGGTATCAGAGCCTAGGGTTGAGTCTTAGTGGACCTAGCAAACCTTAGGCCGATTGGACTATAGGAAATAGGCTCGTGAGAGACGAGGTCTATTTGACTTGTGAGCGAAAGTATCATGATTGGGTATCTTGATAACTCTAAAAAGTTGGAGTTGATCAAAGTGTATGCCCTCTAACTTCGCGGAGGGTTACGTTGGCGGCCGACAACGTAACATTGGGAGTTAGTGGTGAAGAACACTTCCTTACTTTCGCATGATTTCGGTACTGTCTATTTTGGGCGGGGATGCGATAGCGTGAGTTTTACTAACTTGCGCTTTTATGATGTTGTAGTGCGATGCCGATTACACGCTCTCAATCCGCTGGTGCTGATAATGCGGCGAACTTGGAGGAGGTCGAGACCTCCGCTATCTCTGGATCCGGCGAGGTTCATGAGTTGAGGAGCCAGCTTGCTACTCTTACTGATATCGTGGCTCAGCAGGCTGCGGCGGCCCAACAGCAGGCCGATGCGGCGCGCCGACAGGAGGCACAGATGAAGCGCCTGGAGGACCTTCTTCTGCAGCAGGCGGCAGCTTCCACGGAGACCCAGGCCCCTACACCGCCAGCACCGGTTGTGGACGTCGCGCCGAGAGCGCCGTCCCCTGCGCCCAGTTCGTCACGTGCGGCGCCACCTGTTCAGGCACCCCCGATTGGAGCTGTTTTCCCCGTGATGGTAGATGGGGCAGAGCAGGACCGACTGATGGAGCGCCTCAACGAGTTCAGGAGGTGCTGTCACGCCTCGCCCCGAAACCACTACTAATTTGGCACGGCTCGGCACAGGACTCGGCCGCGGGCGGCGGAACCGCCGAACGGACAGCACCTCCCTTGTCCGCTCAAGGACTCAACGACAAGGAATGTGTATTCAAAGAATTTACCTCGGACTTTAATTCAAAACATACACATTCAACCATGGGACAACATGGCAACAAAAGAGAAGCATAGCATCCACAAGATTATCACGAGTCGAATAAAGAAAAGTACTTACTAAGCTATTACAATAGTTAAATCTTTACTTACATAATTTCCCAAGATGAAATACATTTTGATCCTCGAAAATACATTAGGTCTCAATCTAGCCTACATTGAATCATCTCCACTACCATTAGCCCCGCATCTCTCCTCCTCCTCTCTC
>NC_033630.1:7948964-7952143 GCF_001540865.1 Ananas comosus | reverse complement strand
CAATTGAATTCAACTTCCGCCAGTCGTTTATAGGTTCACGTTCGCGCTCACGCACTATAACCTTAGCGCTTATCTTTATATCTCTGGTCGAAGTTGGTAATATGTCTCTAGTTGTGATTAGAGACGGATTCAAGTGGTATGAGTTCTTGTCTTGAGGTGGTTGTGTCGGCGGCCGACGACATGATACCAAGAGTCTAGAACGAGTGCACTTGTGTTCTTCCGCCCGATTCGTCGTGAGTTGTTAAGTGTCGTTATTGCGACGAAATGAACGGGTTAAGAGAATTAACCAAGTATTTGCGTTTCAGGAGCCAATGGCACCAAGGAGACGCCCGAGTACGAGGTCTACTCTGACATCGCTTCCCGAGGTGCCCGAGTAGACTGAACCGAGCGTGATGGATCGGTTGCAAGCGCAAGTGACCGCGCTGACCAAAGTGGTGCAGCGCCAGGAGACCCGATTCGAGCGGCTCCAGGATCTTTTGGAGCAGCAGGTTGCGGCGGCAGCTGCGACGGTGAATGAGGGCGGTGGTCCGCCGGCACTCTCGACTCATATACCCGGAGCGGTAGAGGGTGAGGGCATAGCGGCGGTTCCGGTGACGGCACGCCCACTGCCAGCGATCGTACCACAGGCAGCATCGGGATCGGCTACACCCGATGTGTCGGCCGAAGACGTGGAGGGAGAGCGCGCATTAGCGGCTCTTATCAAGTTCGACAAGTTCCATCTGCCAACCTTCGAGGGCGAGAAGGTGGAATCGGAGATAGTCGAGTTTTGGATCAACTCGATGGAAACCCTCTTCGATGATTTGCATACCTTGGAGAGGAACAAGGTGTATCTCGCCACCCATTGCTTGGAGAAGGTGGCGAAGGTCTGGTGGAAACGCGTCAAACGGGATCGGCTTCCTGGCCTTCCGCCGATGCTGTGGGAGGAATTCAAGCGGGAGATGTTCGCCAACTATTTCTCCGATACATTGAAGCGGAAGCTCAAGGAGAAATTCCGCAAGTTGGAGCAAGGGGACCGCCCAGTGGCGGAGTATGAACAAGAGTTCTCCCATATTATAGATTGCGTCCCGGATGTTGTAAAGGATGACCGGGACAGGGCCGAGTGGTTCTTGCGATGACTTCGGCCGGGAATTTACAAGGCCGTGCAAATACTCAAGCTCACGACCTTTGCGGAGGTCTTCGATCGAGCGCTGTGGGCGGAGCACGGAGATGCCCATGTGCGGGAGAAGCGTGAGCTTTTGGCCGAGTCCAAGGATAAGGGCAAGAAATGCGAAGGCGGCGGCAGTTCGGGAGGATAAACACGTTACAAGAAACCCTCGAAGTATCCGCGCACTCAGCAGAAGAGCGGTGGAGCGCGGCGATGCATTGTATGCAGCGGAGACCACCCGGTCTCGGGCTGTGAGCAAGGCCGAGTTAAGTGCTACAAGTGTGGGCAGCCGGGGCACTTCATTTGAGATTGCCCGTGTAACATACCACATCCCTCGTAAATCGCGTCGAGTTCCGTCAATACGAGCGGAACGCGAAATTGAATGGGTTAAAGCGGACCCAAAGTGCATTGGAGCTCGTAAACGAAGCAAAAAGGGACCCGGAGAGCAAATTGGAAATTTGGCTAAGTCCCAGATTTTTATCTCTCGGGGACCGGTCCCTGAATGAGAGACCGGTCACCGTGCGCGTAGCCTGCCAGGAAATCCTGAGGCATCCGGTCCCTGGTGGTGAGACCGGTCCTCGGGAGACCGGTCCCTGACGGGCAGACCGGTCCCTCGCTGTGCAACAGCCAAAAACTTGAAAATTTGGCTAAGTCCTGGAAAACTCCCGTTCGGGAACCGGTCCCTGGTCGGGGAGACCGGTCCCCGAAGGCGAAAAATGCCCAGTCTGGGCAATTCAAGAGGAAACAAGTGGAGGGGCTTAAGTGCAATTGTTACAACACTATATATGACTCATCCCCTCTCTCCCACAGCCATTTCCACCCTTCTCACCCATTTCCTCTCTTTCTCTCTCTAGAACTCATGCTCTATGGCTTGGAGAAGAAGAAGAAGAAGTGAAGAGGAGGAGGATTTGGAGGCTTTGGAGGTTCTAGGAGCTCTCCAACAAGAAGAATCTTGGTGGAGCTTGGACTAGAGATAAGTTTTGTAAGTTTTTCCTCTAGGGTTTGGATTTTGGTTTAGGGATTTGGAGCTTTGTGCTCCTTAAAGGCTTTAGGGGCTCTTTTGAGCCATGAATACCATGGTACCCATGAGAGCTCAAGGTGCTCTCATGGTGAATCCTTGGAAGTGATGTTTGGAGCCCTAGGGTTGGTACCAAAGGTTTAGAAACCTTGCTAGGATGCTTCTTAGATGATCCTAAGCTATTCTTTGCTTAGGGTTGGGATCGATTCATGGGAAAACCCTAAATGACAATATTAGGGCTTGGATTTGGGGTTTTTGCCCTAGGATTTTTCGGGGACAAATTGACCCCGTAGAAACCTAATTGGGGGTGCCCTAAACGCATCGGATAACTCCGTTTAACATTACGAAAATGTTAAAACATAGTTCATGTACAAAAAGGCCTAATATGGCACTATTTTGATCATAGGGCGCGGAATCGGCTTTCGTAAAGTGCGGGAGCCATCGTAATCTTCACCCACACAACCGATAGAGGTGGGGGGTGCACGCCGGAATCGTTGGATTCCCTTCTATGTCTGTTTTCTCTATTCTTGAGCATATGTGTTATATATATATACACCCATTCATGCATAGTAGGGTAGTTACATGTGGAACTTGGTTTGACTACATTTATATGCTTCTAACGTAACTGAACATAGAGGATGATAGAACCAACCTGGACATGTGTGATTGGACCCTCAAGTTGTGTGAATGTGAGAATGGACTTGGACAATAGAAAACAAGGGTGACATTGACATGGAAACAAGATTTGCATCGAGAGATGAACTGTTAAATATAGTTTAACCAATTATGACATCGTTAAAGGTAAAGCCTTGAGAGTGATAAGAATGAATAGGTAGAGACCTATCGTGACATTGGCACTGTGACTAGTGGCTATGAGTCCTCAAGTTAAGGATTAGATCGATACTCACTCTTCATCTTGGCTTGAGGGAGGTCGCTCCCCCTCGAGCGGTGCGCTCCGGAGTTGGTCACCACTGGGCGTGGTAAAGTCCCACCAGTTGACGGTCCCTAGGGAGGTTC
>NC_033630.1:7923634-7948939 GCF_001540865.1 Ananas comosus | reverse complement strand
GGAGCCATCGTAGGGAGCCATCGTAATCTTCACCCACACAACCGATAGAGGTGGGGGGGTGCACGCTGCGGAATCGTTGGATTCCCTTCTATGTCTGTTTTCTACTATTCTGGATATTGTATTATATATACACCATTCATGCATAAGTTAGGGGCGCTAGTTACATGTGGAACTTGGTTTGCTACAATTTAAGCTTCTAACGTAACTGAAACATA
This sequence comes from Ananas comosus, assembly GCF_001540865.1. Classification (NCBI taxonomy): domain Eukaryota; kingdom Viridiplantae; phylum Streptophyta; class Magnoliopsida; order Poales; family Bromeliaceae; genus Ananas; species Ananas comosus. Next base: position 7,948,724 of record NC_033630.1, on the reverse strand, counting down.
GAGGATGATAGAACAACGCTGGACATGTGTTGATTGGACCCTCAAAGTTGTGTGAATGTGGAATGGACTTGGACAATAGAAAACTAAGGGTGACATTGACATTGGAAACAAGATTTGCATTCGAGAGAGAACTGTTAAAATATAGTTTAACCAATTATGACATCGTTTAAAGTAAAGCCTGAGAGTGATAAGAATGATAGGTAGAGACCTATCTTGTTGGACATTGCACTGTGACTACTGCTATGAAGTCCTCAGATGTTAAGGATAGTCAGATACTCACTCTTCATCTGGCTGAGGGAGGTCGCTTCCCCCTCGAGCGGATCGCTCCGGGAGATTGGTCCACTGGCGTGGTAAAGGTCCCACCAGTTGACGGTCCCTTAGGGAGGTTCGCAGTCCCCATTATTAGGGATTTGGGTTGTGAGTTATTGTGAGTAACAGAGTTAACCGGAAGATGGGATAAAGCCAAAATTTGATTATGATTGTAGCATGAATGATTTCTATATCCATTGAATTATATCGTCCACTGACTTCTTTCTTGCAGGGCATTAGTTATTTTAGTTGATTAGTAGTGGTACTTTTTTTCCTTTGAAATACTTATGCCTTGGATGACTAGTGGGTAAGTCGGCGAGGTGGATGCGAGCCACTGGGAACTTCGTTGTAGTTCTCACACACTAACCCTACAGGTTCTAGCACGGAGCGGGGCCGGCGGATGACCGAGCAAGGGTTTGGCACCATAGTAGCGGCCACCGGAACTTTACACTTTTTGTAGTCATTCCCTTTTTGTTATACATGTATCAACTTTATTTTTGTATTTAGAGATGGGAAAGTTGTAAAAAAATCATGTATTTGGTGATGACTAAATGTAAAAAAGATTATGATGGTGATTGAATGGAATGTAATAGCTTTGTTTACTTGAATTATGGTTTAAATGAAATCAAATATCATGCGGTAGATGTATGTTTAGTTAGAGCTTTCGCTTCCATTACTGTTGCCCTCTTGCAAAGCTTCTATTATAGTATGCAAATTCTCTTTGATTGTCCTATTATACATGTTGTAGCAGCTGGGCGGACAGGGGAGGCTCTGCCGTTCGGCGTCTGTTGACGTGACCCGAACCGACCAAAAATTGGCGGGGGATTGGGGGCGTGGACAGTATAATGGTATCAGGCGGAGTTGAAAGCAAAAGTTGAGAATGACCTAGGCAACCATAGGTTTGGAGAACCCTAAGGATTAGGAATACGCTTGACGAAGCGACTTGTTTTAGTGCGAAAAGCGGTGATGGTCGTTGATTAGTAACACTTCTCTAGAAAGAAGTAGAGATGGACTAGGAGGGTAAATTGTTGCTATTGAGGGACTTTTGTGGGGCGGCCGACCACATACACGAAAGTGAAACAATTAGCTTGTGCCTTTGCGCTTAATTGGGTAGCAATTTGGAAACGTGTAGGAGTCACGTGTGACGAGTGCCTATGTGTGTGCGTTGCCGCTGCAGGACGCCGCATGGCACCACCAAGAAGAGTTACGAGGTTCCACACCGGCGAAGTCTCGCGAGTGAAGCCCAGGCAGTCGGGGTCGGAAACGAAGTACGCGAGTTGGAGCCAAGTAAGCGGCTTTAGCGGGGCTATTGCGACAACAAGGGTGAGCAGATGGACAGCTCCACTAGATGATGGCGCACAACAGGCGCGGCGATTTGTGCCGAGGGATCCACCCCCACCGGCTGCCCCTGTAGCACCACCTCCGGCGATGGCGGCAGCGCCAATGACGGCTGTTCCTCCGGCGGCGTCGGGTTCATCGGTTCCTATTTCCGATGTGCTTGAGGCTGAGCAGGAGCGTACGTTGGCGGCGTTGACGGCATTCAAGCGGTTCAACCCTCCGACCTTCAACGGCGACGTGAAGGATCCGTGGGTGACAGAGAATTGGTTGGCCGCGATGGAGGCGTTGTTCGAGGATATCTATACCCTCGAGAAGGACAAGGTTCACCTAGCGGCTCACTGTTTGGATGGGTCGGCTCGGTTGTGGTGGAATCAGACGAAGAAGAATCGCTCGCTAGGGCACACTCTTCTCACTTGGGAGGTGTTCCGGGAGATGCTCCTTATGGAGTATTTCCCCGAGAGTGACAAAAGGAAGATCAAGGAGGATTTTCGAAAACTAAGGCAAGGGAGCCGAACGGTGCGGGAGTACGAAAGGGAGTTCACGCACATGATTAACTGCGTACCGGACTTGGTTCATGGCGATAGGGACCGAGCGGAGGTATTTGAGCGCGGGTTGCGACCCGAGATTTTCAAGGTCATTCATGCATTCCGCTTGAAGACCTATGAGGAGGTTCTTGACCGCGCGCTTTGGGTGGAGCGCGGAAATGCCATTGCGCGGGACGAACGCGAGGCATTTGAGAAGGATAAGAAAAGGGAAAAAACTAAGAAGCGACCTGCTGGTGGATCGGCGGGTCAGTCGAGTTCTAAGCGACCCCCGCGACCTCAGCGATCGCAGTGGCGAGGAGGTAGGAGTCAGACACAGGGCCAGACTGCCTACCCGTGCGTAATATGCGGCGGAGAGCATAGAGCCACCAGTTGCCCACAGCGGGAGGGGCGGTGTTATCGATGTGGCCAACCGGGGCACTTGAGTCGAGAGTGCCCGGGCGGCGCGTCCCCAACCCCGTCATCAGCTTCAGTACAGTACACACAGCGACAGCTGGCGGGACTGCCACCCGCAACATCTGTTCGACGATCGTCGGCGTCACGTCAGCCGGAGGCTTCTCGAGCACCTAGTGGGCGGGTATTTGCCACTCAGGTGGAGGAGCCACCAATCATCGTCCCCGACGACGTCGTGGCAGGTATTATTTTGATTAAAGGCACTAGGGCTAGAGCCATATTTGATACGGGTGCATCTCATTCATCATATTAGCATCATTTGCACAAGCCCATGATATAGAGATCACTCATAATGAGGAGTATTGGTCGGTGAACACTCCCGGACACTCGATCGACGTTTATGATGAGTGCTTGGACTGCCCAGTGCAAGTAGGCGATTGGATTATGCCGATCGACCTTCTAGTGTTGAAAGAAATGTGGGGATTCGAGGTAATCTTGGGGATCAATTGGCTCTCCAAGTATTACGCGGTTATAGATTGTGAAAGAAGGGTGATCACGTTCCGTGAACCCAACCAAGAGGAATTTGTCTACCGAGCGTGCAAGGGTAAACGTTTTGCAGCCACTATATCGACGGTGAGGGCAAAAAGGATGATCAAAGGCGGTTGTAAGGCCTACTTGGCGACCATCGTAGACTCTCAAAAAGAGTACTCGGAATTGGAGAGTATTCGAGTTGTGTGGGAGTATCCGGATGTATTCCCCGCGGAGTTACCGGGATTGCCCCCGGATCGGGAAGTCGAGTTTGTGATTGACTTGATTCCCGGGGCAGCGCCCATTTCGAAGGCTCCGTACAGAATGGCACCGGTAGAGTTGAAGGAATTGAAAGCTCAGTTACAGGACTTGCTCGATAAGGGCTTTGTACGGCCGAGCGTGTCCCCGTGGGGAGCTCCGGTGCTATTTGTAAAGAAAAAGGACGGCACACTTCGACTCTGCGTTGATTATCGCGAGTTGAACAAAGTGACGATCAAGAACAAATACCCGTTGCCAAGGATTGATGACCTGTTCGATCAGTTGCAAGGGTCAAGGGTATACTCGAAGATTGATCTACAGTCGGGGTATCAATAGTTGAAGATACGGCCCAAAGACGTGCATAAAACGGCGTACCGTACTCGGTATGGCCATTATGAGTTCACGGTAATGCCGTTTGGGCTTACTAATGCCCGAGCAGCATTCATGGACTTGATAAATAGAGTCTTCCGTCCGCTATTGGACCGGTGCGTCGTGGTATTCATTGACGACGTATTGGTATATTCTCGAACCGAAGAGGAACACGAAGAGCATTTAAGACTCGTGTTGGAGATACTCCGGAAGGAAAAGCTTTACGCAAAATTAAAGAAATGCGAGTTTTGGCTTTCGGAGGTCACCTTCTTGGGCCACGTTGTGTCCGGAGGTGGCATCTCGGTGGACCCAAAGAAAGTTGAGGCGATTAAAGATTGGCCTCGCCCGACGAGTGTGGCGGAAATTCGTAGCTTCCTTGGACTTGCGGGCTATTATCGGCGGTTCGTGGAGGGGTTTGCCAGGATAACGACTCCACTAACGCGCCTTACGCACAAAGGGGTGAAGTTTGTTTGGAGCCCCGAGTGTGACCAGAGCTTTGAAGAGCTAAAGACAAGATTGACATCTACTCTGGTGCTTGCTTTGCCGACGCCGGGAGAAAACTATGTCGTGTACAGTGATGCCTCATACGTCGGTCTCGGTTGTGTTTTGATGCAAAACGGCCGAGTCATAGCTTATGCTTCACGCCAACTGAAGAGTTATGAAAAGAACTACCCGACTCACGACCTTCAGCTAGCGGCGGTCATATTCGCGCTAAAACTGTGGAGGCATTACTTGTATGGGGAACGTTGTGAGATTTATACTGATCATAAGAGCCTCAAATATTTGTTCACCCAGAAGGAGCTGAATTTGCGACAGCGGCGGTGGTTAGAGTTGCTTAAAGATTATGACGTCACGATACTCTACCACCCCGGGAGAGCGAACATCGTGGCCGATGCTCTAAGCAGAAAGTCGGCGAAAAATTTGGCGGCAGAGATTACGCCTCAACCAGCGTTGCAAAAGGAGATGCAACGGTTGGGACTAGAAATCGTGGCGCCGGGAGTGCCGGCAACACTTGCCACCTTAACTATGCAACCAACCTTGTTGGAGAAAATTAAAAATTTACAAGCGTCGGATGAGTTTCTCCAAAAGGTGCAGGGTAAAGTTGAAAGCGGTAGTGCCGATGATTATGGCATTGGAACCGATGGTGCACTACGATATCGGGGTCGTTGGTGCGTGCCCAAGGACAACGACCTTCGGAGAGCGATTATGCAAGAAGCGCACCAATCTCCCTATAGCATACACCCGGGTGGCACTAAGATGTATCAAGACTTGAAATTGCATTATTGGTGGCCGGGCATGAAGAGAGATATAGGGGAGTTCGTGGCGCAATGCCTCACGTGCCAACAAGTGAAAGCGCAGCGTCGATTTCCAGCAGGCAAGTTGCAGAGTCTACCAATACCCGTGTGGAAATGGGAAAATGTTGCAATGGACTTTGTGACAAGTCTGCCTAGGTCACAAGGCGGACACGATGCGATATGGGTAGTTGTGGACCGGTTGACAAAATCGGCGCACTTTTTGCCAATCCACACTACTTGGTCGGGAGACAGGTTAGCCCAAGTCTATATCGACGAGGTGGTGAGACTTCATGGGGTTCCAGTATCAATCGTATCGGATCGGGACCCTAGGTTCACATCTCATTTTTGGAAGAGCTTACAAGATGCGTTAGGCACGCGGCTCGATTTTAGTACGGCATTTCATCCTCAAAGTGACGGTTAATCGGAAAGGACAATCCAAATACTTGAGGACATGCTTCGAGCGTGTGTGCTTGATTACAAGGGCGGCTGGCATGATCATTTACCGATGGCGGAATTCGCATATAATAATAGCTATCAAGAAAGTATTGCGATGGCGCCATTCGAGGCCCTTTACGGAAGGAAATGTCGCTCGCCGATACACTGGAGCGATGTGGGCGAGAAAATGGTTCTTGGCCCGGATGTGGTGCGGGAAGCGGAAGAGAAGGTCCGCCTTGCCCGACGAAGGTTAGTAACGGCGCAATCAAGGCATAAAAGTTATGCCGACAAGCGGCGAAAGGACATTGAGTTCGCGGTAGGAGACCGCGTATTTCTAAAGGTATCGCCGATGCGAGGAGTTAAACGGTTCGGTGTTCGCGGGAAATTAAGTCCCCGCTATATCGGACCCTTCGAGATTTTGGAACGAATTGGTGCGGTGGCCTACAAGTTGGCATTACCACCGAGACTCGCGGGAGTACATGATGTATTCCATGTATCCCAACTCCGCAAGTATGTGTACGATCCAGATCATATTCTCTCGTATATACCGATGGAGCTTCAAGAGGATATGACATATGAGGAATTCCCGGCGTATATTGTCGATCGGGAGGTGCGAAAGCTTCGGAACCGCGAAATCCCGTATGTTAAAGTTCATTGGTGCGAACACGATGACCGGGAAGAAACGTGGGAGCTCGAAAGCGAAATGAGGGAGCGTTATCCTCACCTCTTCGAGGATCCGAAGTGAGGTAAGAAATTTAAATTCCAATCTTAGTAGTTTCGCGGACGAAACTAAATTTTAGGGGTGGAGAATGTAACATACCACATCCCTCGTAAATCGTGCCGAGTTCCGTCAAAACGAGCGGAACGCGGAATTGAACGAGTTAGAATGGACCCTAAGTGCATTAGAGTTCATAAACGGAGCAAAAAGGGACCCGGAGAGCAAATCTGAAAATCTGGCTAAGTCCCAGATTTTGAGCTCTCGGGGACCGGTCCCTGAAGGAGAGACCGGTCCCCGTGCGCGTAGCCTGCCAGGAAATCCTGAGGCATCCGGTCCCTGGTGGTGAGACCGGTCCTCGGGAGACCGGTCCCTGACGGGCAGACCGGTCCCTCGCTGCGCAACAGCCGAAAAACTCGAAAATTTGGCTAAGTCCTGGAAAACCCCCGTTCGGGAACCGGTCCCTGGTCGGGGAGACCGGTCCCCGAAGGCGAAAAATGCCCAGTCTGGGCAGATCAAGTGGAAACAAGTGGAGGGGCTTAAGTGCAATTGTTACAACACTATATATGACTCACCCCCTCTCTTCCACAGCCATTTCCACCCTCTCACCCATTTTCCTCTCTTTCTCTCTCTAGAACCCATGCTCTAGGACTTGGAGAAGAAGAAGAAGAAGAGAAGAGGAGGAGGATTTGGAGGCTTTGGAGGTTCTAGGAGCTCTCCAACAAGGAGAATCTTGGTGGAGCTTGGACTAGAGGTAAGTTTTGTAAGGTTTTCCTCTAGGGTTTGGATTTTGGTTAAGAGATTTGGAGCTTTGTGCTCCTTAGAGGTTTTAGAAGCTCTTTTGAGCCATGAACACCATGGAACCCATGAGAGCTCAAGGTGCTCTCATGGTGAATCCTTGGAGATGATGTTTGGAGCCCTAGGGTTGGTACCAAAGGTCTAGAAACCTTACTAGGATGCTTCTTAGATGATCCTAAGCTATTCTTTGCTTAGGGTTGGGATCGATTCATGGGGAAACCCTAAATGGCAACATTAGGGCTTGAATTTGGGGTTTTTGCCCTAGGATTTTTCGGGGACAAATTGACCCTGTAGAAACCCAATTGGGGGTGCCCAAAACACGTCGGACAACTTCGTTTAATATTTCGAAAATGTTAGAGTATAGTTCATGTACAAAAAGGCCTAATATGGCACTATTTGATTATAGGGCGCGGAATCGGCTTTCGTAAAGTGCGGGGGCCTTAATATTCTACACCCACACGACTCACAGAGGTGGGGGGTGCACGCCGGAATCGTTGGATTCCCCTCTATGTCTATTTCTCTATTTTTGAGCATATATATATATATATACCCATTCATGCATAGTAGGGTAGCTACATGTGGAACTTGGTTTGATTTCATTTTTATGCTTCTAAAGTAGTTGAACGTAGAAGAATGATAGAACCAAAACGGACATGTGTGATTGGGCCCTCGAGATGTGTGAACATAAGTATGGACTTGGACATTAGAAAACAAGGGTGTCATTGACATAGAAACAAGAATTGCATTGAGAGATGACCATTGGAAATAGTTTAACCCATAGGGACATGGTCGAAGATAAGGTCTCGAAAGTGGCAAAAATAAATAGGTAGAGACCTATCGTGATATTGGCATTGTGACTAGTGGCTATGGATCCTCAAGTTGAGGATTAGATCGACACTCACCTTTCGTCTTGGCTTGAGGGAGGTCGCTCCCCCTCGAGCGGTGCGCTCCGGAGTTGGTCACCACTGGGCGTGGTAAAGTCCCACCAGTTGACGGTCCCTAGGGAGGTTCGAGTCCCCCGTTATTAAGGGATTTTGGGTTGTGAGTTATTGGGGTTAACAGAGTTAACCGGTAAGATTGGGTAAGAGCCAAAGTTTGATTATGATTGGAGCATGCATGCATTTCCATTTTCGCATTGAAATTGTATATCTATTGTCTCTTTCTTGCAGGCATAGTATTAGTTGCATTAGTAATGGTTACCTTTCTTCCTTTGAAATACTTATGCCTGGATAGACCTAGTGGGTAAGTCGGCGAGGTCGGATGCCGAGCCCACTGGGAACTTCGTTGTAGTTCTCACACCACTAACCCTACAGGTCCTAGCACGAGCGGGGCGGCGGAGGACCGAGGCAAGGGTTTGGCACCATAGGTAGCGGCCACCGGGACTTTACACTTTTTGTAGTCATTCCCTTTTTGTTATACATGTATCAACTTTATTTTGTTGATTTAGAGATGTAAAGTTGTAAAAACAATCATGTATTTGGTGGATGACTAAATGTAAAAGATATGATGGTTGAATGGAATGTAATAGCTTTGTTTACTTGAATTTGGTTTAAATGAAATCAAATATCATGCGTGATGTATGTTTAGCTTAGAGCTTTCGCTTCCGTTGCTGCTTGCCCTCGTGCAAGCCTTCTATTATATATGCAATTCTCTTGTTGATTGCCTATTTATACATATTGTTAGAGCCTTGGGCGGACAGGGGAGGCTCTGTCCGTTCGGCGTCTGTTGACGTGACCCGAACCCGACCAAATTGGCGGGGATTGGGGCGTGACAGCCCGAGAGGAGGAGCCTTACATGCCCCATCGATTGCATCAGCGCCGGCGATTCCGGCTCACTATGGAGGAGCTCCACCGACGGCCGCGTCGACGGGACGCATGATGATGCCGCGTCAACCTGAAGTGGCGCGATCGGCCCCGAACAGACGGGTATTCGCCGCTCAGGTCCAAGCTGAGGAACCTGCGGAGGCGGAGGAGCATCGCCTTGTGGCAGGTATGGTTTTAATTAACGGAGTTCGCTCCAGGGCTTTATTTGATACAGGAGCCACGCATTCATTCATAAGTAGGCCATTCGCACGCATGCATGACATTCTCATAGAGGCGAGTGACAAGTGGCGAGTGGAGGGCCCAGGGTCGACATTTAACACCTATTCGGAGTGCACCTCGTGCCCAGTACAAATAGGCGACTGAATTATGCCTATCCGGACATTGGAACTCAGGAAGCTCGAGGCTTATGATATCATTCTGGGCATGGACTGGCTCTCAAAATATCACGCAACGATCGACTGCAAGTTTCCTTTACTATTGCTGTTTATTCCTGTAGACTTAGTGGGTGGACCGATGTGTTGAGGGCGGTACCCACTGAGGACTACTTGTTTTACAGTAGTTCTCACGCCCTATTGTTACCCCTGTTTTGCAGAGCCACCGTCTTCGACTGCTGCTGTTGCTCAGCAGGATCAAGGCAAGGGCGTTGCGAGTTAGAGCCCTACCCGACGAGTTGCTGAGTTAGAGGATCACCTGCAGCAGGTAGATACTTTTTGGTGGAGTTCATGTTCATACAGTTGCTTAACTCGCCAGTGTGAGTCGTGTTGTGTTTTGGTTATGTTGTATGGATATAGAACTCGGTTTTATTTATAGATATAGCATGTTTATCTCTACAGCTTTATACTACTGTTTATAGTTTTGTATGATTTACAGGTACAGCTATCGCTTCGTATACAGGGAAAATTCCTTTGTATACGGCGGATTTGTCGGCGCGCCCGGGGAACGAGTAATCCGGAGCGTGACAGATTAAGTTGGTATCGGAGCTTAGATGTAGGTCGTTGGGACCTAGAAACCCTAAGTTTGGGCAAACCTTAGGAAGGCAAGATGCGAGAGGCGTGATTTATCGCGAAAGTCAACGATTTGTTGATCTAACTCCTCCTAGAGTGGAGTGAGTAACTGGAGGAGTTTCTGTTTTGTCCTGAAAAATTATGTTGGCTCCAGACGACATAATTTTGAGAAGAAACAGGGGCCGCCTTCTAGACTTTCGTTTGATTGGGTCGAGAGTGTTTTGTTGTATCTGACCCCTATTTTGTTCATTGTAGCTATGTATCGTCGTCGAGGTCGACCGTCGTTACGGGAGCGTGCCCAGTTGTCGCAGGATCGTGCGGGACCTTCCGAGATGCCTGAGCAGGCAGAGCCGAGTGCACCACCAGAGGCGAGTGTACCCCTAGTTGTAGAGCAGAGGGCCCGACCGGAGGCGAGTACATCCCCGGATTTGAGTGCACAGTTAGCCGCCCTGACAGAGGTGACGAGGCGGCAGGGGGAGTTGTTGGAGAGGATGTGCGAGAGGTTAGCTTCGCCCCAGAGTTCAGCACCGAGGGCACCAGAGTCGTCTATTCCACCTCCAACTACTTCAGTGGCAGCACCAGTTGCAGCAGTACCTCCGCCAGTAGCCGTTCCAGTAGCGCGAGTTGCGCCTGCTAGGGGGCCAGTACAGTTGACAGAGGCCAAGCAGGAGCGGTGGACGGAGAGGTTAGCTCATTTTCACCGTTTTGATCCACCAATTTTCGATGGCAGTTGCACTGAGGCCTGGGTTGTTGAGGGGTTGGTCAGTGCGATGGAGAAGTTATTTGAGGATCTGTTCATTCCTCAGGGGGAGCAGGTGTCTTTGGGAGTCCATTGCTTGGCAGGTGATGCCCATGCCTGGTGGAGGAGAGTGAGGAGAGAGCAGGGGCTGGTAGCGTTGCAGCTGAGATGGGATGAGTTCTGTGGAATGCTGTTTGGGATGTTCTTTCCCAACAGTGTGAAACAGAAGCTCGAGAAGGATTTGAAGAAGATCCAGTTGGGGGATCGTCCAGTGCAGGAGTACATTCGGGAGTTTACTCGACTCCTGAACTGTATGCCATTTGTGGCCAGGGACGAGGCACACAGGGTCTATCTGTTTGAGCAGGGGCTGAGACCCGACATCTTCAGGTTGGCGCCGACGCAGAGGTCGAGGACTCTGGATGCGTCCATAAAGCAGGCCTTGTGGGTGGAGAGAGGTGAGGTGTCAATGCAGGAGAGGACTCAGGCCGTGGGGCAGAGTCAGGATAGGAAGCGCCCCTTTTCAGATAATGCTGGACAGTCGAGCAGCAGGCGTCCGCCGAGGCCTCCACGATCAGGCTCTCAAGGTCGTGGGTCTTCGGGGCGTCAGCGTTCCAAGGGATCCCATCAACAGGGGCAGACTCAGAGGACACCGCAGTGTGTGATCTGCGGGGGACCACATTGGCCCCGGCAGTGCGAGCAAAAAGAGGGCCGTTGCTACTCTTGTGGTCAGCCCGGGCATATGAGGTCAGCTTGCCTCCGTGCAGCATTACCAGCGCCATCCACTGCATCAGCACAGCCGGCATCTCAGTCGTCCTTTGGATCAGCACCGAGTTTCCGCCAGGAGGATAGATCGTCTATGCCGTATCAGGGCGAGCGACGACAGCAGGCTCTGAGTGGCAGAGTTTACGCAGCTCAGGTAGAGGATTCTTCAGCAGCCGACCGAGTGGTGGCAGGTATCATTTTGATTTCAGGCATTCATACTCGCACTCTTTTTGATACCGGTGCCACGCATTCTTTTGTTAGCCGAGTATTTGCATTGTTGCATGGTCTAGAGTTAGGGTCATTGTCACAACCACGAGAGGTGCAGATCCCCGACCATGCCTTACAGGTTACAGAGTGTTGTTGGTCATGTCCGGTGCAGTTGGATTCTTGGATCATGCCCGCAGACCTGTTGGTGTTAGGGCAGCTGCAGGACTTTGACGTAGTGCTCGGTATGGATTGGCTGGCGCGGTACTATGCTACTATTGACTGTGGAGCGAGGATTGTGACGTTCCACGAGCCAGGCCAGGAGGAGTTCACTTTCAGAGAATGCAGAAGTACTTTATTCGCCACTTGGATATCTTCGACGAGGATTCAACAGCTGATGAGTAGAGGATGCGTTGCTTTTCTGGCGACTGTGACAGAGATGCCTACGGCGGCGCCGGGACTCGAGGATATCCCTATAATCCGCGAGTTTCCGGACGTGTTTCCTCCGGAGTTGACGACGATGCCGCCGGAGAGGGAGATAGAGTTTGTGATTGATGTAGTTCCTGAAACTGCACCAATCTCAAAGGCACCTTACAGGATGGCACCGGCGGAGCTGAGAGAGCTAAAGGCGCAGCTTAAGGATTTGATGGATAAGAGGTTTGTGAGACCCAGTGTGTCGCCTTGGGGAGCGCCGATGTTGTTTGTAAAGAAGAAAGATGGTTCGCTCAGATTGTGTGTGGATTACCGGGAGCTAAATAAGGTGACCATCAAGAATAAGTATCCTTTGTCGCGCATTGATGATCTGTTTGATCAGCTGTAAGGATCTTATGTCTTCTCGAAGATTGATCTCCAGTCAGGTTACCACCAGTTGAGGGTGAGGGCCGAGGATGTTCCCAAGACGGCTTTTCGGACTCGGTATGGGCATTATGAGTTTACGGTGATGCTGTTTGGATTAACAAATGCCCCTGCCGCATTCATGGATTTGATGAACAAAGTGTTCAAGCCGTTCTTGGACAGGTTTGTGGTAGTCTTCATTGATGATATTCTGATATACTCCTGATGCCGAGCATGAGGAGGACTTGAGGACTGTGCTACAGCTTCTGAGAGAGAAGAAGTTGTATGCCAAGCTAAAGAAGTGCGAGTTCTGGTTACGTGAGGTTGCTTTCTTGGGCCACGTGATATCAGCAGAGGGAATAGCAGTTGACCCGAAGAAGATTAATGCGATTCGGGATTGGTCCAGACCGACGACGGTGACAGAGGTGAGGAGTTTCCTTGGGCTTGCTGGTTATTACCGTCGGTTTGTGGAAGGCTTTGCGAAGCTTTCCACACCCCTCACTCGTTTGACGCGAAAGCGGATTAGATTCATCTGGAGTGAGGATTGCCAGAGGAGCTTTGATGAGTTGAGACAGAGGTTGACGTCAGCTCCTATCCTTGCCCTTCCTGTGATGGGGGAAGGATTTGTGATCTACAGTGATGCGTCGCACAGTGGACTGGGTTGTGTGCTGATGCAGCATGGTAGGGTAATTGCTTATGCTTCACGGTAGTTAAAGGATTATGAGAAGAATTACCCTACGCATGACTTGGAGCTTGCCGCGGTAGTCTTTGCGTTAAAGTTGTGGCGGCATTATTTGTACGGTGAGCACTGCTGGATTTTTACTGATCATAAAAGTCTCAAGTATCTGTCTACCCAAAAGGAGTTGAATCTGAGGCAGCGCCGGTGGTTGGAGTTGCTGAAGGACTATGATATTAGTATTCTGTATCATCCCGGCAAGGCAAATGTGGTGGCAGATGCGTTGAGCAGGAAGGCAGTGCAAAGCTTGAGCATGTTGATCACTCGGCAGAGACCGTTACTCGAGGAGCTACAGCGGCTGAGGCTCGAGATAATGTCCCCTGGATTTACTGCGAGATTGATGTCTCTAATCTTGCAGCCCACTCTGTTGGATAGGATCCGAGAGAAACAGAATGGAGACCCGCACTTGTCAAGGATTCGAGACCAGCTTGAGAGGGGACAGGCTGAGGGCTTTGTTGTGGACAGTTCAGAAGTACTGCGGTACAGGGACCGACTGTGTGTACCTGTGGATTCAGAGATCCGAGAGGACATTTTGAGAGAGGCTCACTGTTCACCTTATACGGTTCACCCCGGTGGAACCAAGATGTATAAGGATTTAAAGGTTCAGTTTTGGTGGAATAGATGAAGAGGGACATTGGCAGATTTGTGGCTCAGTGTCTGACTTGTCAACAGGTAAAGGCCGAGTATCAGGTACCTGCTGGCAAGCTTCAGAGTCTGCCAATGCCCAAGTAGAAATGGGAGCAGATCACGATGGACTTTGTCGTCGGATTGCCGAGAGCACAGAGTGGTTTTGATGCGATTTGGGTGATAGTGGACAGACTGACCAAGTCTGCTCACTTCCTACCAGTGCAAACCACATGGTCCAGAGAGAGACTCGCTCAGTTGTACTTGGATGAGATAGTGAGGTTGCATGGCGTGCCCACTTCGATAGTATCCGACCGAGACCCGAGGTTCGTCTCGCACTATTGGAGGAGTCTTCAGACGGCCTTGGGCACTCAGTTGCAGTTCAGCACTGCGTTTCACCCACAGACAGATGGTCAGTCAGAGCGGACCATTCAGACTCTAGAGGACATGCTGAGGGCATGTGTCCTGGACTTTGGAGGAGGGTGGTATCGGCATTTGAGACTGGTTGAGTTTGCGTACAACAACAGCTATCAAGCGAGCATCCAGATGACTCCGTTTGAGGCGTTGTATGGACGCAGATGTCGATCCCCTTTGTTTTGGAGTGATGTAGGTGAGAGGAGGACGCTTGGGCCTGAGATTTTGATTGAGACTGAGGAAAAGGTAAAGGAGGCACGACGGCACATGTTAGCAACCCAGAGTCGACAGAGGAGCTATGTTGATACCCGGAGACGAGACTTGGAGTTCCAGGTGGGAGATCATATTTTTCTTAAAGTCTCGCCGTCCAGAGGGATTCGCCGATTTGGAGTACGTGGAAAGCTCAGTCCACGTTTTGTAGGCCCTTTCGAGGTATTGGAGCGAGTCGGGCCAGTTGCTTANTATAGGATTGCTCTACCACCACGACTAGCCGGTATTCACGATGTCTTCCACGTCTCGGCTTTGAGGAAATATGTGTTCGACCCCTCTCACGTGATTGACTTCACTCCTCTTGAGCTTGGCGAGGACCTGAGTTACGAGGAGCGACCGGTGCGGATTCTGGCTCGTGAGTCGAGGGAATTGCGCAACCGGGTCATACCCTTTGTAAAGGTGCAGTGGAGTAATCACGAGGAGCGGGAGGCGACTTGGGAGCCGGAGACGGTGATAAAGAAGTCCTACCCCTACCTATTTGAGGATCTGGATTGAGGTATGTTTTCAGTTTCGCGGACGAAACTTTTTGTAGTGGGGGAGGATGTAGTGTTCCTGAGCTTTGGATAAGATTGGCTTCAATATTAGTGACTGGTCGACATCTCTGGAGAGTGTCGGACTGAGTCGGAGTCAATTCTGCACGAATTGGATGCACAATTGGACTCGGCGCACTCAAATAAGCAAAACTGGAGTTTTGCCAGATTCGGGCGCCTAGAACTTGGTTAAGGTTGCCCAGAACTGAGTGTTAAAATTTAACTGAAACTGGAGCCAATTCGGATCCTATGTTCCGGGCGCCCAGAAGTGGGTCCGGAAATTCCACATCGTGAATATCGTTTGCTTCGACGCGTGGCAGGGTGGTAGGTGAGTTCCGCCGGGGCCGTTTACGGGGGTAGCACACCGCGAGCGGAGAGTCCGAGGAGCATGATTTGTGCAGCCTAGATGTTTCGGTCGCCAAGTACATGGTTCCGGGTGCCCAGAAATGCCCGTTTCTGCAGGGACACTGGATTGCAGCTGTTTCTCTTGGGGCTTATTTTATCCCTCCAGCACCCTATAAATACCTGGTATACGCCCCCTTTGAGCTCTTTTACCTGTTCTTCACAGAGAACTTAGATTTTGCTCCTTAATTCCTCCAATTTTCCAATTTGCATCAAGATCCACATCTCCAAGAGTTGCATGGTGCTGATTCTGTAGTTTTTCCAACGACGACCTTCAGTGTTTTGGCTCGTGCGCGACGTAGGGATATCGGATTTTGACGAAACTTGGTTTACTGGATTCTAGACTTTCAGAGCAATCCACGAAGCCCTGACTTACAGAATTTGGTGAAGGTTAGCTCAGTCGAACTCAGGTTTCCTCTGCTGCTATTGCTATGGACAGAATTGCAAGTTTTTGAGTTTTCTTGGGGTGAACTTAGGAAGCAGGGGCTCTAAGGAGTTGAGTCACATTCCCTATCAACCAGTACTGAAATTGGGACCATCTTCACCTGATTTGGAGATTGTTAGGTGAGTTTTGACATTGGAGTTGGATAAATCCTAAGCTTAAGTGCTAAAATTGATGAACTTTAATAGATTTTGGGTGAATTGTAATGTCCAGATTTTGAGGGGATTGTGGCTGGTTCGGAGGTGTTTCCGGCTGTGTTACTTGTGATCCGAGACTTTCTTGCTGCCAGGAAATTGCTCTCGAGGTGGGTGTATCATCGGTTTCGCTCCTAAGTGCATGTTTAGTCGACGTGTATAGTTTTCGGTTCTTGTATATCATGCGTAAATTCATCATTTAGCATCTTGACTACAAAATGAATATAGAAGCATGCTGAAATGAATATTTACATCATACATGTGGACTTGAAATTGACTTAGGAGAAAAACCTGCGTTTTGACCCGTCATATGCTTAAACTATCAGATTTAGCTCTAGGAGCCGTGGTTCGACTGTATCGTTGCAGTATGAGTGCGATGGATACCTGGGGTAGTTTAGAAGGCATTTACGCTCGTGCTCAGGTGCCGAGCTTATTTTTCAGCAGAGTCTAGGCTGTTTCGGGTCGTTGGGTGCTGTCCGGGTTGGCAGTGGACCCAGATTCTTATTTTTGTCCTAGATTGTGCCGAGGGCACGTGGGTTTGGTTTGTAGGCCTGTTTTGACCCTGTTTACATGACTTTGGCTAGTTGGAGCCTGTTTGAGCTCGACAGAGATACGCTGCATACTCGGTTGGGTAGCTCCCACGAGTGCTACTCCGGAAGCGGGCGCTGTACTTTTGCGTTGGTGTCGTGCATGCCAGTTAGACTTACTCTCCACGGACTGATTAGTGTGGAGGTAGCTGGATAGTCTCAACTGAGCGAGACGGGTGTATTCACAGTCCCAGGGACGGGTATGGTTACAGTCCCCATGAGATTGGGTCAATGTTGGCTTTTACTACAGATGGTTAGTTTAGAACAGGATAGTATAGTGGCTTATAGCTGCAGAGTAGTCCAACTTTCCTTTACTATTGCTGTTTATTCCTGTAGACTTAGTGGGTGGACTAATGTGTTGAGGGCGGTACCCACTGAGGACTACTTGTTTTACAGTAGTTCTCACGCCCTGTTGTTACCCCTATTTTGCAGAGCCACCGTCTTCGGCTGCTGCTGTTGCTGAGCAGGATTGAGGCAAGGGCGTTGCGAGTTAGAGACCTACCCGACGAGTTGCTGAGTTAGAGGATCACCTGCAGCAGGTAGTTACTTTTTGGTGGAGTTCATGTTCATACAGTTGCTTAACTCGCTAGTGCGAGTCGTGTTGTGTTTTGGTTATGTTGTATGGATATAGAACTCAGTTTTATTTATAGATATAGCATGTTTATCTCTACAGCTCTATACTACTGTTTGTAGTTTTGTATGATTTACAGATACAGCTATCGCTTCGTATACAAGGAAAATTCCTTTGTATACTGCGGATTTGTCGGCGCGCCCAGCGAACGAGTAATCCGGGGCGTGACAGAGGTTACACAGGGTACTGAAGTCAATTGCATCGGATCGAGACCCCCGGTTTACTTCACACTTTTGGAAGAGCCTGCAGGAAGCTTTAGCCACACCGATCGATTTCAGCACTGCATTTCATCCTCAGACAGATGGGCAAACGGAGAGGACCATTCGAACTCTGGAGGATATGCTGCGGGCGTGTGTCATTGATTATAAGGGGAGTTGGTGTAAGCACCTACCGATGGCCGAGTTCGCCTACAACAACAGTTATCATGCTAGCGTAGGGATGGCACCGTTCGAGGCTCTTTATAGGCTGAAGTGCCGATCTTCCATTCATTGGAGCGACGTGGGCGAACGTGCGGAATTTGGCCCCGATGTGTTGTGGGAGGCGAAAGAGAACGTCCACCTTGCTTGCAAGAGATTGCTCACGGCGTAGTCTCGACAGAAAAGTTATTCAGATAGGCGCCGGCGAGACTTAGAGTTTGCAGTGGGCGACCAAGTCTTCTTGAAGGTGTCGCCCATGCGAGGTGTGAAGCGGTTCGGGGTGCGGGGGAAGTTGAGTCTCCGATATATTGGACTTTATGAGGTATTGGAGCGGATTGGAACGGTCGCTTACCGGCTTGCATTGCCGCCGAAGCTTGCGGATGTGCATAATGTATTCCACGTCTCCAACCTTCGCAAGTATATTCACGATCCCGATCATGCCTTGTTGTACGAGCCGCCGGAACTTCAAGACGATATAAGTTACGAGGAGTTTTCGGTGATGACCTTAGCTCGAGAGGTGCACAAGTTGCGAAATCGCGAGATTCCCTACGTCAAAGTTCGGTGGAGCAATCACGATGATCGCGAAGCCACCTAGGAGCTCGAGGATGAATGAAAGCGCATCATCCTCACTTGTTTGAGGATTGAGTTGAGGTATGAGTTAGAGTTTAAGTTAAATTTAATTGAGTTGAGTTCGTTTCGAGGACGAAACTCTTTTAAGGCGGAGAGGATGTAAGGAAGTGAATTCTCGAAATCCCAGATTTGAACTTCGTTTGGAATCGACCTATTGTCGATTGGCCATGCTTCGGAAGGTCCGAATGCGGTGAAAATGCAAAAAGTGCATTGAGGGAGGACCTTGGAGAGTTGGAGTTTGCAAAATATGCAATTTGCATGTTTTACCACTCTCGGGGTCCGGACCATAGCTGCAGGTCCGGACCCCGTAGCTGCGAAAAAGCCCTCTTGGGCTTGAGAGCTTCAAGTGTGCAAATTGCACACTTTTGCAACTCTCGGGGTCCGGACCCTAGCTTTAGGGTCCGGACCCCGTACCACAAGAATGCCCAAAATGGGCTCGGTGATGTTGGTGAAGTTGAGGGGTTAAAATGCAATGTTACATGAGTGGGGGTTATATGAGAGCTCTTGCTCTCTCCCTCTTCTCATTTCTTCCCCAAAACCTAACCTAAACACTCCTCTCTCTCTCTCTCTAGAGCTCTTTGCTCTCTCTCTCTTGAAGGTGAAAGGAGGAGAAGGAGTAGAAGGAGAAGAAGAAAAAAGAGGAAAGCATCATCTTCTCCATCTTCTTCCTCTAGTTTGGAGAAGCTTTTGGAGGTAAGCTCTAAACCCTATAATGGTGGATTTCTAGGGTAGGGTTTAAATGCTCTAGAAATGATTTTGGGTGAACCCTAGGAGACTAGTAGGATGGTTCTTGCATAAGTCGAGAGCTTTGTTGAGGTTTTATTGCAATAGTTGCAACCTAGGGCTCCGATGGGGTTTTTGGGAAAATATGAGTTTTGATCTAAATTGATTGTGTATAAACCCAATTGCTAGGTGTCTAAACGCGTCGGCGAAGACGGTTCGACGATTCGTCGAGTTGGTGCGAAGTTATCGGCAAAAAGGGATCTTCCTAGCTTCGCTTTCACCTAGAAGGCCGAGACGACGTCGTAAGATTGCCGAGTTGCATTCCTAGAGTCCGACATCGCCAAAAAGGTGGGTGGTGTCATCCCGAAGCAACCGGGTTCCTCTCTATGTCTTAGTACTTCATGATTTGCATCTCTTGCATGTTGCATTGTAGGATTGCATGTTATTCCATTCCTTATGCTTGCTAATGATATCAATGTATGAGTTGAATACATGATGATGGTTAGATGAGGATTGGGTCTTGACATTGAATTCTATGGCGCCGAGAAAAGAGATGAACTCGATAATTGTTAAAGACGTAACGAGTGGCATATAACTTAGTGTAAAGGACACTAGTGGCATGTGAACTTAGGGATAGGTGGATTCCCTAGTAAATGACTCGTTGGACAAGAACATAATGTAGCCAAACATTCGTATTTCGACTTTGGGATAGGTGGATTCCCGAGTGACTTGTAGCCCTAACCAGTAGGGTATCCTCGAGTTGAGAGGATTGATCATACTCATAGTCTGTTCATACTTGTGGTAGTCGCACCACCCAGGTCTTCGTGCACTCCATAGTTTGGTGCGAGAGGGGCAGAGTTGATGCCCTGCAGGCAGCCTCGGGTTTGAGAGCGAGGTGCGTCTCCTTACCATATGAGGTTTGAGGTGAGTCGTGGGCGAACCCAAGTGGATCACCAAAGATTGATTGAACATGAAAATGGCATTGTTATTTGAACATTTGCTTGCTGGACATGGATAGTGGACATAGTGGCATGTTAGTAAACCATTTACTATATGATGCATGCATATATGTGACATATGATTGGGCATAGTAGCATAGCTTTCCTATTATGTCATTTGCAGCTTCGATGTTTATCTATCTATCTATCTACTTATGCCCATTCGGACCTAGTGGGGAGATCGGCGGAGTCGGCAACCGAACCCATTGGGAACTATGGACAATAGTTCTTACCCCGCTTTTTTGCAGGGCCTAGTTCGAGGGCCTAGTTCAAGCACACCGGGCGAGGATCGCGGCAAGGGCATCGCGTCTGAACAGTAGTAGTATAGTTTGCATTAGAGTACCCTTATGTATCTAGTTGCTTTATATTTTGGGAGAGCCACCTATGTATTTGAAAAATGATTATGTATTCATTTTGGGAAAAATGTAAAAAGGCAATGTGATGTAAATATAAGAGAGCCTTAATGTAGTGTATCGAATTTTTAATATAGAAGTAAGTGTAAATAAAAATAGTGTAAGATACTATTTTTATTGGACTTAAAGAAGTTTCCTATGTGTAAGTGAAGGGTTTACTTGGAGGTGAAGTTTCCTATGTGTAAGTGAAGGGTTTACTTGGAGGTGAAGTTTCTTATGTGTAAGTGAAGGGTTTACTTGGAGGTGAAGTTTCCTATATATATAAGGGACTTGAGCCTTTTCTCTCATTCTCCACTACTTAAACCAAAAGAGAAACCTTCTTTTTCTCTCTCTAAACCTCTCTCTCTCCTAGAGTTTTGCTCCAATAGTGGAGATTTGGTGGAAGAAGCTTACTTGGAGGTGAAGCTTTCTTCTTCTTCACCATTGGCTTGAAGAGAGCTTGGGTTTGAGTCGGAAGAAATCGACGGCCATAAATCGCGCTGCTAGGCTACCCGCTTCGTGTCGACGCCACGAGTTGGGGGTGCTATCCGAATTAGCCGAGTTTCATTCTATGTCTAAGTTCTACTATTATTGATCATATATCATAATGTATAGAATAGTGAGAATCCTATGAGTTGTGGTAATTTCATGCTTAGTGTGAGGAATAATGATCCATGATTGCATGATACTTGTAGGAATATCTATTTGCATGATGTTGAGATAGATGTGGACATATATGTTGCATGAGAACTTTTATATGATGCCTGTAATATACCGTAAATTCGGAAAATAAAAAGGTCGAACTTTAGTCGAATTGACCAAAGTGCGAGGATGGAACACTTCGGAGAGTCCGAAGGTGTTAAAGTGATCAAAAGTGAGTGGTGGAAGGTTTTCGAGAGCTAAAGAATCAAATTCTGCAAAACTGCAGATTTTCAGCTCTCGGGGACCGGTCCCTAGTGGGAGAGACCGGTCCCCGAATGCGTATGAAATGAGACAGCCGGAAAATCGGCTAAGTCCTGAGAAAGTAGCTCTCGGGAACCGATCCCTGCCTGAGAGACCGGTCCCCGAGAGACCGGTCCCACAGAGAGAGACCGGTTGCACTGCGCGCAGCAGCTCTGGCTGCGCTGGGACAACGTTCGGGAACCGGTCCCTAAAGGGAGAGACCGGTCCCTGCCTGCGCGAACTGCCCAGTTCGGGCAGTGTATTAAAGTGAAAGTTGAGGGGTTTAGCTGCAATTTTGCAACCCATTGAGAATAGTATTGGGGTAAATGAGACATTTCTCTCATTCTCACCCTCTCACACTCTCTTCTCTCCCTCTCTCTCTAGAAGACAAAGGAGAAGAAGAAGACAAGGAAAGGAAGGAAAAGAAGGAGAAGAAAAAGGAGAAGAAGAAGAGGAAGTGAAGAAACTCCCTCTCCCTCATCTCTAGCTTGGAAAAGAAGGGCTTACAAGGTAAGCTTTGAACCCTAATCATGGTAGAACCTAATCTAGGGTTTGGATTAAGCTTGAAATGGGTTTTATGGAACCATTTGAGTATTTGAAGCTTTTCTTTTGCTTCTTTTGAGATCAAGACCATAGAAATGGTGAAGCTTGAGGTGAGCTTCATCACCTCTCATGGTGAAACCCTAAGTAGGGTTTTGATTTGTCTAAAGATGGTTCTAATGAACTTTTTAGAGTATAATGAAGCTATTTTTGCTTCTCTTTGAGATCAAACCCTAGGTTTGACATGTGTATTGGAGCTAGGGCACCAAATTGGGGCTTTTGCTCATGAGGGTTTCTAAGTGCAATTGACCCTCTAAAAACCTAATTGGGGGTATTTCCGACGCGTTGGTGCGCTCGGATTAACGTTACGAAAAGTCAAAGTAAAGTTATGGGCAAAATGGCCTAATAAGGGTTCGTTTTGCCGCAGGTAAAGAACGAAGCATCTAAAAATCCCAAGAAAATCATCGGAGCACCTTTGAAAGCCTACGAGGTGGGTGGTGCTTTTCAAACTCATTGAAATTCTCTCTATGCCTAATGTGTCATTCTTTGAGCATATGTTCTATATATTGTTGCATGCATTTTAGGGTAAAGTAATGATGAAATGTGATGATTGCATGATTGTGAGCACAACTTGCATAATGAGATGGTTGAGAACCTAATGATGTCAAAACCCTAGATGTATGCATGAGAGAAAATGTGAGTACCCAAAGTGAGCAAAAGAACAGAGTGGCACAATGACATAGATCGAGTGGCATTTGAAAATGTAAAGTAAAGAGACACTAGAGTTAGTGTGAGGCAAAGAACCAAAGTGATGTAAAGAATGATGAAAAGGATAATGTCAAAGTAAAGCGACACTTGAATTAGTGTGATCTAAAGAACCAAAGTGATGTAGGGAATATGAATGCTAGAGTTAGCAAAGTAAAGAAGGCAAAAGAAAATGTGATTGCATGAGTTTGCAACATAAAGCGATATAATGAACACTAGAGCTAGTGTAAAGTCAAGATTGAACTTATAAATCCTTTGAGTTAAGGATATGATCATGCTTGCTATGAGTTCCGTGCTCGAGGGCGGTCGCTCCCCCTCGGGCGATGCGCTCCGGAGTTATGCATCCGGGTTGCAGTAGACCCGAAAGGACGGTCCTAGCTGGTGAGTTCCTACGATGATGGACTTAATGTGAAGCAAGTTAATGTGGCGAAGCCCCCGGGTTAGCCTTAATGATTAAAGAACAAAGAACAAAGAGCAAAGAATAAAGAACAAAGTACAAAGTAAAGTCAAAGAACGAATGAGTTTGCATAATCTACATTTATTTAATGTTGAGCATATTTCTTGCTATCTGTTCGGGCATATTAGCATCATGTTATAGATTGGTTACTATATCCTGTTTATCCTTTCTATTATGCCTGAGTTAGTCCTAGTGGGAAAGTCGGTGATGTTGAGGCCGAACCCACTGGGAACTTTGTTGTAGTTCTCACCCCACTATTTCCACAGAGCCGGGACCGAGCGAGCCGGCGAGCGACCGA
This sequence comes from Ananas comosus, assembly GCF_001540865.1. Classification (NCBI taxonomy): domain Eukaryota; kingdom Viridiplantae; phylum Streptophyta; class Magnoliopsida; order Poales; family Bromeliaceae; genus Ananas; species Ananas comosus. The sequence continues at coordinate 7,925,387 of NC_033630.1, read as the reverse complement.
GGTAAAGGTATCGCGCCGTAGTCAGAGGCCACCAGAGTTGGGTTTACATTTTGTTAGTAGACACCCTTTTATCATCTTTTGTACTTGATGATAGTGATGTAAAGAAAAGAATGTAAAGCTTATTTTGAGGTAAGTGTGATGTAAGAAAGAAATGATGAAATTATGTAATGAAATGCAAAGAATCCTATTTTAAGAGATGGATGCAATGTATATGATCTAAAATGAATCATATTACTTGTGTAGAAGTTTAGTTTTCCTATCTTTCACTAATGGCTATTGCTTACCCTCGTGTAAGCCGTTTGTGTATGTTTCCGCTAGTGCAATTCTTGTTTGAATTTTGTACATGTGATGAGCCTTGGGCGGACAGGGGAAACTCTGTCCGTTCGGCGTCTGTTTGACGTGCTCGGGTCGGGCCAAATTGGCATCGGTCTCGGGGCGTGACAATGCCAATATAGATATTTATACATGTTGTATGAGTTGCTAGTGGACATATGCATGTGGATATGATGTGAGAATAGACTAGATTCATGAGAAACTAGTATGTGAACCAATGATATTGTCAGAATTGGAAACCATTGCATATGTGGCCGACATGAGCATGGCATGCCTTGAGATGGATAGGGATGTGGTATTCCCGCGGTCCTCGGGTGGGAAGACTTGATCATACTCACGTTGTCTGTTATAGCTTGTGGATGGTCGCGCCTCCCAAGCAGTGAGCTACGGAGTTATATCACTATTGCGAATATAACGGGGGGCCTCTCCCATCAGACGTCACGGTCCCGTGACAGTGTGTGGCGAGTGGTTCGACCTTCGGGCGAATCGATTGGATTTGGCACAAGGCATGATCATGGCATTTCATATATAGTTTGCATATATGGAAGAACTTAAACTTATACTTGTTGACATGATTAGTAAAGGCATAGCTACACATTTGAACATGATATAGATGTAGATGAGCAGGGTAGGCTTAATGTTATATCTATTATTCCTTTGACATGTTGACCTCTTTATTGTTTCTATGCCTTTCTTAAACCTAGTGGAAAAATCGGCGGGGTCGACGGCCGAACCCACTGGGAACTTTGTTTAGTTCTCACACCCTGTTTTGCAAAACCTAGTACGAGCGCATGCATCGAGGATCGCAGCAAGGGCATCGCGCCCTAGATAGAGTGGACCACCAGCATTAGCTCACTACCATCGAGTATAAAAAGGAAAGAATGAATGTAAAAACCCTTTTGGAAAGAGAATGTGATGTATATGTTAGATGTTAGTTTGCATGTTAAATGAGTAAAGAATGTAAGTTGTTAAATACACTATGTGGAAATGTCACGCCCCAATCCCCGCCAATTTGGTCGGGTTCGGGTCACGTCAACAGACGCCGAACGGACAGAGCCTCCCCTGTCCGCCCAAGGCTCTAACAACATGTATAATTAGGCATTCAACAAGAGAATTGCATATATAATACAAGGCTCGCACGAGGGCAAGCAACAACGGAAGCGAAAGCTCTAAGCTAAATATACATCACACATGATATTTGATTTCATTTAAACCAAATTCAAGTAAACAAAGCTATTACATTCCATTCAATCATCATATCTTTTACATTTAGTCATCCACCAAATACATGATTGTTTATAACTTTACATCTCTAATTCAACAAAATAAAGTTGATACATGTATAACAAAAGGGAATGACTACAAAATGTATAAAGTCCCGGTGGCCGCTACCTACGGCGCCAAACCCTTGCCTCGGTCC
>NC_033630.1:7922394-7923609 GCF_001540865.1 Ananas comosus | reverse complement strand
GGGGTTAAGAGAGGACTCTCTCTCTCTCTTTCTCTCATTCCCTCACTCTCCCTCACGTTTCTCTCTCTCTCTCTCTCTAAACGAAAGAAAAAGAAGAAGGGGAGAAAGAAGAGAAGAAGAAGAAAAAGAAGAAGAAGAGGAAGGAGAAGAAGGAGAAGAAGATCAAGAAGGAGATCAACTCCACCTTCTTCTCTCCCTCCTTGCCTTTGGAGCATCTTGAGAGGTAAGCTCTTAGCCCTCTCATGGTAAATCCCTAGATGTAGGGTTTTGATCTCTAGAAATGGTTTAATTGGATTCCTAGCAAGCTTAATAGATGTTTAATGCTAGAATCTAGAGATTTAAAGGTAGGTTTTTACCTAATTGGAATCTAGGGCTCCGAAATGGCGTTTTGATATATATGAGGGTTTGATCTCATTTGACCCTTTGTAAATCTAATTGCTAGGTCTACGAACGCGTTGGCGAAGACGGTTCTGCAATTTGACGAGCTGTTACAAAGATATTAAAGAAACGGACGTTTAGGCTTCGGGTTCGCCGAGAGGGCCGAGGCGACGTCGTAAAATCATGGGATTGGATTTGGAGCACCGTGGCGTATAACCGAAGAGATACTGCACTTGAAACGGCGAAGCGACGCGCTCTTGGAGAGCAACTGTGAGATCGGGCCCAAACGGGTGCCGAGTGCCGCGAGAGGCCGATTGCAAGTGTCGACGAGCAATCGGAACGCGTGTTAAGGTGGGTTGTGCTTACCGAAGCGACTAGGTCGCCTTTATGTCTAAGAAAGACTAAGAATCCATGTTGATGCATGTTAATAATGTAAATGCCAAGTAGAAATGCATAATGATAAGATGCAAGTTACATAATGCTAGATGATGCATGTTATAGTATGATGCAAGTAGCTAGATAATGCGTGATAATAATGATATGATGTAAATGCTAAGTAGATACATATAAAAGATTATATATGTATGTGAATAAGAGTGAAATGCATGTTGATAACTCTAGAATGAGTAGAATGCTTAACTGGACAACTAGCTTGTGAATAGATCGAGTGGCATCTAACTTAGTGTTAAAGAACATAGGTCATGAGTAGACCTAGAATCAAATAGATCGAGTGGCATCCAACCTAGTGTTAATAAACATAGGTCGGACATAGTGATGTGGAACCTAGTGTCCGTGAACATAGGTTGAACTAGTAAACCTAGAGTTTCATAACCTAGG
>NC_033630.1:7872417-7921161 GCF_001540865.1 Ananas comosus | reverse complement strand
CGCCTAGTCTCCCTCCTATGGCTTGGGAAGAGTTTCGGGGATTGGTGTTCTCGGCCTATTTCCCCGACAGTGAAAAGCAAAAGCTCAAGGAAAGCTTCCAAAAGCTGCGGCAAGGTGATCGCTCAGTCAGGCAGTACGAACGGGAATTTTCTCGTATCGTGCATTGTGTTCCGAACGTGGTGCGGGATGACAAGGACAAGGCCGACTGCTTTGTGCGTGGACTGCGGCCAGGCCTTTACAAGGCTGTACTTGTACACAAGTTACAGACTTTTGCCGAGATCCTAGATCGGGCCTTGTGGATAGAGCAAGGCGAGGAATCTCTGCGGGAGTAGCGTGAGGCATATTACAAGGAAAAGGGGAAAGGACGGCCGGTGAGCGGGCATGACAGTCAGTCAAGTTCCCAACGAACTTCGATGAGTTCGCGCTCGCGATCTCGAGCTCCGGGGACTTACCACGTTAGGTCCTCTGCGAGATGTGTTATTTGTGGAGGCCCTCACTATCCACAGCAGTGTGATCAGCGAGAGGGCAAATGCTTCGAGTGTGGGCTGCCGGGCCATAGACGGGACGAGTGTCCGCAAGGTGGTAGTCGGGCCTTGACACTGGCGACGACCTACTCCTCTCTGGGACAGCCTGCAGGTATGCCACCTGCGGCATGGTCAGGAGAGTGGCCGTTGAGGACTATGCAACCGGAGGGTTCGCGGCGAGCGCCAAGTGGCCATGAATAGCGACCCGAGTTGTGGTGCCTGCCGTTGCCGACGACGTCGTGGCAGGTATGAGTTAATTGAGCAAGCATATACTTTTGTGTGATCTCAAGTTGATGCATAGCATGCATTATCATATGGTCAGTTGCTACTAGCTATACATTGTATAGTAGGGACCGAGGGGACAGGTAGAGGTAGACACCCGAGCATGCTTATGCGGTGAGAGTGTGGCGCCTGCTGGAGCAGGTAGAGAGCCAAGTGGTACTAGCAATTGACTAGTAAGGGTTCTTGGACGAGGATTGGACTCGTGGTGAACGCGAAATGGTGAAGCGACTCTCAAGGCAATGAGCATCGAATTGCGAGAGTTGCGCAGTGACATTGCGAATACCCGAGTGGCCTGAGCATCTCGGATATTGTTTCAGTAGATCGAACAGTGAAAGTAGAATCACTGTTGAGAGAGTAGCCGTGTAGTTGCCGGATACGGGCATGTTGGCCTAGTAGTACCTCGAATTGAGGTGAACGAGTTGTGCTCATGTAGTCAGTGGGCATAGGCAAGTTGCCTAATGCTTGACCTAGTTGGAACACGATAGAGACGTGTGGAGCGCTCGAGTGCAGACACTTGTAGAGTACGATTTTGATTCAGCCNTCTAACTTAGTGTTAAAGAACATAGGTCATGAGTAGACCTAGAATCAAATAGATCGAGTGGCATCCAACCTAGTGTTAATAAACATAGATCGGACATAGTGATGTGGAACCTAGTGTCCGTGAACATAGGTTGAACTAGTAAACCTAGAGTTTCATAACCTAAGCTGTGGAATAGTAAACCTAGAGTGGCATTGAACCTAGGTTGTTGAGTATAGTGGTAGCGACCACTAGGATGTTTTAGGTCGACAGCATAGGGTTGGCTATGGACCCTCGACCTGTGGAAGTGGATTCCGAAATCCCAGGACTTGTGCTATGCTAACCTTGGTATCAAGGCTAGGGCGTGTGCGAAGATTTCGCCACCGAGGTTGATACCAAGGATGGATTGGGGGGTGAGCGCGCAGAGATCACCGCCCGGGGCTTGAACCATTGACGTGGCGTATGCGACGATTTCGCCGCCGGATGGTTAAGCCAGTTTGTGGATTATGCTGCCAGATCGACTTGAGCCATTGTTGGGTGAGGTGCGATTCGTTCGCCGCCAGATGGCCAAGTCAAGGGACTTGAACCAGTGTTCGGCGTGTGCGACGACTTCGCCGCCAGCTGGTTAAGTCACAGAGTGCGGCCAGTGCGCGGACTATCCGCGGGTGATTGACTCGAGGCCGAGTCGGGTGGTTAGCTTGATTAGGTTAATAGAAACCTTATAAGCTAGTGATAAAGGTAAGAGCTAAGGTAATAGAAACCTTAGAAGCAAGTTGAGCTTGGATTGTGGCGAACTAAGGTAGTAGAAACCTTAGAGTCAATTAACATGAGCTGAGAATAGCAGAGTTAATGTAGAATCAATAGATCTACTGAATGGTTGCATATTTGCATAGAGCTGCATGATATACATATTGCATATTGCGAGGCATGTTATCTATTAGTTGCTTAATAAACTGATGATATATATATCTATAGATGTTTTTGGACTAACATGATTGCAGTGCCTCCTTGGACCTTTTGGTCGAGCTTTTCCCTTGGGTGGCCGTACCCACTGGGAACCATGGAGTTGGTTCTCACCCCACGTTGTTTTGGGGTTTTACAGGTTCGCACGTGAGCGGCGCGGCGGCGCGAGGAAAGGGCGTAGATCCATAGATAGCGCCCTACCCAGAGACCAGAGCTAGCAGTACCCCGTCGACATAGCTTAGGGGTATGGGGAAAGAAAAGAACACAATGTATCAAATTATAATAAGTAAACAATGTAATAACTTAGATTGTATTTGGAGGGATCAAATGAGAACTGTGATGTAAAAATGTATGAATGTGAATGCATGTAATAACATAAGATGTGTTATGTTGTTGATACCTTCCTTATGCAATCTATTTGTTGAATACTGTTCCTGTTTAGAACCTTTGTATTGTATTGATTGCGATGCCTTGAACGTACAGGGGAGACTCTGTCCGCAGTACAGGGGAAACCCTGTCCGTTCGGCGCTGTCGGCGCCGCGACCTCGGCCAAATAGGCGGGTGGTCGCGGGTCGTGACACCACCTCTATTGGTTGTGTGGGTGTAGATTACGAAGGCTCCCACACTTTACGAAAGCCGATTCCGCGCCCTATAATCAAAATAGTGCCATATTAGGCCTTTTTGTGCATGAACTATACTCTATCATTTTCGCAATGTTAAACGAAGTTGTCCCACGCGTTTAGGACATCCCCAATTAGGTTTCTACGGGGTCAATTTGTCCCCGAAAAATCCTAGGGCAAAAACCCCAAATCCAAGCCCTAATATTGTCATTTAGGGTTTTCCCATGAATCGATCCCAATCCTAAGCAAACGATAGCTTAGAATCATCTAAGAAGCACTCTAGTAAGGTTTCTAGACCTTTGGTACCAACCCTAGGGCTCCAAACACCACTTCCAAGGATTCACCATGAGAGCACTTTAAGCTCTCATGGGAACCATGGTGTACATGGCTCAAAAGAGTCTTTAAAGCCTCTAAGGAGCACAAAGCTCCAAATCCCTACGCCAAAATCCAAACCCTAGAGGAAAAACTTACAAAACTTACCTCTAGTCCAAGCTCCACCAAGATTCTTCTTGTTGGAGAGCTCCTAGAACCTCCAAAGGATCAAATCCACCTTCTTCCCCAAGTTCTTCTTCTTCTTCTCCAAGCCCTAGAGGGATTCTAGAGAGAGAAAGTGAGGAAATAAGAGAGGAGGAGGAGAATGGCTGTGGGAGAGAGGGGTTGGGCCATATATAGTGTTGTAACAATTGCACTTAAGCCCCTCCACTTGTTTCCTCTTGAACTGCCCAGACTGGGCATTTTTCGCCTTCGGGGACCGGTCTCCCAGACCAGGGACCGGTTCCCGAACGGGGGTTTTCCAGGACTTAGCCAAATTTTTGAGTCTCTCAGCTGTTGCGCAGCGAGGGACCGGTCTGCCCGTCAGGGACCGATCTCCCGAGGACCGGTCTCACCACCAGGGACCGGATGCCTCAGGATTTCCTGGCAGGCCACGCGCACGGGGACCGGTCTCTCTTTTAGGGACCGGTCCCCGAGAGCTCAAAATCTGGGACTTAGCCAAATTTTCAAATTTGCTCTCCGGGTCCCTTTTTGCTCTGTTTATGAACTCTAATGCATTTAGGGCCCATTTTAACTCATTCAATTCCGCATTCCGCTCGTTTTGACGGAACTCGGCACGATTTACGAGGGATGTGGTACGTTACAGGAAATGTTTTAGTAAGTAGCTTACTTTCTCTTGTATCTTGATATGCCTCTCACAAATGTTGAATGCTAATATCTCTTGTTTAGATATGTATGCATAGACTTTGTTACGCTTCGGGCGGGCATGGGAAACTCTGTCCGTTCGGCGGGTCTGTTTCGGACCCGAACTGTTCAAATTGGCGGTGAGGGGTCGTGACAATTAAATTGTGAATGAATGGATGTAATAGCTAGTTATATCTCTCTTTATTTCACTTGTGTATGCTTGTGGATTCTTACTCTTTGTTGTTGGCACTTGTGGTACTTCTTGTTGATCGTGTATGTATTGAATTTATTTTCCTAGGCAAATTCTTGTACTCAATCATGTCGTTTAGCCTTGGGCGGACGGGGGAGATGCCGTCCATCCGGCGTCTGTTCGACGCGCCTGAGCCAGACCAAATTGGTAGCGGTCTCGGGGCGTGACACTAAGCATAATCATTTTCCCACCCAATGTGGGACTATTGGGGTGTTACAAAACTCCCCCTATTTAGACCCTGACGTCCTCATCGGGTCCAAATCAGTTCATAGATGCAAACTAGAATTATCGGGCAATGTGAGATTCTAGATGTGGCTCCTACATGTTCAAGAGGTGGCTCCCACCAAATCTATTGGTGTAGCACTTTGCTCCGCATAGCACTTAACTCTCACACTTCCAGCCGGTATTCGGCTTTGATACTAATTGTAATGACGCAACCCGTTAGCAATAATAACTCGTTGGGCCCAAACCACCAACCCAAATTGCTTAAGCCCAGTTATTATTACTAACGTGTAAGCCTCAAATATTCTAATCAGAATTATTTTCTTACCCGATGTGGGACTTTTGGGGTGTTACATGCTAGTAGAATAAATTATATACCATTGGACAAATAACGCAAGGCATATGGAAACATGTAGTATATATATGTATGCATAGGTGTGAATATCAAACATAGGTTGATTAACTCTAAAAAAATTAGAGAACTCGAGAAGTGAGGAATTAAGGACTAGCTGTCATATGAATCATGAATTTTAGGTGTGGACAACTAGGATAAGAAAAGAACATGGTAAAACTAGAAAACCTAGGGCGTGTTTGGTTCGCTTTTTTCACCTTGGAATCGGAATCGGAATGGGTGAATTCGTTTGTGGGTATTTGGTATGCGGGAGTCCCATTCCGATTCCGATTCCCGAGTGGAATAGGAATCCCCCGATCGCCTCTTTTTCCAATCCGGCCTAGAAGGCCGGATTAGAAGTTGAATCCGGACGGAATGTATATTTATTCGGATTAAATTTATTTTTTCAAAATTTTTTAATTAAAATATGAGTTTAAATTTAGAAATTAAATTTATAATTTTAAATTTTAACTTGAATTTGAATTAAAATTTCAAATTTAATCAAGTATTTTGAATCTAACTTATAAATTTGAATTTAAATTAAATTTTAATTTATATAAAGTTTTATTCAAATTTTATTTAAAACTTAAATTAAATTTATTGATTCAAATTAAAATTTAAATTGTAATTTTAAGTTTGAATTTGAATATATCGAAATTTAGTTTTATATTTTGAATTATCCACTGAACTTCAAAGTTTAATTTTTTAAAAAAAAGATAGATTTAAAATTTTGACATTATTTCAAAATTTTGATCTAAATTTTTAATATTTAATTTTTAATTTGAATTTAAATTAATATNATTTAAATTGTAATTTTAAGTTTGAATTTGAATATATCGAAATTTAGTTTTATATTTTGAATTATCCACTGAACTTCAAAGTTTAATTTTTTAAAAAAAAGATAGATTTAAAATTTTGACATTATTTCAAAATTTTGATCTAAATTTTTAATATTTAATTTTTAATTTGAATTTAAATTAATATATTATAAAGATAAAGTTAGTATATTAATTCGATTACATTTTTTATACCTACCTGAACCAAGCACCGATAATGAAAATGATTTATTCCGATTCCGATTCAAGTAACGAACCAAACAGAATTAGGTAATGAGTCATTCCGATTCCGATTCCAGCTTATTTCGATTCCGATTCTGATTCCGATTCCAACTTCGAACCAAACGTTCCCCTAGTGTCATGGAACACAGGTTGAAAACATAGTGGTACGAAACCATTTGGATTGAAATGTCATTGAACTTAAGTGTCATTGAACATAGGTTGAAAAATATAGTGGTAGGGTGACCACTTGGACATGAATGACTCAAAAATAGGAAGATTGACAATATAGAGTAAAGGCAATGAATCCTTGTGACCGTGGAAGAAGAAATTCCGAAACTCCTAACAACCTATGGTCAGGGGTGTGCAAATTGCCATGCACCTAATGCCAAAGAAATGATTCCATGCCTATGAGCCTATGGTCGGGGGTGTGCGGAAAGCCACCTAATGCCAAAGTGAGCGGTGAGATGAATGAACTCGCTACCAATAATTCTGATGGTCAGGCATGCACAGAATGGCACTTAATACCAAGGAATGAAACGACTTCACAAGTTATTGACTTACGGCCAGGGGTAGACGATAATCTCGCCACCTAATGCCAAGGTGAGGATGGCGGTGCTCCGCTGATGATTGACTCAAACGTGAGTCGAGATATAGCTTGTGAGGACTGAGAATTTGACTGTGCTGTACTCTCTGTTAATGATGTTTTTTCTGTGTATTTTAATTACAAAAGCGCTCGCCAAGTTTCAGGAGAAAACGAGTTACAATGGAGATTTTACACGATATTTACTTTTCACTTAAAGTGAATAGTAACCCGGGTTTCCGAAGAGGCCAATGAGTAGAGATGGCTTCGGGCGCGTATCGGACTCCGTTCATAGCGATCCAATAGCTCGTTTTCAATGGTCCGACTATTCTGGAACCATTGGCGCTGACGGATTTCAGATCTGATGCACGTTTTTTGAGGAAATTAGAGATACATGTATTCTATGTATTTGTGTGCAGGTTTTGCCTATTGGTGAGAGGATGGGTTTCGTTGCAAATCTGCGACCAAACCAAGTGAAACAAAATCATGAGTTTGAGGTCCCTGTCGTGCTAATCGCATTGGTATGATCTGTTCGCAAATCTCACGGACAGATCTCTTGATATCGCGCGTTGATCGAGGAGGGGTCATTAGTGGCGAAACGGTAATTTTGCGAAAAGTCCTACATTTTATGTACCGTTTTGCATGAAATCGAACATGAGGGTACGTCCGCGTGATTTACTTGCACTGTGAAGGACTTGGCTGAAAATATCCATGTTTGGTAGGTTATGTCGCAAGTCGGTCACCTTTTATATATTGAGCTAACTGGGGTTTCCATGGAGGAAAACCCTAACCCTAGATCCAGCTGACTCCCAGCCGCCCCTCCTCCCTCACCCACGTGCGCTGCGCGCTTCCCATGTCATACTTCAATAATCCCACATCGGATAGTTATGGGGATGTGATTGGGTATATAAGAGACTTAGATACTAGTAATAATAACTGGGCTTAAGCATTTTGGGCTGGTGGTTGAGCCCAACGAGTTATTGTTGCTAGTGGTGTAAAGAAGTGAATTCTCGAAATCCGAGAGTTGAACTTCGTTTGGAATCAACTTATTGTCGATTGGGTATGCTTCGGAAAGTCCGAAGTTGTCAAAAATGCATAAAGTGCATTGTGGAGGACCCGCGAGAGCAACCTGTGCAAAATCTGCACAAATTGCTGATTTTGTGCTCTCGGGGACCGGTCCCTCAGGGAGGGGACCGGTCCTCGTAAGCGTGAGGGGGTTGAGCTGATGCTCAACCCGGTTGAACTGCTCTCGGGGACCAGTCCTCCCTTAGAGGGACCGGTCCCCGTACCACGAAAATACCCAAAATGGGCTGTCACATACTTGCAAAGTTGAGGGGGTTTAATGGTATTGTTGCATAAGTGAGAGCTATATGGGGATGGAGAGCTCCTTCTCCTCTCATTCTCGCAACCTAAACCTATTTTTTTTCTCTCTCTCTCTCTACGTTCTCTCATTCTCTCTCAAGGAAGGAGACAAAGGAGGAGGGGTTGTTGGAGGTTGAAGCTTGAAGGAAGTTAGACATCATCATCTTCTTCTTCTTCAAGCTTGGAGGAGGCTTTGGAGGTAAGCTCCAAAACCCTTTAATGGTGAAACTCTAGGGTTAGGTTTAAATACTCTAGAAGTGGTTTTGTTGGAACCTAATGGTGCTAAGTAGATGCTAATTGCATGTATCTAGGGTTTTATTGGAGTAGATTGCACTAGTTGCAACCTAGGGCTCCAATTTAGGGTTTCGAGAAATCGATGAGTTTGATCTCATTTGGTTGGTTGTAAACCTAATTGCTAGGTGTCTAAACGCATCGACGAAGACGGTTCGACGATTCGTCGAGTTTGTGTGAAGTTCTTGGCAAAAAGGGGCGGTCGTAGCCTTCATTTCTACTCGAAGAGCTGAAACGACGTCCTAAGAGATTGCCGGGTTCCGTTCCTTAAGTTGTAGCATCGCCAACAGGTAGGTGGTGCCATCCCGAAGCAATTGAACTGCTCCCTATGTCTAAGTCTTGTTATTGACTATATTTGCATATTGAGCATGATGCATTATAGGGTGCTTGAGTAGTTGTTACATGTTCTTGCATACTAGAGATGCTTGCTTAACACTTGGGCCTAGTATGCATGAGATTGAGATATGTTGATTGGTAACCCTATAATGAGATGATAAATATGGATTGGACCCTAGGTGAATGGAAACCTAGTGATCATGTACAATTGATATATTGAAACACTGAAATGATAACGAGTGGCATCTAGTTAATGTAAACACAAGAACGAGTGGCATAAGAACCTTAGTGTAGTTAAAACACTAGGAGGTTGAGTATAGGAACACATTGATTCTATGATGATGATAACCCTAGTTGGTAGGGTATCCTCAGTTGACGAGGATTGGATCGTGCTCGCGTAGCCTGTTACTTGCTTGTTGTGGTCGCTCCACACAAACCGTGCACTCCGGAGGTTGGTCACATAATAGGGCAATAGCTTGCTGTCCGCAGGCGGTCTCGGGTGAGTCGAGCAGCTGGGATTCCTCACCCATGGGATTGAGACGTGAGATTGAGAGCGAGCCTTCGGGCTTGTCGAGAGATTGGGTGATCTATTGAGTAGCATCGTTGTTGGACATAGTAGTATGGTAGCTAGCTTTTTACTATGTAGTGCATGCATTCATTTTACTAGATTGAGACATAGTATAGTACTCGCATCTTTTCTTACTATGTTATCGCTGCTTCTATATCTATCTATCTATCTATCTGCTTATGCCTGCTTAGACCTAGTGGGGAGATCGGCGGAGTCGGCGGCCGAACCCACTGGGAACTATGGACAATAGTTCTCACCCCACTTTGTTGCAGGGACGAGTACGAGCGCACCGGTCGAGGATCGTGGTAAGGGCTTAGCGCCCTAGGGTTAGTAGATGCTTCCTATTTGCATTAAAGCTACCTTGTACACATGAGAATAGATGATGTATAGGTGTGAGATATTTTGGAGAGATTGTAAACTTTATGTTTATATTTTGAAAGAATGTAAAGTTAATCTAATGTATTAAAGTTGAATGGTTGTAATAGTTAGTATGTCTCTTTTATTCACTTGTGTATACTCGTGATACATGCTCTTGGTTGTTTAGCACTGGTGGTGCTCTCGCTGTTGTTGTTGATTGTGTATGTATTTCAAGTTGTTTTTCCTGGGCACTTGTTGTACACAATCTTGATGCTTAGCCTTGGGCAAACAGGGGAGGTGTTGTCCGTCCGGCGTCTATTCGACTCGTCCGAACCGGACCAAATGGGTAGCGGTCTCGAGGCGTGACAAGTGGGCTGGGTCGTTACATTTGGTATCAAAGCTAGTTCACCAGCCGGAAGTGTGAGATGAGTCTCGGCTAAACCAGGGTCTAAAGACAAGGCTATGCCGGAGTCTATATAACAAGGTGACCGGTTATGCCAGGGTCTAGATGAGAAGGCTAGCGAGACGAGTCTCACATCGCCTGGTGATCTTGGGCTGTGTATATGATTGGACTGACGAGGACGTCAGGGCCTTAACAGGGGGAGTCTGTCACACCTTAATAATCCTACATTGGATAGGAATGGGGATGTGATTGGATATATAAGAGACTTAGACACTAGTAATAATAACTGGGCTTAAGCATTTTGGGTTGGTGGTTGGGCCCAACGAGTTATTGTTGCTAGTGGGCTGGGTCGTTACATCCCAGCAGCCTCCGGCCGAGCTCCGGCCGACCAACCACCTCCTCGGCCATTATCTTCCTCTCTCCCTCTCACATTGCCACCATTTCACATTCCTCTCGGGTTGGAGATGAAGCCCTGGGTTGCCCGGCCTCCTCCGCTTGTCGCCGACGTCGCCCCGATCCCAGTCGACGCTCCCCGGCCATCGTTCCCCTGCCGTGTGCCGCCGCTACACTTGCGGCCTACTGGGAGCGGCTAGAGCTCGTGCATGGCAGGATCTTGCGCAGGATCTCCCCCGCGTGTCCCGAGGGCTGCCCCACCCTCCTCTCGCCTTTTCGACACCCCCGCACCTGATCGGCGTGGTCGCCGCCGCCGCCGTACTCCGCTCGGGTGCCGCCGCAGCCAGGAGGAAGCTCCCATACCCCATGCGGCCGTGGGGGTCCACCAGGCCGACGCCGCCGCACAAAGCCTCCTCCGGCCGTGGCCGGCTATCCCAGAGGGACCACCGGCGTCGCCCCCGGCGAGCCTCGATGCCGACGGTTCCCTATAGAGCCGCCGTGGCCTGGAGGAGACTCCCAAACTCGTGGGGCCATGGGGGCCTACCCGGCCGCCGCCACCACACAGCGCCTCCTACGGCAGTGGCCGGCGGTCCTAGAGGGACCACCGACATCACCCCCAGCGAACCCCGAGCCGCCGTGCTTAGTCCGAGCTGCGGCATGGGTTTGAGTCCCATCGCCGCCGCCGCCGCGCCACCACCGCCGCCTTCCGCCGCCGGCCAGCGGGAGCACCGACTCTCCCTAGTTGGCCGGACCCGACTACCGCCGGCGCTCCCACTGTTGTAGGCCCCTGCCGACGAGGCTGGAGCCGAGCTCCCCACCACCTCGTGCGGCTAGGGCATCATTGCCCGCTGCCGCCGCCGCCTTTCGTCGCCGGCTGACGCGCGCCCCAGCCTCCCTCTATCGCCCGCACCCGCCTGCCGTCGGTGCGCCAGCAGCCAGGCAGCTGCCGGCCATGCCCTAGCTCCCCTTAGCTCGGTAAGCTTTATTACGCTAATTTGCGCACTGTTTCCTATTCGGATCTCTGTTTTGGTGACCCATGGCTGTTCCGATGCCTCCGAAGGTGAGCACGGTGATCGTCGGTCAGTGCTGATCACAGTGCTCACCTCATTTAGGGTCAACGAGCCCCGGATGAGTGAATTAGAAGCGTTTAGGTTTAGCCCGCAGGGTTCGCTGAACTTCGGGTCGCTCTCGCGCCTCCCACAATGGATGGTTGTGCTCTGAATCGTGAGCACGGTCTCCGGCACGTCGAGACCTATCAGTACATGTCTCAGCCAACCTCGAAAGCCCTCGGTTTGCAGTATCGAGCCGAAAAACCCCATAAATCACATAAAATAACGTAATTTTACGTATTAGTGGGGACTTTTATGCAATTGTGCACTTCGTGGCTGCTGTGGGCAGTACGTGTGGGATGCTGGTGACCTCTGGACTGATTGTCCAAGGTCTGATGCCCTTCGCGAAAATCAAATATCGATTTTGATGCGTTTTTTGACTAAATTCGCCGGCAAAACGCGGTTTCAATGCCCTTCGCCGAAATCGAATATCGATTTCGGTGCGTTTTTCGACAAAATTCGCAGGCAAAACGCGATTTCAGTTCGGATTTCATCCGATGATGTTAGAATGCCCGGAGTTGTGTCGCTGAGCCTTATCGGCTAGTCACCATCATCATATCGTGAGTTCAGAGATGACGGATGAGCAGCGATCGGTTCCGGTGTCGAAATTGACACTTCCGAGAACTTGGATCCGAACAATTATCTGGCGATAATTGTTTGGTTGTGTATTCTTGTGTTTGCTGCCAAGACATCCAAATCGATGTGTTTTGTGGCAGCGGATGACTCGTGGGTGAGTCGGTGAGTCCCGGGACACTTTGTGGGTCCCGGAGGAGTACCGGTGGGATTTTCGGGACTCCCGGCGAGTTACGGTAATCGATTTTGGGAAACCGATTCCTGTGGGATTAATTATGCGGTTTTGAGTTTAGTGTCTCTTATATGTGGGTTAGACACTAACCCGGTGGACCCTTCGTAGGTCCGTTTGACGTTTTTCCACAGTTAGGAGACAAACGCGACTTTCGTACAGGTGGGTACTTCGACCTGGAGTTGGTCTAGTGGTGCACGCTCGGTGATATTTTTTCTACCTTATCTCTCTTATTACATTTGTTTACCATTGTTGAGCCTGACACCATGTGAACCTTTATGTATTGCTCTTTTTCTATACTTGCTATCATGATCTAGTAGTAGAGCGGACATTGTTTGTATCTCGTCCATTGTGACACTCTTGTGAGCTAGTCGGTCGGTTCCATGACTACTGTCGTTTGATGACCTATGAGGTCGGTATACCCCGAGAGGTAGGATTGTCGGCTAGTTATCGACAGATGACTATAGATTACACTGATCCATGATTTTGACATTTATGTGACCTAGTCGGTTGGTTTTCGGGACTCTTGTCGTTTGATGACCCATGAGGTCAGCGTACCCTGAAGGGTAGGATTGTCGGCTAGTGGCTGACGGCTAGTTTTGGATTATATTGATACACGATGTGACATTCTTGTGACCTATTGGTCGGTTCTTGCGCATACATTTTAGTTGATATTGAGTGATCAGTACTTGCATACCTTTGGGAGAATATTGAGTTGTTCCATCCTAGTTGACCTGAATGGTCGATACTTGTGTTTCCTTACGGCTCAATGACCTATTGGTCGGTGTACCCCGAGGGGCAGTGATTGTCGGCTATTAGCGGACGGTTGGCTATTGATCATATCCGCATCGATCGCCATAGCTCAAGAGCATTTCACATGCACCAGCGAGCTGATCCCCCGCATGAGGGTGTTCTTTTCCGGAAAAGTGGTCGTACATCTGACCCGTGAGCCCAGCGGTGTTCTCTTTGTGCTAGGGATACATGCCAGGAGCGAGCAGGTAGTGGCTTTTATCTGAGGTCCTTACACTGATACAGCGGTTTAGATTGGGTATATTTGGACTATTCGTCCGGTTGACGCATATGGCTATAGTAGCGGTTGTTGCATGCATACTTACAGTCCTTTTTTTACACTTATCTTGCTACTGTAGTTTTGATATCCATGTATACATTCTATTTTACTTTACAGTAGCGATAGTTATATGTTCTATTACTGTTCTCCTTCCTTTCAGTATTATTGCTATTATATTTGTAATATCTGCTCATGACCTTGATTAGATATTCCTGTACCGGTGAGTACTCCTCGCCTTCGTCGGCTTGCAGTACCCACTAGGAGGGGCGACATGTGTACATGTTCTCACTTCCCACCATTTTTCAGGTATTGCGGGTGGTAAGGGTTGAGACGAGCCGTGAGACACATTAGTAACGGTTGATAGAGCTTCCGATCTGGTTGAATTGGTTTAATTGCTATCCTTACAATTTCTAATGAATTGACTTAGACGTTTTATGGTTCAGTTGATTTTATTTCAGTTGGATATATATATGATTTTGTGAAGTTAAATAAAGTAATTGTGGTTTTCACGTAAAATTGTGAAAAAGGTTTTCTACCCTCGTGGTAGCATTTTAAAGAAAAAATTTCTGTATGGGAAACAGTTTTAAAAAGGGTTTTTCGATTTTCATCATTCTTAGTATTTCAAAATAAGTTTCCGAGTGGAAAACGTTTTAAACTAATAAATGTGGATTTATGATAAACTGTGATGAAATGATTGTGATGTGGTGATTGTTTGTGAATATGTATTCATTGTGGTTGTATCTTGTACTTGTGTGACGCTGTGCAAATGCAGAAAAGACTCTGTTTGTGTGAACAGTGGATCCCCTGTATTTGTGGCGGATCTGACGTCCTCTGGGGTCAAGGCTTTCAAAAAAAAAAAAAAAAAAAAAGGCACTTCCGCATCGATTTTAAAAACAAAAGGGATCCCGGGACATGACATAGCTTCGCTAAGATAATAAAAAACTTAGGAACGGATTGATTCAAGAGTGATTGAGATATAGCTTGGCTAAGAAAAGAAAAACCTTTGGGGCGGATTGCAAAGAAAATGGATAGTAAAATAGTAAGT
Organism: Ananas comosus; assembly: GCF_001540865.1. Classification (NCBI taxonomy): domain Eukaryota; kingdom Viridiplantae; phylum Streptophyta; class Magnoliopsida; order Poales; family Bromeliaceae; genus Ananas; species Ananas comosus. The sequence continues at coordinate 7,906,843 of NC_033630.1, read as the reverse complement.
AGAAATGAAACATGTGTGTTTCATTATCGCATTTACTTGATGCTTACATAGTAAATATTGTGTACTAGTATGCTTATGTTGTCTCCTTTGGACCCGATGGGTCGAGCTCTTTCCTTAGGTGGTCGTACCCACTGAAAACTATATTTATAGTTCTCACCCTGTCACGCCCGGGTACCAGCGTAAGCATAACCGGTACGTGCACAGACCCGCCATACACCTGCAGTATATAAGGCGTCTACAACCAAGCAAGTCGATAAGAAGAAGATCATAGAGAATTCTATCTCGATATCAGAGCAAAGTACCAGTCAACAATACTATCAACAATAGAGTAAAGGAGTATAGTCCAGAAATCTCAACCAAAAGATGAGTATCACAACTAAAGTATCTGATCCATATAGTAAATATACAGTACTGGGTATACAAAAAGTAGGTACAATGGTAGTCTCTCTACACATAAGGACATCACCCTCGGCCGTAGCCCGAGTAACAAGGTGATCGACTAGCACGCTCCTAGTAGTGCCTAGCTAGGCGCGACTCCCTTGCCACGATCCCTAGCCTCTCCTGTAGATGGCTCTGTAAAAACAATCATAAAAAGGGCGTGAGAACTATTAACAATAGTTCCCAGTGGGTAAGCCGCCAGCCTCGGCGAATTACATCACTAGGCTCATGATGTACTAAATGAAAGCGAAAGCAATAATTGCATGATATATAATTATGCAATACTAACAGGTAATGAGTATGTAAGCAACATGTAATCATGATTTCTGCAGTGATGAATCAACTGAATAATTGAAGTATCGCAACTACTATAAACATAACCATAAACATACTCATAGAAGTGTAAGTACTACTGTACACTACAACTGATACTCATTCATTACTATCATTATCATTTTCACTTTCATTTTCATTCACTAGGACCAACTCAAGGTAGTCCAGCTTGCGCCGCGCCTAATGGCCCCGTGGTAGTATACACTCCCCACGGCAATCCACTTCGGCACCCAATCCCGCACGGGCGAGCAACTGTCGCGTAGGCCAACTCCGGAGTGCCGGCTTGGAGGGAGCTACCCTCACAAGCGTGTGCGAATGAGCACGATGGCAAGCAAGCAAAGTCCATTATCCACATGTCTCAATTTTCATATTTTCACATGCAAAGTTCAGAACCCTCGATCCTCTGATCGGAATATCAATACACAAATAGTAACAAAAGCTAGTATCCACTAGATTGTAAACATGTAAGGGTAAAGCTAAATCACATAGCATTATAATCTTTCCACTAGTATGGCACTATCAACATAGTCATGAGCATGTCATAGTTCTCTATATGAGAGTCAGGAGAATATCATTGTTCTCTACTTTAAAGTGCATCCTACACTTGTTCATAAGTCATTCAACTGAATTGACTATAAATGTAAATACTTATAGAGACTTCATTTCGAATATGTTCAACAATATGATGACGAAAGTCAAGCTCTTTATCATTCACATAAGCACAATAAGATCATTTCTATATTACATATAGAACATAGGGGAGTTTCACTTGCTCTGGTTAGGTCCGACCCACCTAGTACTAGGCTCCAACTATCCACAAGAAGTCCCACAAACGGCTCAACGAAGCCCCAATGCTGCTGAAAAACAAACGTCAAGATCGGATTAAATCTACGGCCGAAATGTCCGATTTCGGCTCAATTCACATCTCGTATCAAGTAGTAACATAAATCGCTGTTTTGGTTCACTTTAGTACCTCCAATTAAGTCTCTAAAGGCTTCCCAAAGCCAACCAAGGATGACCCAAAGGTCAGTCGAACTCCCGCTGCGATCAACACCAATACGACATCAAAATCATCATATAATAGCAAATATAGTCGGAATCTTGCGAATTCAGTTTTCTAACTGAAATCCCTGCTTACCTCAGGTTAGAATACCTTCCAAACCAACTTCTAAGAGTACAAGTTCAGCTCAACGAGGCTCGAAGACCTGCTGCGAAGAAATAATCCCGAAATTGCATCAATTCGCGCAAATAAGTGCAATTAGTTCTAATTTAGCTTCATAATTGGCTAAATATTCAATTAAGCTTCAAAGTAGCTTATCCCTGGTCTAAGAAGGTTAATTCACAGCTAATTAACTCATTTATAATAGCTGAATTCTCAGTTTAGCACAGCCAAGAGCAAAAATCCGAAATCGCTACTCAAATCGACGAATAGAACGTCGATAACGACAAAAGTGAGTCGATTACCTTCTTAAGCTTCCAACCAGTGACCTGCTGATCCAGGGCTGCGAAAACCTGTCCAAAACACTCTCCCACGCGTCCGCGAAAGCTCTGCGACGCTCGCAAACAGCGAAGAACAAGCGCGGCGACGAAAACGGTGCAAAACGGCGACTTTTCTCTAGAGAGAGAAAAACCCTAGAGAGAGAGGAAGAGAAAAATGGGAGAACCCTTCTCTGGACTCCAGACCCTTCCACAGTGCTCCTGGAGTCGTGCTGGGGGTTATAGATAGGGATCAAAATGTGAAAAGACCAAAATAGCCTTGCTGCCACGAATTGCCACTGTGTACCGGTACACCATTGCGGCTGTACCGGTACAGCAAGCAGAAAAGGCTGATTTTCGCCAGTTCAATGCACTTTCTCACTTCTCGCATTCCAAACATCCTCTAACTTATCCAAACACTTGTTCTAACCTTTTAGAACATGTAGGAGTGATCCACACACCATTCCACATACTCGAACTCCGCAATTTGCAAAAGTTCAGTGTATTACATTCACCCCTCCTAAAAAGAAGTTTCGTCCGCGAAACTTGTAAACACTTACCTCACGATTCCATCGAGAATAGATAGGGATAATGCTCTTGCATTGCACTCTCCAGTTCCCAAGTGGCTTCTCGTTCCTCGTGATTACTCCAAAGGATCTTCACGTAGGGTATCTCGCGATTTCGAAGCCGTTTTACTTCCCGTGCTAGGATTCTCACTGGATGCTCCTCAAAGCTCAAATCCTCTCGTAAATCTACTGGAGTACTGTCCAATATATGGGTCGGATCAAAAACATACTTTCGAAGCGTCGATACATGAAATACATTGTGTACTCCCGAAAGATTCGGCGGCAACGCAAGCCGATACGCTACGGGGCCTATCCGCTCCAACACCTCGTAGGGTCCAATAAATCGAGGGCTCAACTTTCCTCGAATGCCAAATCTCTTAACTCCTTTCGTCGGGGAAACCTTTAGGAATACATGATCGCCAACTTGAAATTCCAATTCTCGCCGACGTTTGTCCGCATAACTCTTTTGTCGACTTTGAGCTGTCAGTAGACGTTCTCGTGCAAGTCGAACTTTAGCTTCAGCCTCTTGTAATACATCTGGACCCAAAACCAATCTCTCACCCACTTCACTCCAATGAAGTGGTGATCTACACTTTCTACCATACAGGGCTTCAAACGGTGCCATCAGAATACTTGCGTGATAACTGTTGTTATAAGCAAATTCAGCCATAGGCAAAAACTGTGGCCAACTGCCCTGGTAATCAATCACACAGGCCCGTAACATATCCTCAAGGGTCTGGATAGTACGCTCGGACTGCCCATCACTCTGGGGGTGGAAAGCAGTACTAAAATCCAGTCGGGTACCCATGGCCTCCTGTAAGCTCCTCCAAAAATGTGAAACGAATCGGGTGTCTCGGTCCGAAACAATAGAAGCAGGTACTCCATGTAATCGCACAATTTCATCAAGGTACACTTGTGCGAGTTTCTCTCCTGACCAAGTCGTGTGGATTGGAATAAAGTGGGCAGATTTAGTCAATCGATCAACAATTACCCAAATTGCATCGTGACCTGCTTGTGAGCGAGGTAATCCAACGATGAAATCCATAGTGATCCTCTCCCACTTCCACACTGGTATGGGTAAGCTCTGAAGTTTCCCCGCAGGAAGTCGATGTTCAGCTTTAACCTGCTGACACGTTAAGCACTTAGCCACGAAGTCCGCAACTTCCTTTTTCATTCCAGGCCACCAGTAAGTTAACTTCAAATCCTTATACATTTTCGTACTCCCAGGGTGTACAGTATACGGCGCCCGATGTGCTTCTGCAAGAATCTCTTCTTTAATACCAGAATCTGCCGGTACACAGAGCCTATCACCGAATTTCAACAATCCCTGATCATCTACTCGAAAATCACTATCATGATCAACAGTGATCTTATCTCGAATCTTCTGCAGGAATTCATCTTGAGTTTGCTTTTCCTTAATTCGATCGATCAGGGTAGGTTGCACCACTAATGACATAAGTCTCCAAGGCGTATCAGGAGCTACAACTTCCAAATTCAATTGCTCCATTTCCTTTACCAACAGTGGTTGCATTGTTATCGACATCGCCAAATTTTCCGTCGATTTTCGACTTAGAGCATCTGCTACGACATTAGCTTTTCCAGGATGATAGAGGATGGTCAAATCATAATCCTTGAGCAACTCTAACCATCTACGTTGTCTCAAGTTTAATTCTTTCTGAGTAAACAGATACTTTAAGCTTTTATGATCTGTATAAACTTCGCAACGCTCGCCGTAGAGGTAGTGGCGCCAAAGCTTTAAAGCAAATACCACAGCTGCTAACTCAAGATCATGTGTAGGGTAGTTCTTTTCATAATCTTTCAATTGGCGAGAAGCATAAGCAATTACTCTGCCATTCTGCATTAGAACACACCCTAATCCATTCAGTGACGCATCGCTGTAAATCACATAATCCACTCCAGTAACAGGCAAAGCCAGAATCGGGGCGGTAGTCAACCGTTCCTTCAGCTCTTGAAAGCTTCTTTCACAGGCTTCATTCCACAGAAATTTAGCTCCTTTATGTGTGAGTCGAGTGAGAGGAGTAGACATCTTTGCAAATCCTTCTACAAATCTTCGGTAGTATCCCGCCAAACCAAGGAAACTCCGAATTTCTGTGACACTGGTCGGCCTAGGCCAATCTTTAATCGCTTCAATCTTCTTGGGATCCACAGCTATCCCAGTTTCAGAAATCACATGGCCCAGAAATGCCACTTCTTGAAGCCAAAATTCGCATTTCTTTAACTTGGCAAATAGTTCCTTTTCTCGAAGTACTTGTAACACTACTCTCAAATGGTCTTCATGCTCCTTGTCACTTCGAGAATATATCAAGATGTCATCAATAAACACTACCACAAATCTATCCAAATAGGGCTTAAAGACACGGTTCATTAAATCCATAAAGGCTGCTGGGGCATTAGTCAATCCAAACGGCATGACTGTAAATTCATAATGCCCATACCGTGTTCTAAAAGCAGTCTTAGAAACATCTTCAGGCTTGATCTTGAGCTGATGATACCCAGATTGCAAATCAATCTTGGAGTATACTTTCGATCCTTGCAGCTGATCGAATAAGTCATCAATTCTGGGCAATGGATATTTATTCTTGATTGTGACTTTGTTGATTTCTCGATAATCCACGCACAATCGAAGAGATCCATCCTTTTTCTTGACAAATAACACCGGTGCTCCCCAGGGCGATACACTCGGTCGAATAAATCCTTTATCTAAAAGATCTTGTAACTGTGCCTTCAGCTCTTTCAATTCAGCGGGTGCCATCCTATAAGGCGCTTTAGAAATAGGGGTAGTCCCAGGGACAAGATCTATCACAAACTCAACTTCCCTATCAGGTGGCATGCCCGGCAATTCAGCTGGAAACACATCCCCGAATTCTCGCACAACCGGGATATCATCAATCTTGACGGCTTCTCCGTCACTCACAGAAATGCTAGCCAAATAGGCTACACAACCTCTCCGTATCAACTGTCGTGCTCGCGAAGAGCTAATGGTCATTGCGAACAATGAACTCTGACACCCCTTATAAACAAACTCCTGTTGACCCGGTTCCCTAAAGGTCACCGTTCTGTTCGTGCAATCTATGGTGGCATAATACTGTGTCAACCAATCCATACCCAATACTACATCAAACTCACCTAGTTTGTGTAGTGCCAATAAATCCACTGGCATAATCCAGTCGCCTACCCTAACTGGGCAGCGAGGGCAAAACTCACGAACATCTAGGGTATGGTCAGGTACAATCACTCGTCCCAGATGCAAAGTAGGTGCTAAAGGAATGCTATGCAACTCGGCGAACTGCCGATCAATAAAAGAATGCGAAGCACCAGTATCAAATAATGCACGAACACGAATATCATAAAGCATAATAATACCTGCTACGACCTCCTGTGCTGCTGCGGCGCCCTCGGTCTGGGCGGCATACATCCGCCCACTCGAACCCTGCTGCGAACTCTCTGACTGCCGCTGTCCTGGTGGTCGCCTAGACTGATAGGGTGCTGTCGGGGTCCCCTGGCTCGGAGCTGAAGATGCAGGTGCAGTCGCTGACGAGGGTGCAGGCAAAGAACCTCTCGGGCACTCTGAACGAAAGTGGCCCTCCTGGCCGCAAAGAAAGCACCTGCCCCCACGCTGTGGACACTGTGGCGGTACGTGAGGCCCACCACAGATAACACAACGCGGTGGTCGACGACGCTCGGGTGCTCCACGGGGTGCTGAAGAACCTCGACCCCTCGACTGACCTGACTGTCCCCTCGGATACTTCGGTGGTCTCCTGAAAGGTTGCTGACCACTGCTCTCTGCTGTTGGCCTCTTTCCCTTGTTTCTATCCACAACGTCTCTTTCTTTCATAATCTCTGCCCCTTTTTCAACGATCAAGGCCCGGTTCACTACATCCCGGTAAGTGGATAGGTTTGACGCCTGGACCAATCGAAAAATCGCAGGTCGCAAACCTACCTCAAAAATGCGAGCCTTGTCCTCATCATCTCTAACCACAAAAGGAACGCAGTGCAGTAATCGGGAGAACTCTCGCTCGTACTCTGCCACTGTCCTGTCCCCCTGCCTCAGGTTTCTCAGATCCCTTTCCATCTGTCTCTTTACACTCTGAGGAAAATAGGTCGTCAACAACAAGTCCTTGAACCTGTTCCACGTGATAGCAGACAAATCAGCACGGGGATCCTCCCGTATGTCCACCCACCACCTGTAAGCCTCGCCGTCAAGGTGGTGCGTCGCAAACCAAACTCGATATCGCTCCTCGACGAAGGTATCATAGAATAGCTTCTCCATGTGCATTAGCCATTTCTCGACCACCCAGTGATCTGCTTTCTCCCCGTCAAAGACACGAGGGTTGCAACGACGGAATTCATTCAGTTGTTCCATCATCCGCTCTCGCTCCTCAACCCCCACCATCTCGGGTAATACTGTCCCTGATGCTGCTACAGGTACTGGTGGTGGTACTATTGTCACCTGTCGCATCTCTGCCCTCGGAGCTACTGGGGGTGTGTCCAGTACAGGTGACTGTGCTCTCACGGTCGCATCCCTGTCCAGTACTGTAGGTATAGGATCCGGAATCTCCCTGTCAGTCGTCTGTCGCAATAGTAAATCCTCTAACCTCTTCATCCTATCTTCCTGCCGACGCGCGGCATCCATCTGCTGTCGCGCGGCCGCAGCCTGCTGAGCAACCAAATCTGTCAGCTTCGCAAGCTGATCCTGCAACTCATGGATCCCACTAGATCCCGAAGTAACAGAAGTCCCCACTTCCTCCGCATCAACTGCCTCAGCTGCCCCGGCGGCTTGCGAACGAGTCAACGGCATCTTAAACTGCAGCACAAAACAAACATAGGTCAACAAATCCTATACTACTGAACCCTCATTGAGGATATAAACCAACTAATTAAGCGAAAGCAATGAGAGGTAACGCATACTAACTTCCGATGTCACGTTGTCGGCCGCCAACGTGACCCTCTGCAAAGTTAGTAATTGTACATCCCGATCAAACTCCTACTATTCGGAGTTTATAAGTACCCAATCAAAACACTTTCGCTAACAACAACCTCAACTAGACATCGTCTCTCGCGAGCCTATCCTTATAGTCCAACCAGCCTAAGGTTTGCTAGGTCTTCTAGGACTCAACCCTAGGCTCTGATACCACTATTTTCTGTCACGCCCGGGTACCAGCGGAAGCATAACCGGTACGTGCACAGACCCGCCATACACCTGCAGTATATAAGGCGTCTACAACCAAGCAAGTCGATAAGAAGAAGATCATAGAGAATTCTATCTCGATATCAGAGCAAAGTACCAGTCAACAATACTATCAACAATAGAGTAAAGGAGTATAGTCCAGAAATCTCAACCAAAAGATGAGTATCACAACTAAAGTATCTGATCCATACAGTAAATATACAGTACTGGGTATACAAAAAGTAGGTACAATGGTAGTCTCTCTACACATAAGGACATCACCCTCGGCCGTAGCCCGAGTAACAAGGTGATCGACTAGCACGCTCCTAGTAGTGCCTAGCTAGGCGCGACTCCCTTGCCACGATCCCTAGCCTCTCCTGTAGATGGCTCTGTAAAAACAATCATAAAAAGGGCGTGAGAACTATTAACAATAGTTCCCAGTGGGTAAGCCGCCAGCCTCGGCGAATTACACCACTAGGCTCATGATGTACTAAATGAAAGCGAAAGCAATAATTGCATGATATATAATTATGCAATACTAACAGGTAATGAGTATGTAAGCAACATGTAATCATGATTTCTGCAGTGATGAATCAACTGAATAATTGAAGTATCGCAACTACTATAAACATAACCATAAACATACTCATAGAAGTGTAAGTACTACTGTACACTACAACTGATACTCATTCATTACTATCATTATCATTTTCACTTTCATTTTCATTCACTAGGACCAACTCAAGGTAGTCCAGCTTGCGCCGCGCCTAATGGCCCCGTGGTAGTATACACTCCCCACGGCAATCCACTTCGGCACCCAATCCCGCACGGGCGAGCAACTGTCGCGTAGGCCAACTCCGGAGTGCCGGCTTGGAGGGAGCTACCCTCACAAGCGTGTGCGAATGAGCACGATGGCAAGCAAGCAAAGTCCATTATCCACATGTCTCAATTTTCATATTTTCACATGCAAAGTTCAGAACCCTCGATCCTCTGATCGGAATGTCAATACACAAATAGTAACAAAAGCTAGTAATCACTAGATTGTAAACATGTAAGGGTAAAGCTAAATCACATGTCATGATAATCTTTTCACTAATATAGCACTATCAACATAGTCACGAGCATGTCATAGTTCTCTACGTTAGAGTCGAGAAATGTCATTGTTCTCTACTTTAAAGTGCATCCTACACTTGTTCATAAGTCATTCAACTGAATTGACTATAAATGTAAATACTTCCATGTATAAGTGTTCTCTACTTTATAGAGACTTCATTTCGAATATGTTCAACATTATGATGACGAATGTCAAGCCCTTTATCAATCACATAAGCACAATAAGATCATTTCTATATTACATATAGAACATAGGGGAGTTTCACTTGCTCTGGTTAGGTCCGACCCACCTAGTACTAGGCTCCAAGTATCCACAAGAAGTCCCACAAACGGCTCAACGAAGCCCCAATGCTGCTGAAAAACAAACGTCAAGATCGGCTTAAATCTACGGCCGAAATGTCCGATTTCGGCTCAAATCACATCTCGTATTAAGTAGTAACATAAATCGCTGTTTTGATTCACTTTAGTACCTCCAATTAAGTCTCTAAAGGCTTCCCAAAGCCAACCAAGGATGACCCAAAGGTCAGTCGAACTCCCGCTGCGATCAACACCAACACGACATCAAAATCATCACATAATAGCAAATATAGTCGGAATCTTGCGAATTCAGTTTTCTAACTGAAATCCCTGCTTACCTCAGGTTAGAATACCTCCCAAACCAGCTTCTAAGAGTGCAAGTTCAGCTCAACGAGACTCGAAGACCTGCTGCGAAGAAAAATTCCCAATTTTGCATCAATTCGACTAAGTAAACGTCAAATAGTTCCGAAATTGAGGTATAGTTTACTAATTAACCATTTTAAGCTTTAAAGCAAGTTCCACAGAGTTTAAATGGGTAATTAGCAGCCAACAAAGCTCCTCTTTACTGCTGTAAACACCTCCTAATCCAGTTCGAAGCACTAACACGAAAAGATGTCCAAATTCAACATAAAACCGGAAACTAGAGAGAAATCGAGTTGATTACCTCTCTAAAACTGAAATTCAGCTTCCCCTGGCAGTAACCTCATAGAAACACAGCAAAGCTCCTCTTTCCCACGTGCTGGAAGCCTCCTTTAAGTCGCCAAACCAGCGAACAACAAGCGCGGCGCGGAAACGGCGCGAATCGGCGGATTTTCTCTAGAGAGAGAAAAACCCTAGAGAGAGAGAAAGAGAGAAGGTGAAAGAAGCTTTTCTGAACTCAATCACCCTTCACAGAACATCCCAGGTCGTGCTGGGTCAAGTAGATAAGGATAAGTATGTGAAATTACCAAAATACCCAAACTGTCACGTTTCTGCATTGTGTACCGGTACACCATAATGGCTGTACCGGTACACCAAGCAGAAAAGGCTGATTTCGCCCAATCAATGCACTTTCTCACTTTTAACCCTCCAATCACTCTCTAACTTGGTCACAAACTTCTCCAAGTCATTTAGAACATGTAGAATAATTCCACACTTCATTGCTCACACTCGAATTTCGCAATTTGCAAAAATTCAGTGTATTACACACCCCCATATTTTACAGATCTGCACGTGAGCGGCGCGACGGCACAAGAAATGAACGTAGCTCGATAGTTAGCATTCTACCATTATGACAAAGATAGATATACCCTCGAACAATGTAGCTTAAGGGTACAGAAATTATGACAAAGATAGATATACCCTCGAACAATGTAGCGTAAGGGTACAGAAAAGAGAAATTGTAATAATAATTTGATTGTATTTGCAAAAAAAAATGTACATGTAGTTTGAACGTGAGAAATGCTTGTAATAGCATAGTTTTTGAATGTTTATAATACTTTTCTTATATAATCTGTGTATGAATTTTATTTTTATTTAGAATGTTTTGAATTGTACTGATTATGACGCATTGAGTAGACAGAAAAAACTGTCCGTTCGACGGGTCTAACGCACACGCCCGTGCGGAACTTCTTCCACCTATTTGAGAAAGGGGCAACGGAGCATGACAAATACACAATGCTTAATACTATATAAACCTACAATATATATATGGCAACAATACACAATTCTAAATTACATTGTAACACCGGGTGTTGAGCATTTATCTAATCAGCAATTTCGTTTGGAGCTGATAAATACAATTGGATTCTTATTTGGATGTATGATTACCACAAAATGCATGACCGAATGGCACTTTCGAGTATCAAATCACCCTAAGAATTAACTTCATGTAAACTCTGCAGCTAAAGAAATTCAATACAGCCAGAATTAATCATTTTAATAAAAAAATTTGGTTTATTCCTAACTAGATTCTAGGTTCTTCAAGAATCAAATATAGCCACCTCGGCACTTTCTCCACATATAGTACATATGTTTACAATCCCTTGGTCTGACGGAAATCAAATTCTGATGGAAATCAAATTCGGATTCTACAAGAGCATGCTTGTCGGACGATGGCAAGTAAACCTCAGCATATTGACTGCCACATGGCATGGTCGTACAGTAAGGATGATCAGGCTTTGGCCAAGTAAATATTCTTAACTTGTTCCTTGCCGTTGAATGGCAACAACAGCCTCATCGCAACGAGCACATCTATATGAGCTGACTGCCACACAGCGAGTGCGGAGGCAGTAGTAGCAGTACCTACAATTCAGAAAACTAAATCAGCTCTCACACGGTGAAAATAAATACTTGTTGTAAATCAACATAAATCACATAAAATATGGTGATGACCCGATCTATGCACGTTTTTGAATTTCATCGCATGTTTTAGTCAATATGGCCTTAGATGTATCAACATACAGGTTCATTCAACATTTACATTTTATCACACAGGATTAACCGGACTCTTCTCTTAATTAGGACATTCCAATGGTACAATAAGAAAGCTGACATAAAACCCATTTGCCAAAAAAACATGTAAATGAAGAAATTGACCAAATTACATGATCTGATAAGGAACAGAAAGGTATTAAGTACCTGTGGTGGCAAGGAAGAGCTAGAAATGGAATGCTGGGACTTGAATGGCATATGGGGCACTCTGCTTCATCACCAGAAGAACCAGTCGATTTATCCTTGGAAAATGGGAGGAATTTCTTGACCGAAGATGAGTTTAAAAGAGGAAGAAGTAAAAGCAGCATTTCCTGCATATATATAGCAACTTTCAATCAGTTTAAGAATATAAGACAAAGAATCCTTCTTTGTAAAGCAAAACAAAGAAAACCAAATGATTTTGGAAGTTATTTGCCGTCTCAAGAAGCTTGATCAGAAATAAAATAAAACACCAAGTGAACCATTACAAATGAAAGATAATTTGTTCATATTGAGAGATCGGAAGAGTTCTATACCAAATGATGGCTAAAACAGGCAAAATTGTTACAGATGTGATATGAAAATATGAAAAGCTTGAAGTCAACACAGGAAACGGATATGCTGTTTGTTTTCTAAAATATTTGACTGACCCAAATTATCTGTGATCATGAGTCAATAGGCCCAAACTGGAATCATCTATTTATCTCTGAACAACCTGAAGTTGATTAAAATATCCACCGGTAATAACAAAAGTACAGTACTGCAATTATACTTGTATGATAGTATAATATCTATACGAGCACAGAATGATCAAAACATAATTTAAAGTCCTATACAAAGCAATCCATACTCTACAGATAAGCCTTCTTGACATATCCTAATTAATTTTAGTTCTTTAAGTGATTTAAATCCTGTCTTATTTTTTTGGTAAGTTCAGCAAATACTAGCTTTGCTGCAATCAGAGCATTTGGAAGAATTAGAGCAATTTAGCCCTCAATGATGTTTCCAACTTCCAACTAAATAATTTTGCTCAACCTTCACCACCAAACCTTGTCAGTATATATAAAATAGAAACCCTGAACATAATAGTAGCTATTCCACTTCTACAAATTAAGCCAAAAATTGAGGTTTTTGTTGCATGGGGTAGCAGATTTCCAAATTTCATGTCAGTAGTTCTCTCTTTTTAATACAACCTTTTGCAGTTGATGGTTGAAGTTGTGTATTGCTGTCAGTAATATTTCTGAAAACAATATAGTGGAATTCATTCGGTACTAAGAATTGGAAAACCCAAATCAACAATCAATATCAATCTAAATTTCAATGGAAATAAATGAACGATGCTTGCGATGGATAAATCTAAAACAACCACCCATCATATGTCACTAATTAACTCATACATATTCATATGTCACTAATTAATTCATACATATGCTTGCATAGAAGGGGGTGCATATATATATATATATACACACACACACACACACACTTAAATATGATAATCAATAAAGATAAAGACAGATATGAAATAGACATGAATCTAGTTTATGGCTGAGACATGGATTGCCATAGGCCTGCAGAATTAAATTTACTTCACATAGAAAGTACTCATAGGCATCAGAAATTGCCAACTTACTATAGAACTATTTCATGTACAAAGCTACGATTCAAGGATACTTAATTTTAGCTCTCATGTCCACATCAAATATGTACTGGATATTACGATTATGTACTGGATATTACGATGCTCGCCTGATACACCCCCAGTAGGGGGTCAAACACCTCATAGGAGTATCGGACATTTCAGAAATATGGACAAATATCTTGATACTCGCCTATCTCGTGACCGATTCACGTCGCACACTTCATGAGAATGCTTCGATAGGCAAGGGATACATGAGAGATATAACGAGAAACGGGGTAGGACATTGGCTGACTTTTAAGTCTAAATCCAATCGCAATCATTCTAAACTGACAAGCATCAAAGTCATACATCTCACCATTGCATTTGGTGACACGTGCTTTAGGGTTCATAAGATAAAATCCAACACTATTGTCTGGTCTGATATAATTATCTTTCATGTTAAATAAAACTCAAATAGCTTTATAACTTCGTACAATACTTTCATATATTGTAATATGTAATGCAAGGATTGCCCATACCGCTCATGTAGTACTGTGCCAAGGTCGTGCCGCCTTGTGGTCATGCTGAATGGTATAAAGTTTCATATATTCAATACTTTCCTATATTGAATGCAAGGATTAAAGTGTTGTGTGGCACAGGGGCATGCCGATTGTCGCCTGGCACAATACGGCTCAGGCACGCAAGCATGCCAACACGTGGCACGCTTGCGTGCTGATGGATATGCATGACCTCCTAGTGGCACGTTTTTGCATAGTTTTTTTTTTTCAATAAACTCTTATAATGCTATTTAAAAAGATTTAGAAAGATAATTATTAATATTGGCTATATATAGCTTGCTACACTCAGCAATTAATATAGTGGTAGGTTTTTCATATATGTGAAGTAAAATATAACTATAGCTCATGGAGAATAAAATTAAAAATAGATTAACTTTGAAAATTCATTTGATTTTACCTTCTTTTTAGAACTAAAAAAAATTATAAAAAACAAAATTATAGAAAATTAATTTTTCTTAAAATTTTTATGGAATTTGTAAGATTCATCCATATTGATTTGATGGGAGACTGCATTATGACTAGATTAACTAGAATAGCACTACAATTGCTCCAATAATTTCTTTTAATTTTGAATCTTTTAGAAATATTTATTAAAAATTTGAAGAAAAAATTAATTTATATTAAAATTTTTAGGAAGAATTGTGAGATCTATTCATAAAAATTTAATAATAAATCATATGGAGAATAATTAAGCAAATTTAAATATAAGGTGCTTCAATTTAATTTTTTATTTTATTAGTATTTTCCATCTTCTAAATTCAAAAATAGAATTGGCAAAATTAAAAAAAAATTGTCATAAATTCATACAGAATAATTAAAAATAAGACTATATAATAACTTAATCAAGTAGATCGATTTTTAACTTTTTGTAAGCTATAAATAAAAATTTGCATAATTTCAAATTTCTTCAAACAGGAACACAAGTTAGAAATATTCAAAATGTATGAAAAACAATTTAAAATTGCAAATTTTTTTACCTACCTAATAAGTATGTCTTCAATTTATCATTTCTTTGCCTTTTCTCCTAAGATCGAAGTGATTAAAATAGAAAAAGAAGAAATTGAAACAAGAAATTAGAGAAAAAATTATAGTAAGAAAAGGAAGGAAAAAATAGAAAAGAAAAAAAGAGAAGAGCTAGCAAAAAGAAAAGGAAAAATTGAAAAAGCGAGTTGCGGAGAAGAAAATGTAGAAGAGAACGAAAGAGAGGGATGTGTGTGTGGCACAAAAAAAAAATCTAAAAATAGCCCAAACGAAAAAAGAAAAAAGAAAAAAAAGGCTAAAACTTAAAATCCTGTGTGCCCTTACAGGCATGCAGCGGCACTGTGCTGCGATACCCAAAGGGTATCGCGCTGTCTCGCGCAATACCTTTGGGTATCGCGACACGGGGAATCCAAGAGAGACTCCCCTTATACCGTGCCCATTAATTCGTGGCACGGTATGTATCGCTATGATTTTTCAAACTTACATAGCTTTTTGAACTTAAAACATGTAGACCTTATAAATTTACTAAATTTTTGGAGCAAATAGTGGGCACTATTGCATAATTAGATCACATTGCGGTTGAGAAAAAACGAAAATTTAAAGTTTGCTACCAATTCCGCCCCTCCGACGGTTTAGCTTATTTTCACTTAGCCATCATGCGGTTCAAAAAGTTAGACTTAACTATCATGTGATTTTATCCCTATTTTTACCCAAAAAAACTACTATCAAATAGGATAGTAAAGTGAAATTTTTTATAACCATAGAGTAGTTAAGTATAATTTTTTGAACCACAGGTAGCAAAGTGAAAATGAGCTAAACCATAGAATAGTTAAGTGAAACTTTTTGAACCACAAAATGGCAAACTAAAAATGAACAAAACCATAGGGAGGCAAAATGGCGCTTACGCTATCATTTTTCATCTGGTGATGGCAGTGTCTTCCTTTTTTTTTTCTTTTTCCAATTATGACTATTAAATTCTTCTTTGTGAGTGTTCTTTCAAATTATGTCAAAATGATATTCCTGAGTTATTTAAGATAAATACGATTCTATTCTTACTAAACTTTGTGAAATATTAAACACTTGAACCATTTTTAAGGATATTCGGGACATTAAAAACACCGTAAAAAACTATATTTTCTACAAAAAAAATGATAAAATATTCGAGCCAATCTTATGTCAGGGTGCCATTTGCATACCATTAGTGTGAAGGGCTGTGCCAACTTTGGCACGAGGCATGCCACTGCCAGCGCAACACAACAATTGTTGATGTAATTGTTATATGTATTTAGAATAAACTTTTATTTATGTACCCCCAATATATCATATTCTAAGATTGTTTGGAACCATCATACTGTAGTGTAAAATAATGTCCCAAATTAGACTATTTGTAGTGTTTGAATTTTCGTATGAAGTTTGTAGGTGAAATGATCCCTAAAAATTATAAAATCTTACTAGGATCTTACTAGTTGTGACCTTTCTAAGATCGTGGGTGCAGTTTGGTTACAATTTGATATTTGAACCCTCTGCCTAGTCAACCACAGTAAGCTGAAAGTAAAATATTTATTTAATAGGTCAAATGACCTCGGGACCTCATGAAAAATAATTCCTTTAACTGACAAAAAATATTTTGAGGTCGCCCCTAAAGTTCATTTCAATCTGACACCTAAACAACCTAATATGAAATTCGAATTCAGTCCACGGTCTTTGCTCGGCATAACAGTTTATGTGAAAATTTCTTGTAAAAATTAAAACAAAACCAATCTGTAAATAGTAAACGAATCAGAGAGTTATCATGTGGGATAAGGGAATATCCATCTTGATAAGAAATTATCTACATGTTAAGATATTTATCTCAAGGGCTATAGCTCATAAAATGATGATCAGGGAGTAAAAAAGAATGTGCTTTGGTGTTAAATTTGGACCCAATTGGTTAAATTGCTCCCCCAAACTAATTCAAGTCCACAAAGTCGTCACGGAAGTAGATAAAAATCTTGTGTAACAGGGACAAATCAGAGCTCACAAAGATTCAAAACCATCGAAGAAAAAGACTAAATGACCAACTAGTGTGATAGACAGAGAGGTAAAAAGAAATTCCAATAAATTTGACGAATTTAAATGTGAAACAATAAACTTATTAGGATTTATTTAGTAGTAGAGTAATCGAGAAAGGTTTCAAAATCTGTTTGAATTAAGATTTGATGGAAAACAATCAAAGGAGCTCGAAGCTTGATGGCATGGCTATTTAGGAGTTACTTCTCACATTGACACACTAGACGTAAGTTGGCAACTTAATCTCTTGCAATTACAATTGGTGTACTTACCATAGACCATACAGATATGTATCTTTCTATATGACCAACTGATGCACTGTATCTAGAAGGTTAAATATTAGAATACTTTGCTGAGTCTGTTTTATAAATTGGAATCGCATCTTATTAATTCTGTTATCACTTCCTTTTTGTATAGATAAACAATTAAGTCTTGCATACCGGTATGACATAGCCTTATTATTGTGAGGCATCCATGCATGCACGGACATGGTTCGTGGAAAGGATTCTCGTGCTCCTGGCATAGTGCGTCCCACTGTGCCAGCAGCACGGCACAATACAGCTGCACAAAGCGTGCCAAGTTGGCACGCCCTCCCATGCAAGTGGCACACCACTGGCACATTGGCATATATATCGGCTCAACTTTTTCTATTATCATTTTTAAAAAAATTTAGTTTTTTAGTGTGTTTTAATATCTCTAATGATATAAAAATATTTATTTTTTTATATCTTACACAATTTAGTAAGAATAAAGTTATAAATATCTTTAAAACTTAAAAAAAAACCATTTTATATATATTACGAAAGTATATGCATGAAATCAAAAGTCATAATTGAATAAAAATTTATAGGAGAACACTATCATGGGTAAATTCACAGGATATAATATGATAAAAGAATTTGGACGAAATCTTCTTATTTGTGATTTTCTTCACTTAGAGTTGGTCTTATTATGCAATAGAACTTACTAATTGCTCCAAATGCTAGCAGATGTACAAGACCTTATATATTTTAAGTATAAAAAAAGCTTTTCTAGAACTTGTAAATTAAAAAAAAACATAAAAAGATTCCAAAATATGCACCCAAAAACAAAGTTTTGTCAATATGGTGTCGGCACAATCCCGCACCATGTGCCAACACAGCCTCAGCACACTACGTCACGGGTCGCAGAGGGCAGCATGCTAATCCTTGGTTCAGGGAACATTGCCATTTCCTTGTAGTAATTATAGAAGAAACCATAAATATAGATAAGCAGCTTAAATTATCCCCTAAATGCAGATGCAAGTCACACAAGGTATGCAAGCTTTTACTAAAAGAATCCTCTGTTTATTTTAAGCCTGCAAAAGAAATCAGCAAAGTTATTTGCTCTTTTAAGTATTTAGTGCAAGATTTAAACAAAAGGGAAAATTTATGACATGATATGGTGGCAACAACTTGCAAAGATATCAATGCATAAGATAAAATCTTTAGAATGTACTCAACTTAGACCAACCACAATTAATATTATTGCTTAAGCGCAACACAGTTGGGAATAAGCCAGCAAATCAAAGGCTACACGGAGATCAAATTATCCTTCTTGTTATCTTCTGTGACTACAGTATAAAGTACCTTAATGTCAAAACTATCAAATTCACAAAATCTATGTGCAACAGCTATATTTATAAAAGTTTAAACAACATTTTTTTTCCTCAATAACACCAACTCAGGAAAGGAAGGAGACATACCGAAAATTCATTCCACACCAATTGACGATTCATGTACTCAAAACTGACAGCTCTGTTCATATTGGGGCTTCCATAGACAAGCCTTGCTCTCAAAGCCCTTTCAATAATACTCCTATACCTGCACAAACAGCATATGAAATTTCTGAGTAACATTAAAATAATGACAATTTACCAAAAAGATGTACTTAGGAGGAAGCCAAAAAAATTCCATGCAAATTAACATATCATCATGTAAATGCTGCGGGAAGATTGTACAGAAAGACTGCACTTGTATAACAGTTGAATTAACATATCATCATGTAAATGCTGCACGAAGATTGTACAGAAAGACTGCACTTGTATAACAGTTAGCTACAAATATGAACTATTTTAACTCATTTGTTCCGTTCATATGTTTGCCAACTCCCACATATGCTATCTCCCATTCCAGAATTCATATTTCCCACATTACTATGCAAGAGCCTAGCAAAACATCTCATGAAAAAGATTTATAATCAACTGAGCGGCAACACTTTTCTTTCAAAAAAGGGAAAAAAAACAGAAAAAAAAACAACAAAAGGAACATGAGTTCGAGCCTAGTGGACCAAAAATATATTTTCACCATAATTGTAAAATCCGGGACATTTGGAACTGAGGGATTCAAACCAAGATCAAATTTGAATTTTATATATATATATGTAGATCAAGTCTAACGGAGCCGATCGTCGATTTGAAAGCCGCATCATCAAAAACAACTTGGTAGCACGCGCGCATCTCTGACCGCCAGCAGCCCAGATCTGGCCACCACCACCATCATCTCTCTCTTTCCCTCCGTCTCTCCCTCACCATCCTCTCCCCTCTCGGTGAGCCCGACGAGCACAGGGGGAACCCGAGCCCACCTCCTCTGAGTTGCGACCTCTGGCCACCTCCCTCGGTGTCCCCGTGCCCTGTCGGCGCTGACGCAGTCACCAGAATTACCCCTCGGCCAAGCTAGGGCAGAGGGGAGCCCAGCCTCACAGGGCTGCGGCCACCGCCTCCCTCGGTTTCAGGCAGCCCGCCGCCGCCGACCCCTGCCTCCCCCGGCCGCCGCCGTCACTGCCGTTCAAGGCCCAACTCTAGCCTGCACTTGTGCTGGCCAAGCCTCTCTCGCCGCCGCTGCTCCTCGCCGCCAACGAGGGTGAGCACCACACTCCCCTTCCCCTCCGCTACTGACTCCAACCGGCGCGCGCGCCGGCAGGATGCCGACAGCCGGCCGGAGAGCCCCCTACTCGCTGCACCTTGAGCTAGGGCTCAAAGGTTGCCTTATTCGTAGTTTTCGACAATCCAAAGCTCCCTGATTGATTCGAAAGTGAGCACGGCAATCCCCTCGACTTGCCGAATGTCGTGCTCACCTCCGTTTCTCTTGGCGACCCTCCGTCACCGAGCGTTGGCTCCTCCGCTCCCGGAGCCTTTTATACACTGAACTTGGGGAGACTCCACAACACTCCTCGACCGTCGTTCGCACTCCGACAGCGAGCACGGTGTCAGGCACGTCAAGACCTATCCGCTGGTGCTCTTGCATTATCCCGAAGGCGCACGATTTACGGTTTAGACCCTAAACAATCACCTTATGTTTATATTATGCGATTGTTGGAATGTTTAGGGATTTATTTGCAAATGTGGTTGCGTGGGCTGCCTCGGGCAGCAGCGTGTGGTCACTATTTGTGACCCTCTGGACTTGTTGTCCAGGCTCTAAAGCACTATTGCGATCGGAAATAAGGCTTCAAAGCGTTCCGACGAAATTGCCAGCGAAATGCGATTTGACGTCACGATGGGTTTCCGGTTGCGTGGTTGCCCTGAAAATCATCACCTAGCCTCGTTTGTTGGCCACCATGGTCCCCTTGTGTGTTCGGAGGCGACTGGTGAGCGGCGGAGGCTTCCGGTGCCAAAATGGACACTTCTAGAAGCCTGATGTGGAATGGTTGGTCGGCGACGACCGAGTTGACCTAGGCACTTGCGTTTGCTGTCCGGACGCCCAAATAGTTGTGTTTCGGGACAGCGGGTGACTCCCGGTGTGAGTCGGTGCGTTTCGGGACGTTTCGTGGGTCCCGAGGGCATCCCGATGCGTTTTCAGGATTCCCAGCGAGTTTGGGGATTGATTTTAGGAAATTGATTCCGCTAGTGGCTTGGGGTTTGTGAGCGATGTGTTTTGAGTCCATAGGATTAGACCCTGACTTAGTGGATCTATCGTAGGTTCGGTCGACGATTCTCCGCACCTCGGAAGCTAGGTGCGACTGCTGATACAAGTGGGTACTTCGATCCGGAGTCGGTCCAGCGGCTCATGCTCGGTGACTTCTTACCTTTTTCCTCCTTGTGATTGCATAGCTCATCATGATTTCATGCTCAGTATTTTGCACACTACTTATGCTTGTTGGTCAACTCTACAGTTGTTTCGTCTTGTAATATCATGATTGATCTAGTGGTAAAGTAGTACCCCAGTGATTGATTATCATTGCTTGACTTCGTCATTGATGACATTTCGTACTTGGTGATACAATTATATAGACCTGATAGGTCAGTGACATGGAGACACTCCTTCGGGAGTATTAGACCGTACTTGGTTGGATATAGTTGTGGATTATTCTATCGGCTTGTTGCCGTTGTTGGCCATTAAGCATATTATATTGATCGCCACAGCTCACGTGCATTTCAAGTACACCAGCGGTCTGATCTACCGCAAGTGAGTGTTCTTTTTCGAAAAAATGGTCGTACATCCAACCCGTGAGCCCAGCGGCCTACTGCTGGATCATATGCCAGGGAGACCTGTCTACTGTTAGAGTCATATCCCTATTAGAGCAGTCGCGGCATAGCCTGAGGTCCTTAGACCATTATGGCCGTTGATTGGGTATACTTGTGCTATCAGTTGCAGTTGACGCATAGTCATTTTTCTATCTCCCTTTGCAATAGTGGTTTGTCATACCGGTATCATAGTTGTTTTCAGTTCAGCTATCATTGCTATTGCACTAGTTTAACTATTGACTATAGTTAGTCGTTGCTTTATCATCCCACTTTATAGTAGTAACTCCTTGGTGATCATCGATGGTTGTTATTCCCTATCATTACACCTGATTTACTTGTTACTGCTGTTATTTATCCCTTCTATCTACCGGTGTGTACAGCTCGCTTTTATCAGCTTGCGGTATCCACTGGGAAGGGGAGACTTGTTTACATGTTCTCCCCCCTACTATTTTTCAGGTAGCTCGAACGGTGAGGGTCGGGACGATGCATGAGGACGATATTAGATAGTGAGCTTGAGATAGAGATCCCGACCTTACGGTATCAGTTCTGATTTGACGCTTATTGTATATATGAGATAGTATAGCTTACCCCTATACCTGCTAGTATTTGTTCTTACGTGGTTTAGTTGATGGTTTTATTCATGGATTCTTGGATGACGTATTTATGAGTTTTGTTTACTCATGGTTTTTGGAAGATTCGTAGTTTTTGCAAATAATAGATTTCTACCCCTCGTAGTAGCTTGTTTACTTTAAAACAAAAGTTTCCATATAAGAAATGGTTTTCAAAGTGGCTTTTCGGCTTTTCGTGAATTTTTGGAAAACTAGAGTTTCAAAGTGAAGCCTTCGGGTGGGAGGTGCTTTTAACTAATAGGAATGGATATGAAACTTGAAATGATAATCTATATGTATCGTAAATATTGTTAGTGTGGGTGGTATGTCATAGTTGACACTAGTACTATGTGCTACGCCATGCAAAACAAGAAAGACTATCCGTTTGAACAGAAAATTTTCTTCTATTTGTGGTGGGTCTGTTACATCCCTGGGTCAAGGTTAGAAAACAAAAAAAATGCACTTTTTCACGGACTCTGATTTACAAAGATAGCCCAATTTCAAAATAGCTTACAAAAAGGGACCCCGGGGCATGACAATAATACAAGTTTTAAAAGTTGCAATGTGCTAGTATAGAAGATACACTGATATAGCTGCTATCAGATTGAGAAAGGTACCTTCCATTATACAGAAACAACAGGAGGTTGCAAAAAGCTGCAGCCTTGTATAAACCCTCAACACGTCGTAACAAAATCCAGAATCGCCGAGCCAATGATCTCTGTATGATACAACAGACTACAATTACTGAGATTATCAGGATTCATAACAGTATGAAAGATACGGATTGCAACATCACCTGTTCAGAATCTCCCCATCGACGAAAAGCAGAGAACGACTGCAGACGGGACCAGAGATATTGGCCACCAACAGTGCTGAGACAGTACCATATCTTTTGAGAAACCGAAAGCCCAGGCCCTTCAAGTCCTGTTCTGACTGAAAAAAGCAGGAATTTAAGTAAGAAATATTGTTTCATTGAAACAAAATGAGCAAGAGTATGGCAATAATAAATAAGTACCACAAGATGAAGCGGTGAAGCTAATAAGTATATGACCAAAAGTGATGTAACATGGTCCTTTTCCGATTGCAACTACCAATCAAGGTTTTAAGTGCCCGTCGGTACGGGCCGTATCTACCGTGCCGTACCGTGCCATACCGTGCCAACAAGATACCGGCACGATATAGATCTCGTGCCGATGCCCCAGCTCAAAACTCTCTATTCTTTAAATTAGTAAGTAATTTCCTCAATAAAGTTCAAAAGATGTAATAAAAAGATATAATAAATAGTTAGAATATTTTGTTGCTAAAGAAAATAAATATTTCATGCTATTATATGTCGGCACACAAGAATTTTTTTGACCGGCACGCATCGGCACGGCTCGGCACGCACCGTGCCGTATCGTGCCGGCAAGTTTCTGGCACGACCCCGTGCCACGGCACTTAAATCCTTGCTACCAATTATTGAATTTATAGACTAGAAGTCCAGATAATGCATTGTTTCATGAAAAAGCAATGAAACACAAGTATCTACTATACAAAAGCAAGCAAACTAGTTTTATTGCTCAACTCGTCCAACAAAGGAAAAATAATAATACAATTTCTACCTACAAAGCTCCTCTGCTATTTAGACTGCTAGAGCGAAACCAAGCTATGAACAAGATAAAATAGACAAAAGCAAGCAAAACTGACATTTGTGACATGTTATACTTCACAGACACGAATATACAAGGATATAGTCATAAAGGATACATACACAATTAACAACAAATATGCGGATGCAACAAATCTTCAAAACAAGGATACAACATTTTGAAAATATGCCTATTGGTCTATAAAGTATGTAAGTGTTCTAAAAAGTGGGATATGCAGCTGTATGGTTGAGGCGGTAGGCTAACCGCACCATCTGACCCTTATGCAGTTCAGATTGTGGGCAAATTGCATACTGGGCAGTGTATGTGGTCCGGCACATCATTCACTCAACAAAGCTAGCCTGACGCAGTTCATCCAAGGAAACAGGTCAGATGTAATCAAAATACAAATCTAGGCAGTAATATGTCGAAGTAAAAAAAAGTTATGCACCAACCATTTTCAACCTCAATCTCTCCCCTAATCCCTCTCTTAATCCTTCTGCCCCCAGGGAGTTGGCAACAAATGGACTGGCACCAGGAGTGCAGGTGGGGGTACCAACAATGTGTTAATAGCGATGACGGCGGTAATGCACCAAGCCAAACCCATAGGGACGCGTTTGTAATTTTGCCTTCCATAGTAGTATTTTTACAAAACAATTGGAGCACAAGGAGCAAAAATTACGCATGATTTCTGCTATTTCAGCTTCAAGCTTTCATTTCAAAGCATCTATTTTTATAACAGCACCAATTTTTCAATGGGAGCAAAGGTTTTCTTCCTATCTCCGACACAGAGATCAGATTATTTGCCAAGTTTAATGAACTGTTAATTAACATTAAAATTCATGTTGATAGTTACTGAATGGCCATAAGTTAATAGTTATCAGTGACTAGTTTAGTTTACTGTTGATTGTTTCTTACTAATGAGCTATTAATTTGACATTTAGTGCTCAGATAATAATAGTGTCTAATGTTGTCATATATTATCCGTAGTAGACTAGTATGCAATCACAAGACCCCTTTTTCATGTCTCAACCAACGGCACAATATATTTATCTTGAGTACGTGTCTGATCAATCCTGCGTCTTTTTCTACTTTTGCTCCCAATCATATCGAGAGGAAAGATATGAGTAAAGGAAAGGAGAAGAAACCAGGATCTAGTAGTGGATCATCAAACACTAAAATTCTAACAATTGAATTGGAATCCTGTGTGTAGACACAAACTTCTGAGAGACAAACAAATGCGTCGCTCCAGTGTCAAATAGTGCTCTAGT
The DNA here is from genome assembly GCF_001540865.1 of Ananas comosus. NCBI lineage: Eukaryota > Viridiplantae > Streptophyta > Magnoliopsida > Poales > Bromeliaceae > Ananas > Ananas comosus. The sequence goes on along the minus strand of NC_033630.1, from coordinate 7,881,768 downwards.
TCTTATGCCATATAAAGTAATTATACCTGCAACAATCTCGTTATATGCGTCCTCCGGTTGAGTCATTGCATACACCTGACTTCTAGATCAGGGTTGCGCCTCCTTGTTCTGACGTGAGGTAGAGTGCTGCCCAGATGAAATTGCAGACACGCTCTCTGCGCAGATGAAATTGCAAACACGCTCTCCTTGTTTGTAATGGGAGAGGGTGTCGAAACAATGGATTGGGCCATATTTAGTTCATTGGGGCAGTAGTTCACCCTATGGGACTTGCCGCAAATCACACAAGCCAGGGCTCGTTGTTTTTGATTCCAATAAACTCTTATAATGTTATTTTGAAAGATTTAATCAAATAATTATGAATATTTGCTATATATAGCTTACTATACTCATCAATTAATATACTTGTAAACTTTTTTGTATGTAAAGTACAACTATACCTAATGCAGAATAGAAATTTTTACAGGTTAGAATTTTTAAAATGCAAAAACATCTTTCTTTCTTTCTTTCTTTTAACCATATTACAATTTTTCTCTAATAAAATACAAAAAAAAATTTAAAAACTATATGAAAAAATTATTTTAAAAAGTATTTGAAAAAATAATTTTTAATTAATTTTTTCAAAAAATTAGATCTATCAAAAAAATTAAGCAATAAATTATATGACAAATAAATTAAATTAATTTAAGTATCAAATGATTTAAGTTAGCTTTTAATTTTATTCAATCTTCTAGCGCAAAAATAAAATTTTATGTTTGATATACCTCAAAATTTATTTAGTGAGTTCGATTTTGTTCCCCTAATTTGTCAAAAATTTTCCAGTGCGATAAATTTTGATAAAATAATTTGTGAAGAAAAAATAGATGTCCGTGGTGACTTGAGCCCTCTTCTTCCGAATATGTAAATAAAAAATTTGCCTGTATATTGATAAACAAAAAAAATTATATTTTTTTTGACTTACCTAACAAGTAGATTTTCGATTTGCAATATCTTTAGGGAGGTGTGTGGTACCCAGAATGCTTCGGATATCCAAAGAACAAAACAGAAAGCAAAAAAAACCAAAAAGCAAAAAAAAAAAAAAAAACAGCAGTGCCGGCAAGGCATTGTGTCGCGGCACACTGCGCCGTGCTGCTTTGTCTCGTGCGGCACTGCGCCGCGTGCCGCGGCACGGAAGGGGAGTCCGAGCCCCCCCTCTACCGTGCCCCCATCTTGGGGGCACAGTACGTGCTACCCCGTGCCGTACGGCACGGGGCAGCACTTTAAACTCTGGTTAGACGGTTAGACCCCAAACTTGAAAGTCTTTCTTTGGCCCCTATTCTTTTAAGATGAACTTTATGCCCTTTGAAATTCTATAATTGTATCAAATTGGCTCACTCCATCATATGTTGTTAAGTCTATTGATGGGAAAACGATCTGGATGCCCGTTTGATATATTTATCATCAGTGAACTTATATAATTGTATCAAATTGCCCCATTCAACATCAATTCTTTCATCAGCAAACTTAATCTCATATGACAAAATACGCCAAATGCTATATTTACAAAAGTTCAAGGCACATTAATGTCACACTCCAAAAATCCCACATCGGATAGGAATGGGGATGTGATTGGATATATAAGAGACTTAGACACTAGTAATAATAGGCTTAAGCATTTTGGGCCGGTGGTTTTGACCCAACGAGTTATTGTTGCTAGTGGGCTGGGTCATTACATTTGGTATCAAAGCCGGTTTACCAGCCGAAAATGTGTGGCAAGTCTCGGCTGAGCCAGGGTCTGAAAAACAAGATGATGGGCTATGCCGGAGTTTGAAAAAGGTGACCGATTATGCCAAAGTCTGAATGACAATGCTAGCGGGACAAGTATCACATCGCCCGGTGATCTTGGACTGTGTGTGTAATTGGACTGACGAGGACGTCAAGACCTTAATGGGGGGAGTTTGTCACACCCCAATAATCCCATCGGATAGGAATGGGGATGTGATTGGGTATATAATAGACTTAGACACTAGTAATAATAACTGGGCTTAAGCATTTTGAACCAGTGGTTTGGGCCCAACGAGTTATTGTTGCTAGTGGGCTGGATCGTTACAATTAAGTTCACTTCAGAAACAGAGGCCAAAGTGAACTTCCATAAAAGTTTGGAGGCTAACAATGCAGTTTACTTTTTTTTCATAATATTTGTATCTACCCTAATTTTTAAAAAATTCCACATCATCCTACCAACAATTGTTAAAGCACAACATTTTTCATTCACAGAAGTCCTGCCCTCAAGAAATAACATCTTGCCAAAGCCACCAGCTTCCCTTTTAGACGGCGAACGAGCAAGGTACAGGTGATTTCTAGTTGTACTTAGTCCCATTCAAATCCAAGACAAAGCTAAAGCAAATATCAGCGGATTAATCTGGCATTCAAATTGCAATAAGAAGAAACTTATCCAATAAAATACTATACCTTTCAATATTAACAATTACAACATTGAGTTAAGCGAATATAAGCAAGGGATGCCTACCTTCTTTTCCTCCAATGGGCACTGCACGTTCATCTCTATATCTTAAATTCATTAAGGCATTCCCTGGAGTTGGCTTATCTACCCATATCGAGAACCTCCAGATGAGAAACTCAAGAAAAGCATCAAGTTCTGGCTCATATTGAAATAAGAATCCTGGCTAATTCCAAAAAAGAAGAAGAAGAAAGGACAAGACAGAGAGTAATTATGAAGCCAAACAAACGCAAGGACAATGCAGAGGACCCCAACACACAAACATGGAAATACCTTCATCAAAGAAAAGACTTTGATTAACTGTTCTTTCAGCATGGCAGACATTTCGACATCCAACCTCGCAGAGTCGAATTGGTTGACTCTAGATATTGAAACCGGAATTGCAACCTGCCAAGCAATCAAACCATAATGCCATACCAACCAGGCATTTCACATCCAAGTCGAGAAAATTAGAACAGCGGGAATAGAACAAAAATAATGATAAATTAAGCTACTATTTCAACGCAGTGATCTGTGAAGAATGCAAACGAGGAGAAGAGAAACAAAAAGGAACCATGATTGGGACTAAACTCACTTCCAAATCTAAAAAAATCAAAAAAATAATTAAGACTCTGTGCATGGGAGTGCGGAAAAAGTAACCTGGGGGGAGTCGCGCAAGGACTTCCATCGGGAAAGCAATCTGTGGTGCTCGGTGACCCAAGCATCTTCCGAGGGTGGGTCGTTGCCGAAAGAAGAGGAAGCCGAGAAGGATGAGGAGGGGGAGGAGGGAGTTAGGGTTTCTCTTCTTTCCATGTCATTCGCGGTTCAGAGTACTGTGTAACAACCTGAAGAATAAAGGAGTAGAGTGGTTAAAAGGAGTAATAAAAATGGTAGCTTTACTAGTTAAGGGAGGAATAAGGGCAGCAACAGGGTGGTCCGGCGGGAAGCGCCTTCGAAGGGGTTCAGGCGCAGGCGGAGTAGAAGGGCGGCAGGTTGCTCCGGCGGGAAGAGCCTTCGAAGGGGTTCAGGCGCAGGCGGAGTAGGACCGGAGGCGACTAGGGCATCTCGGGAGACAGAGAGGAAAGTAGATCGGGCTGGGAGACAGAGAGGAGAGGAGAGGAGATCGGGCGGAAGAGAGGACCGAACCTCGGATCGGGTGGAGAAGGCGGACCCGCTACCCGCCGGGCGGAGGATAGTGCGGAGAAGGCGACCCGATATCCGCCCACCCGGTTACTAATACTCCTGGACCGGTCAAGCCCAGGCGGGGGCCCATAATAGCGCCGAATGGCAACCCATGCCTCAATTCATCAGCTTTTGTTGTTTAGCCCTCATAGACTAGATGCTTTTCATTTTAATCCAAATTACCAAGTGGTATAAATACCAAAGTATAATATAAACAAGGTATGAATGGAATATTATAGCTTTTCCTTCTCCCCAATTCTCCTACCTCTCTCTCTCTCATGCCCTCATCTCCCTCAACCTGCCTCTAACCTCTCCAAACCCTTCTTCCTCCCCAACTCTCCTCTTTCTCCATCTCTCTTAACTCTTCCTCTGCTCTTCTCATCATCATCGGCGGCTGCGATTCGTCCGATACACTACATTCTGCTACCAGACGAACAAAGAAGACCGGTGAGGGCAAACGGGAAGAGGACTTCTCTTTAGAATTAGAAAAAACACAAAAATAAAATAAAATAAAATAGAGTAGAGTGTTGGAAAATTATCTCATGCAGGTTATAAGAAAAAATCTACGCCCCGCACCAAAATATATAGGACGTGTTTGGTTCGGTTTTTTTTGCACCTTAGAATCGGAATCAGAATGGATGAATTCGTTTGTGGGTGTTTGGTATGCGGGAGTCTCATTCCGATTCTGATTCTCGAGTGAAATGGGAATCCCCCAATCGCCTCTTTTTCCAATCCGGCCTAGGAGGCCGGATTGGAAATTGAATCCGGACGGAATGTATATTTATTCGGATTAAATTTATTTTTTCAACTTTTTTAATTAAAATATGAGTTTAAATTAGAAATTAAATTTATAATTTTAAATTTTAATTTGAATTTGAATTAAAAATTAAAATTTAATCAAGTATTTTGAATCTAACTTATAAATTTGAATGTAAATTAAATTTTAAATATAAAGTTTTATTCAAATTTTATTTAAAACTTAAATTAAATTTATGGATTCAAATTAAAATTTAAATTGTAATTTTAAGTTTGAATTTGAATAAATCGAAATTTAGTTTTATATTTTGAATTATCCACTCAACTTCAAAGTTTAATTTTTTTTAAAAAAGATAATTTTAAATTTTGACATTATTTCAAAATTTTGATCTAAATTTTTAATATTTAATTTTTAATTTGAATTTAAATTAATATATTATAAAGATAAAGTTAGTATATTAATTTGATTACGTTTTTTATACCTACCTGAACCAAACACCGATAATGGAAATGATTTATTCCTATTCCGATTCAGGTAACGAACCAAACAGAATTAGGTAATGAGTCATTCCGATTCCGATTCCAGCTTATTTCGATTCCGATTCCGATTCCGATTCCAACTTCGAACCAAACATTCCCTTAAAGCAACTAGCAACTAATCCGTGCAATGCACGGATGTTAATTTTATCTTTTTGTTATAAGTTTTATATAATATATATTAATTTTTATTAATTAAATCTTTATTAGAAAAATTATTGAATTAAATTAAAATAATACTATTATGATATGTTAATAGAATGTAAGTAAATAATTTATAATTATAAAGTCATAAAGTTAATAATTTGATTTTTAAGCCTTAAATAATATATTAACCATGTGAACCAAGCTATCAAAATTTTATATATATATATATATATATATATATATATATATATATATATATTATGTAGTTGAGCTAGAATACTCTCAAAAGCACCAAGGAGGTGGTGCTTTTGAGTTTTTAGCCCTTGGATGGAAAGATGTAGGATTGGGATGACGGTGCTAGGTGGTGGTAGGTGGAATAGTGGAATAGTGTTTGATCCAAGGATTATTTATAAGGAAGTGAATTCTCGAAATTCGAGGATTGTACTTTATCCAGGATTGACTGACTATCGAGAGAATATCCTTTGTGGGAGTTAAGAATGTCCAAAACACAAAAAGTGCTTTGGAGTTGAGTCCGCGAGAGCAAATGGTGCAAACTGCATTTTTGGGCTGATGTTGCTCTCGGGGACCGGTCTCTGGAGGTGAGAGACCGGTTCCCTTGGCTGGGTGTAGCGGGGTTGCTTGGTGCAACCGGTCCCTAGCAGGGAGGGACCGGTTCCCGAACGTGGTCCGAGCGAGAAATGCCGAAATTTGGCTAAGTCCTGAAAATCGAGCTCTCGGGAACCGGTCTCTCAAGCGAGGACCGGTCTCCCAAGGAGAGACCGATTCCCAAACGCGAAGGAGGCCCCTGGCAGCGTGGGCTGCTCTCGGGGACCGGTCCCTTGTCGGGGAGACCGGTCCCTCTGGGCGAAAACTGCCGAATGAGGGCTGTGCAATGGATGAAAAGTTGAGGGGTCTAAATACAAAATGGCCTTTATTAGAGTGGGCTGAGCCCTCTCTCTCTCTCACACTCTCTCATTTCACTCTCTCTCACTCTCTCTTTCTCTCTTGCTCTCTCTCTCTAGAAAAGAAAGGAGAAGAAGAAGAACAAGAAGGAGAGGAAGGAAAAGAAGAGGAAGATAAGGAAGGAGAAGAAGAAGGAGATCAAGAGGAAGGCTTTGAGTACCTTCATCTCCCTCTCCTCTTCTCTTTGGTGTAGCACAAAAGGTAAGCTCTTGAACCCTAGCTTCTAGAATTTGGGGTTTTCGGTTTTTATGCCTTGGAATGGGCCAAATGGACCCTAAGCATGCTTCTAAATAGATCAATCCCAAAAATCTAGGGATTCATTGGATGGTTTGCTATGGGTGCAAACCTAGGGCTCCAAAATGGGATTTTTGTGTAAGTATGAAATTGATCTCATTTGAAGCCTTGGAAACCCTATTGTTAGGTCACAAAATGTGGGGGCGAAGTCGATTTTGGCATTCGGCGACCCGGCATGAAGTTCTCGGCAAAATGGGGCCGGGTTAGCATCGATTCGGTCAAGGAAGGCTAAAGCCTTTTCGTAAAGCTCGCCGAGAAAGATTTTCTAAGCCTCTACATCGATTAAAGGTGGGGAGTGCCATCCCGAAGCTTTCGAACTCCTTTCTATGTCTTAAATTGCATTTAATCTCATCTCTCATGTTGCATTGTAGGATTGCATAGTAACTCCATTCCTTACGCTTTCTAAATGATAACCTAGTGTACTTGGAACGCTTGGTGACATAAATAGGTGAGGATTGGGTCGGAACGTGGATCCTATGATGCTAAAGATAGAGATGAACCCGATGGGGGTGTTGGTGACATAGAAAGCAGTGTTATTGTCAAAGAACAAACGAGTGGCATCCAAATGTTAAATGATAACGAGTGGCATTAATGTAGTGTAATTAACACTAGAGGTCGATGGACCTAGGGATAGGCGGATCCCTTAGAAAATGCCTTGTGAACAATGAATTTAGAAAAGCTAAATAGCATTGCATGAATGTCGGGAACCAATGATCTCGCGAGAAATGTTGACTCTAGTTGTAGAGCATCCTCACTTGGAGAGGATTTGATTCGATTGTAGACCCTAGTTATAGTGCTTCCTCACTTGGAGAGGATTGGATTGGGTAGTTGACCCTAGTGATAGTGTATCCTCACTCGGAGAGGATAGATCTAGCTCACAGTCTGCGTTTGGGATGGTATAGCCATCCAATCCCCACATGGAGAGGATTGTCGTCGAGTACTCCGGAGTGTCGCGCGACTAGGACCACTTGGAGGTCCGAACCACATGGAGATCCGCAGACGGTCCCGGGCTTGGGTGCACATGGAGCTCCCTCCCCACTTTGGGATTGAAGGGTGAGTTATAGGCGAGCCCTAGGGTCTCGCCACAGATTGGGTAAATGGAAAATCAAAGGTTTAATAATGTCATTGAACATTGTTATTCGAACATAGATCGAATTTGTTAGCATGGTAGCAAACCTTTATTATATGATGCATGCATTCATATTCATGATTATGGGCATAGTAGCATTGTAAGGTACCGGACTTCTAAAACTATTAAGTTACGGTGTATATTCGATTGGGGAGCTATTTGAATGGTTCCGGTGAAGTTCGGTGAAGTTCGGGAGCTATCGGGTGTTTCGGTGCGCGTAGGCGCGGAAACAGAACCCGAAAGGCTAGGTTGGGCCGTGAGCTGAATCTGGCATTAGCGAGGATGGAAAGATGATGAAAACATATTTGAAAACATGTTTGGAGAGTCTCGGTTCGATTTGAGACGAATCGGAGGTCAAACGAACGAAAACGGGCGAAAACGGAGCGAAAACGGACGAAGCTGAAAATTGGCTAAGTCTGGGCTGGAGGTCTCTCTGGGACCGGTCCCAGGCAGAGAGACCGGTCTCTCAGAGACCGGTCCCTCATGCAGAGACCGGTCCCCGAACCCCGAAAATGCCCAGTTCGGGCTGTTGCAAGAAGAGGCTTGTTGAGGGGCTTAAGTGCAATTTTGCACTTATTAGAGTGTATAGAATGGGGAATTAGGTCTTTCTCTCCCTCTCCCTCAACCGTGTGAACCCAAAACCCTCCCTCTCTCTCTAGAAAGAAAAGAAGGGGAAGAAGAAGAAGAAGAAGGAGGAGAAGGAGATAGTGGAGAGAAGAAGAGCAAGGTGGAGCTTCATCTTCTCATCTTCTTCCTCTCCATTGGGCTAGCTTGAGAGGTAAGCTTGCTACTCCCTCTCATGGTAGATCTCTAGAAATAGGTCTAAATGCTCTAGAAATGGTTTGATTAGTGTTCTAGCAAGCTTAATAGACGTTTAATGCTTGAATCTAGAGTTCGAATGGTGGTTTTTGCCGTAGTCGCAAACTACAGCTCAAAAATGGGATTTTTGTAAATAGATGGGTTTGATCTCAAATAACCCTCTATAAACCAAATTGATAGGTAACGAAACACGTTGGCGAAGACGGTTTGGCAATCCGACGAGCCGTTACAAAGATATTGAAGAAACGGACGCTTGGAGCTTCGTTTCTGCCTGGAAGGCCGAGGCGACGTCCATAAATCGTGAAATCGGGTCTCGAGCATCGTAACGGCGAGGCGAAGATCGTTAGCACTTGAAACGGCGAAGCGACGCGCTCTTAGAGAGCAACTGTGAGATCGGGCCTAAACGGGTGCCGAGTGCCGCGGGAGGCCGATTGCAAGTGTCGACGAGCAATCGGAACGCGAGTTAAGGTGGGTTGTGTTTACCGAAGCGACTAGGTCGCCCTTTATGTCTAAGATGATTAAGAATCCACGTTGATGCATATGAATGTAAATGAGGTATATAGATGATGCATATAAATGTAAATAAAGCATGTGGTTGATTCATGTAGCTAATGCATGTTAATAATATGATGCAAATGCTAAGTAGATCCATGTAAATGATATGTATAAGTGTATTGGAAATGTATGCTAGATGCATGTGTATATGGACTTGATATGACAAGTAGGATATCAAGTAGATCGAGTGGCATTAACCTAGTGTTAATAAACATAGGTCGAACATAGGTGACATTGAACCTAGCGTTGTTGAACCTAGGATAAATAACGAGTGGCATCTAACCTAGTGTTAAAGAACATAGGTTGAGTATGAACCTAGAGTCGGGATCTAGGTGTGTGGCATCTAACCTAGTGTTAAAGAACATAGGTTGAGAACTGAACCTAGAGTTAAGGTAAACCTAGATTGTGAAATTGAGGCATTAGACCTAGAGTCAGTTGGACCTAGGGTGGAAAGTGCATTGGACCTAGATAGGTCAATAGTATAGGGTTGGAT
>NC_033630.1:7871396-7872317 GCF_001540865.1 Ananas comosus | reverse complement strand
GTGAAGCTACCACATGGAAATTAATTGAAAAGCCGAAAAGGTTGGAAAAAGTTTATAAATATTAAAATTTTCGGAGTTATAAGGTGCTAGTTTGAAAAAGATGCTCAAAAGCCACCCCTGGTATCATATTAGTTAAATCTCTATTTTGAACATATTGTGACAAATTGGTGTCAATTTTGTTGCATTTCTAAAAATTATTTTTCATCAACTTACATCTTGATATTTTTGAATCATTAAATTATTTTTGATTTTGAAATGTTGATGTTTTGATGTGTTTTGAAATTTTATAATATCTTATTTTCATTATAATGATTTTTGGAGTAAAAGCCTTTATTATATGAATTTGATTTAAATTTGATGGGTTTTTAAAGGATATTTTTTGAAAATTTTTTTTTCACATTTTGGTCCTTGTACCGGTATAAGGAACCGTGTTCCGGTACAAGGTCTGCGGCTGAGCGGCTTATAACCGGGTATAACGCTTCGATCTCTTTCAAATCTCCATCTTTTTCAAAAATTTTTGTTCCTGAGAGCTCCAGCGACTCTTCTTCAACCGTTCTACACGTTTTCCTCTTGGATTTGTAAGTTTTTAGCATCAAATTTGTGAGTTTTATCCCGGTTTTTGCTATTTTTCTTATTTTTGCGGGATAAGGGTTTGATCTCTGTTCTAATCCGTTTTTGATGCAATTTTTTGCTATAGATCAGTGTCTTAGGCTATTACCTTGCTTGTAGAATACTTGAACAACATCAAAACAAGTTATTTTTCGCTGATTTAAGATTTATGATCTAATATGCATGTAATTTTGGGATTTTTCAAAAAGTTCGATTTTTGCTGAAATTTTTTGCATGATCTAGTTAGAAATAGCATTTGTATACATTCTAATGTTATTAGAAATTTTTTCGCTATTTTTACAGATTTTTTCA
>NC_033630.1:7783488-7869940 GCF_001540865.1 Ananas comosus | reverse complement strand
AAGCCTCAACCGAAGAAACCACCAACGGTTGATCAAAAGTCTAAACAAACGGCACCTAACGTCGACAAGCCGAGAAAACCAAAGATCCGACAAGTTTTGATCCGGAAAGGTGATATCTTTCCTTGCTCATCGTCTTAGTCATTTTTGATCTTTAATGTAATGCTTTGATAGGTGCTTGTTGCATATTTTTACTCATTGTATTACATGATGATTTTCGTGTGTAAAAGTTGCTTTTAAAATTGATTTGAGAAAAGGTGTTTAGGAATTCAAAATTTTCGAGAAAAGAGATGATTGAGATCCATGTTTTTGGAGAGAGAAATTATTTTTCAAAGTTGTTTAAATGGTGTTTAACTTCACAATCATATTAAGTTAAATTCATATTAATTATCGTCTTTACTCCACTATTTATTATTTTGACGATAATTTATTATATGATTTCTTAATGCATAAATTCATCAAAATTTTGAAATCAAATTTGATTTTTTGGTGATTAATTCATCTTGGTTGTGAGTGTTGGATATGATAAATGGGTATTCTCTAATTGACTAAAATTCGTCAAAATTATTTTCAATTGTGAGATTGCCTAATTTAGGGGGAGTTTGAAATTAAAAAAAAAAGAGAAAAAGAAACTCCTATGTTTAAAAGATGTGGAAAGAGTTACATCCAAAAGGAGTGTGAAAACTACCACCACATGTAGGAAAGAGCTACCACCCCGGTCGTCCGGCAAGTGTGTGAAGCTACCACATGGTATTTAATTGAAAAAGCCGAAAAAGGTTGGAAAAATATAAATATTTTAGAATTTTCGGAGTAATAAGGTGCTAGTTTGAAAAAGATGCTCAAAGAGCCACCCCCGGTGCCATATTAGTTAAATCTCTATTTTGAATGTATTGCGACAAATTGGTGTCAATTTTGTTGAATTTCTAAAAATCATTTTTCATCAACTTACATCTTGATGTTTTTGAATCATTAAATTATTTTTGATTTTGAAATTTTGATGTTTTGATGTGTTTTGAAATTTTATAATATCTTATTTTCATTACAATGATTTTTGGAGTAAAAGCCTTAACTATATGAATTTAATTTAAATGTGATGGATTTTTAAAGTATATTTTTCGAAAATTTTTTTTTCACATTTTGGTCCTTGTACCGGAACAAGAACCCGTGTACCGGTACAAGGTCTGCGGCCGAGCGAAATATAACCGGGTATAACGCTTCGATCTTTCTCAAAACTCAATCGTTTTCCAAAATTTTTGGTTCTGTGAGCTCCAGAGACTCTCCTTCATTCGTTCTACACATTTTTCCTGTGGATTTGTAAGTTTTTAGCATCAAATTTGTGAGTTTTATCCCGATTTTGCTATTTTCACTGTTTTTGCGGGATAAGGGTTTGATCTCTGTTCTAATCCGTTTTTGATGCAATTTTTTGCTATAGATCAGTGTCTTAGGCTATTACCTTGCTTGTAGAACACTTGAACAACATCAAAACAAGTTATTTTTCGCTGATCTAAAATTTATGTTCTAATGTGCATGTAATTTCGGGATTTTTCAAAAAGTTCGATTTTTGCTGAAATATTTTGCATGATCTGGTTAGAAATAGCTTTTGTATGCATTCTAATGTAATTAGAAATTTTTTCGCTATTTTTACAGATTTTTTCCAGAAATTATGTTCATGTATGCAATTTTTGATATAGGAAAATGGCATTTTTGCTCATACTGGTGCTTTTGGTGCTCATGGCTGGGAGACGGAGCCGTGGTAGTGGTAGAGGTCGTCATGGGGTTTCTAAAAGGACACGTACCACTGAAGAAGCGTCCGGGTCTGATCCGGATTATCAGGAGAGCTCCCCTGAAGAATCTGAAGAACCTATTGCGCGACTTGACAAAGGCAAAGGTTTAGCTGGCGAATCATCTCACGGTGGTGGTTCTCGTACTCGTGAGGGACGTTCAAAACAAGCTGCAGAGGTTCCTCCAGCACGGCGAAGGTTGTTTGCATCAAAGTCGTGCATAGCTGAACGCTTTGTGAACTTCCATGATCTGATTCGGGAGGTTCCTGATTTTGGACGACTACTACAGCGCGCGCCTATTGAGCCTGTTGGACGGGTCCCTGCGAAGGCTCCTTTCTGTGTAGAACTCATTAGGGAGTTCTATATGAATGGAAAGGTGCTTGCTGAAGATGATGAAACAGGCACTTTTATCTTCGAGACTGTTGTGCGTCAGAGGAGATTTCCAGTTACCCCCTATGATATTGGAGAGATCTTGGGGATGCATGTGGACACTTCAGGTCTTCTCTATACGTCAGGAGGATTCCAAGCATCAACTCACCTGGATATCGTTCTTGGAGCTATATGCAAAGCCGGTGTTTACATGACTCATGGTTACATTGAATCCAAGGACTTATTACCTGAGTATCACTTGCTATCCTTGGTTATGAGCTACAATGTTCAACCAACTATCGGCACAAAGAGGATCCGCTGGGAGAGATTAGTGTTGCTATATCTACTTGGTCATCCCGAGCAGGCTCGTGGGTTGAACATCAACATTCCATTTCTGATCTGGCAAAGGATGATTCACGTAATTCAGGGTGCCACTCGACGGGATCTACTACCATTCCCTGTTCTGATTACGAGGATTCTTCAAGCAAATGGAGTGGATACATCTTGTGACAAGTATGATGTTGGCCTTGGGCCTATTGACTCAGTGACTTGGGCTAAGTCGGTTAGCACTCTCAAGTCATTCCATCAGACCAAAGGGCCACCTCCTGAAGCATCTAGTCCAGCACCTCCACCGAGAGCAGCTTCTAGTTCTGCTCCTCCGCCTACATCTCGAGGAAGTTATGATACTTCATCTAGTTCGGGGGAAGCGACGACATTGGAATCAGTTAAGAAAGATTTGCGAAAGTTAAAGAAGAAGGTGAACAACATTGGAAGGAAAGTTGAGTCCGGCATCAAAAAGTTTGAGTTAAGTATCAAAAGATTGATGGATAAGATGGGGTGTAGACATGATGATATTTGGGAACCTACTCCATCTTCTACTTCGTATCAGCGGTCATCTTCACGACATCCTCTCATTCCACCGTCTGGTGATGCTCCTGAGGCTGGAGGTTCTGGAGCTGGTGCTGGAGATGATGATGATGATGATGAGGACACGGAGTGATTTCTTCGTCGAGCTTAGTCTCTTTCTTTCACTGCATTTGATGTTTAGGACGATGTTTTAGATTTGCTTGCTTATCTTTCTGTAGTATGTTTTTACTTTTGTTTTAGGCCTGTAACTATGACTAGACTACTCTCATGTTTTTCTAGTATGTTTTCTCTTTCTATTTGCTTTCTTTTGGCAATTTTTGACAAAAAGGGGGAGAGCGTAGATGAAGGGGGAGAGCATGGATGAACAGGCATTGAACTGAAGCAGAGGATGATGAGTTCAAGAACAAAGGGGGAGATGTGAACAAAGGGGGAGAAGGTATAAGAATTTAGTGCTAATCATTTTTGAATGAAGTGTTTTGCAGGAAATCAAGACTTCAAGACTCCTAGTTGCGTCTAAGTCATAGAGTCTGTTTTAGGAGTTTTGATGTAATTTTGAGTTTCAAATTGTATTTGGATTACACGCGAGGGGTTCGATGTTTTGGTGATGACATTGAACTTCGTTTTTTCTTTAAATTGTAATTTGTGAGTTTGTGTGTGTTTTGTCACGAAATTGCCAAAGGGGGAGATTGTTAGGTCCTATGTGTTGGCAAGTTTCGTGGGTCGAGTCGGAGTCTTGAAGAAGTTCGGAGCGGAGTATTGAAGATCGAAGAATCCAAGACTTCGAAGAATCGGAAAGGACGCAAAACACGTAAAACATGAATCACGATGCGTAGGTAAGCTTTAAATCTTGTTTATGGTGATTCATACTTAATTATAGATCTTAGAATCATGTTTTCAAGTTGTAATTGATTAGAAAGTTTCTAAGAGTTTGTAAAATCCAAAACAATGCATTTTCAGCGAAAATTGCATTGCTGTACCGGTACAAGGGTTTTCTGTCCAGGGTACAGCCATCAACGTTGCGCAGAAAGTTTGATGGTTGTTCCGGTACAAGCTTCATGCTGTACCGGTACAAGCCCTGTTCCGGAACAAGCTGAAGCTATCCAGGGTACAGGAGCTTCGCAGAAAAATCTTCCGTCATGGTGTACCCTGGACAGCATTCCTTGTTCCGGTACAAGGTGCTGATTTTGGAAAGAAACTTTCTAATTCTACTCCGTTTTGATTCTAAAGTCTATAAATAAGCTATAGGGGTTCTCTAACTGATTAAGCATCATAAGAATACATGTTTGAGAAACCCTAGAGGCTCGGATTTCATTCTAAACCTATTTTCTACAAATTAGCCTCTTTAGATCAAATCGAGATATCGTTTCGCATTCTCTATATGTCGATTTGATCTCCGCTTCGCTTGGAGTTCTATTCCCTGGTTTTCTACGATACTCCTAAGAGAAGGATCACAATAATCATGATGCTCTTTATGAACGGCGTCGTGGATTCGGCGTGAACAAAGGCGGTTCGTGGATTCGGATCGTTGGCTCGTGGATTCGAGTGGCGTCGTGGATTCGGTGTGATTGAAGCTTCGTGGATTCGAAGTGGAGACGTTCGTGGACTCGAACGTGAGGGCGTGGACAACCCGGAGGGTAGCGCGAAGATTCATAGGAGGTTAAGAGAGGTTGAGTCCGTGGAGTCGGTAATCACCTTGTAATCTTTTCTCTTAGTGAATTATTTTTTCGCGTGTTGGTCCAGTGGGTTTTTCTCCAAGTTAGAGTTTTCCCACGTAAATCTCGGTGTGCTTTTTATTTTTCGCATTTATTTTATTGCATCAAGATTTGTGGTTTTTGGCCGTTCATCTATTCACCCCCCTCTAGGTGATAGATACAATCTAGATAGATCCTTGGGCTCCTCAAAACTTTCAGAATCTTGCGAATTCAGTTTTCTAACCGAAATTCCTGCTTACCTCAGGTTAGAACACGTCTAGACTAGTCCCCAAGGTCAACAAATTAGCTCAAAATGATTCGAAAACCTGCTGCAAAGGAATGAGTTCCAAACTACATTAGGTCGCTCAAACAACTCGCATATAGTTCCGAAATAACTTCATAGTGAACTAATTATCCCTACTAAGCTTCAAAATAGCTTATCCCTGATCTAAGAAGGTTAATTCACATCTAATTAACCCATCTTTAATTGCTGAAATCCCCGATTAAAACAGTGGAAAGCAAAAACCTGAAATCTATACTCAACTCAACATTATTAATGGAAAAATTGAGTCGATTACCTTCTCGGGCCTCCAACCAGTGAACTACTGGTTCAGAGTTGTGAAAAGCCTTCCAAAACACTCTTTCACACGTCCACGAAGGCTCAGCGACACCCGCAACAGCGAAGAACGAGCGAGGCGACGAAAACGAGCAAAATCGCTGATTCCTATATAAAGAGAGAAAAACCCTAGAGAGAGAGAGTAGGAGAGGGACAAGAACCCTGCTCTGAGCTCTACTACCTTCCAAGATGCTCTAGGAGTCGTGCTGGGGCAAGGAGATAAGGTTAGGAATGTGAAATTACCAAACTACCCATGCTGCCACGTATCTGCCTATGTGTACCGGTACACCATAGTGGCTGTACCGGTACACCAAGCAGAAAAAGCTGAATTCCGCCAGTTCAATGCACTTTCTTGTTTTTAACCATCCAATCACTCTCTAATTTGTTCAAAAACTTGTCCAAGTCATATAGAACATGTAGGATAAATCCACATATCATTCCACACACTCGAACTCTACAATTTGCGAAAGTTCAGTGTATTACATATAACCAAGGCGAGAATTTTACTTCAAGACGTCAAATCCGTGTAGAACAAGATAATCCTAAGATTATACGGATTATGATTAGGATAAAGATAAAACCGAAAAAAATAAAAATAAAATAAACCGGGTGTATGAACTGCGCGCGCTACCACCCTTCTGGCCCGGCTCGTGCCGTGCGTGCATGTGTGTAAACAAGAGCATAACTCTCATTTTCTCCCAAGTAACTAGCTTGAGAATAAAGGAATATATAAATACCATCAACATCCTTTTAGTTTCCAATGTGGGACTAAATCTTACAAATGGAAACTTTCGTTGGGCTCCCAAGCAGAGCCCATTAATTATTGTTGAGCTCCCCAAGATGGCTAACAAGTTTTAAATCACAAAAATCCAATAAAACCCTACAGCTCACGACAGTCGGAGGGATCTGTGGTCAACGAGGAGGGGCCGGGGGAGGCAGCTATCGGCAACAGAGGTGAAGGTGGGGGTGGTGGTGGCGGCGCCAAGGATATAGCAGCCAACTTAAATGCTCTTGGGTTTAAAAATAAAATCCGACGATGGGGTAGGCTTGGGGGTATGGTGGTTGACCGAAGGGGGGTTGCCAGACCTCACAGAGGCCAGGAGCGGCAATGTGGTCGGGCAAGTGGTGCAGCCTGAAGAACACCCGCCCTCGGGTTCCAAGTTGGGAGATGGCGCAGGGGAAGGCTCGGCAGTCGGGTAGCTGGAGAGGAGGGTTGTCGGACCTCCTTGAGGCCGGCGATGGCGGCGGCAATGGCAGCCACACTCAAGAATACCCATAAAGGATGACAAGAGAGAGAGAGAGGGAAGTTGATCCAGTCTGCCGGAGTGGAGCCAGCGGCGTTGCAGGGAGAGGGAGATGAGTTGATTTGAGTTAGAGTTACTATATATATAAAGAGAAAGAAAGAGAGGGGAGAGGGAGAGGAGTTGATTTGGGTTAGAGTTACTATATATATAAAGAGAGAGAGAGAGAGAGAGAGAGAGAGTTCGGCTACAATACTATCAATAGTACCAAGCTTTTGGTACTATCGAGTTTTCTGCCGTTAGATCTACCCTTTGATCATTTACACCGGTTAGATTATACTATTCAATCAACCACCCATTCAATCATAGGAGATCGCTATCATCCTAACCGGGGGCCACTATCATCCTAACCGTACATCCTTTCATCCAACGATCAAAAATTCGATAGTCGGCGAAGGTGGAGGAAGGATGTGCCGCCGCAATAGTTACGAAAAAAAAAGAACGAGAAAAAAAGGAGAGAGAAAAAAGAGTACTGGTATTTTAGTAAGTTTTTTAAAAATTCGGACGTAGTTTTA
Organism: Ananas comosus; assembly: GCF_001540865.1. NCBI lineage: Eukaryota > Viridiplantae > Streptophyta > Magnoliopsida > Poales > Bromeliaceae > Ananas > Ananas comosus. The sequence continues at coordinate 7,862,803 of NC_033630.1, read as the reverse complement.
AAAAATCTAAAATAATGATCTATTTTTATAAAATTTTAAAATTTATAAATTTATAAATTTTTGGCCAATTTACATAAAAAATTCACTAGTTTTGGGTTTTTGCAAAATCGGACCACCTTTTTCGTTTTTGCAGATTCGGTCCGAATTTTTAGCAAACTGACCAAAAAACCCTTATTATTTTTTCCCTCTCATTTTTTTTTTCTCTCTCTGAAGAATGCAGCGATGGCGAAGGCGGAGGCAGAGGCAGAAATAGGCCGCCTCGCCTCTCACCCTCATGCTCTCGCCTTCACCCACGCACCCTGCACCTTCCTTACATCCGACCCCGTCGAGACTGTGCCGCGACTCTTTTTTTTTCCCCTCTCCGACCCTCCTCCATCGCCTCCGACGACGACCCGCCTCCGACGACGCCGCCTCTCTCGCCCTTCCCCGCTTTTTCTCGCCCTTTCTCTCTCCCTCCTTCTTTGTTTCCTTCGCCACTTCCGACAACGACACCTCTTTGCCGACGCTGACGACGCGAAGGTCGCTGCGACGCCGCAACCTCGAAGCGGGAAGTTCTTAGCGATGTCATCGCCGGCGCAGTGGTCGTTGGCGGAGAGGCATGACAAAAAAAGATTGTAGAAAAGAATAATAAAAAAATAAAGACAAAAAAAATAGAAGAAGAAAGAAGAAGATGAAATTGCAAAAAATTGCATTGTTTTAAAAATTTTTACATTATTATAAATGAAAGTTGCACTCTTTGAAAAAAAAAATTACACTCTTTGAAATCATATTATACTATTTAGAACAAAATTGCACTATTTTGACAAAATTTACACTATTTCATTTTCTATTTTTCACACTATTTCTCTTCCATTCTTCTTCCTCTTTCTCCTTCCTCTCATCCTCATCCTCATCCTCATCCTCCACCTCTAGAGAAGAGGATTGGAGGGGCGATGGTAGCGCAGGAGCGAGGATCTGGCGCGGAGCCGGGATCTGGCGCCTGGAGCCGTGGATCGTCACTGTGGTCGAGGAGGAGGTTGACCTCGCGGCAACGACGAAGGAGAAGGAGGGCGCGGGGGAGGCGGAGGTGGCGAAGGGGCGGCAAAGGGAAAGGAGAGGGCACGGAGGAGGCGGTGGCTGTGAAGGGGAAGGAAGGCGCGGGGGAGGCTGCGGCTGCGAAAGAGAAGGAGGCGCAGGGGAGGTGGCGGCGACGAAGGAGGGCGCGGGGGAGGCGGCTGCAGCGGAGGGGAGACCGGCGTCGTGGTCGTGACGGATGCATGCCGCGAGGTTCCCCGACGAGGTGCGCTCGCTCTTGCGCTACCACCGCCCCTTCAATCCTCTCTCTCGAGGTGGAGGATGAGGATGAGGATGAGGATGAGGATGAGGATGAGAGGAAGGAGAAAGAAGAAGAAAAATGGAAGAGAAATAGTGTGGAAAATAGAAAACGAAATAGTGTAAATTTTGTCAAAATAGTGCACTTTTGTTCTAAATAGTGTAATGTGATTTCAAAGAGTGTAAGTTTTTTTCAAAGAGTGCAACTTTCATTTAAAACAGTGAAATTTTTTTTAAAATAGTGTAATTTTTTTTAAACAGTGCAATTTCATCTTCTTCTTCCATCTTCTATTTTTTTTGTCTTTATTTTTTTTATTATTTTTTTCTACAATTTTTTTGTCATGCCTCTCTGCCAACGACCACTGCACCGGCGATGGCGTCACTAAGGACTTCCCGTTACGAGGCTGCGGCGTCGCAGCGACCTTCGTGACGTCAGTGTCGGTAGAGAGGCGTCGTCGTCGGAAGTGGTGAAGGAAACGAAGGAGGAGGGAAAGGAAAAGGGTGAGAAAAAGCGGGGAAGGGCGAGAGAGGCATCGTCGTCGGAGGCGGGTCGTCGTCGGAGGCGGAGAGGGGGAAAAAAAAAAAGAGTCGCGGCGCAGTCTCGACGGGGTCGGAGGCGAGGAAGGCGCAGGGTGCGTGGGTGAGGGCGAGAGCATGAGGGTGAGAGGCGAGGCGGGCTGTTTCCGTTTCCGCCTCCGCCTCCGCCTCCGCCTCCGCCATCGCTGCGTTCTTAAGAGAGAAAAAAAAAAGACGAGAGAAAAAAAAGAGGAGAGAGAAAAAATAATAAGAGTATTTTAGTTAGTTTGCTGAAAATTCGGACCGAATCTGCAAAAATAAAAAAGGTGGCCCGGTTTTGCAAAAGTTCAAAACTAGTGGATTTTTTATGCAAATTAGCCTAAATTTTTTATACAAATTCGCCCGGTTATAAAATGTAGGCCTTTTTGCATAAAAAAATCCACTTATTTTGGGCTTTTGCAAAATCGGGCCACCTTTTTCGTTTTTTGCAGATTCGGTCCGCTTTTTCAGCAAACTGACCAAAATACCCTTATTACTTTTTCTCTTTCCTCTTTCTCTCTGCTCTTCGTTCTCTAGTTCTTTTTTTTTCCATCGGAAAAAAAAAGCGAAAGCCAGGCGGAGCAATTTTTTCTTCTCTTTTTCTTTTTCTTCTTCTTCTTCCTCCTGCTGGAGCACCTTTTTTTTTCTCCCTCTTCTTCTTCTTCTTCTTCTTCTTCTTCTTCTTCTTCCTGTAAGAGCACGGGGCGCGGCACGGCGACTTCCGGCCTCGCCAAGCGGCGTCCACCCGGCGGCGTTCTGCGGGGAGGGGTCGCACCGGCGACCGCAAGCGCTGCGGCGAGGGTGGGGGCGCGCGGGAGGCGGGCGGCGAGGTGGAGCGGGGTGTCGCAGCCGGGTACGTCGCGCCGATCGAGGGCGGCGGTCACGCACGCCGCTCGAGGCTCCGCTCTGGCGGCGTCGGCCGCCGTCGTGATCTCCGACGGCTGCTTCTTATTCTTCGTAATGGTGTAATGGTGCACGCGGGCCGGTGCACGCAGCGGCGGCGGGCGGGCACGCGGGCGAGCTGCGGCTGCTTCTTCTTCGTCGTAATGGTGTAATGGTGCACCATTACACCATTAATGGTGTAATGGTGTAATTACACCATTAACGGTGCACGCGGCCCGCGGAGCGGAGCCGCGGGTGGAGCTCCGCCGGGCGCAGCTGGCTGAGGGCCTCCTCGAAGCGCGCCAGCAGCGCGGCGTAGCACTGGCGCTGCCGCACGGAGCGGGCAGCGAAGTTGTGGCCGAAGCAGCCGCTCGAACTCGTGGCCGAGGTTGCTGCCGGCGGCGGCGAGCGCCAGCCCCAGCATGCGTTGCTCACGCAGGAGGCGCGCGGACAGCTCGAGCTTGGCGGCGGAGGCGGAGAAGACGGCGCCGGCGGCGTCAAAGTGGCGGCGGAACCGCCGCTCGTCGGGATGCGGGGAGGGATCGTCAGGAGGAGGGGATGGAGGGGGCGGAACCGCCGCTCGTCGGCACGCTGATTTCGCTTCCCGCTCCGCGCGGCAGCGCCAGCGCCACGCCGCGCTGCAGGCGCGCTTCGAGAAGGCCCTCGGCTAGCTGCATCCGGCGGAGCTCCACCCGCGGCTCCGCTCCGCGGGCCGTGTGCACCGTTAATGGTGTAATTACACCAATGGTGAAATTACACCATTAATGTAAGTGTAATTTCACGGCATACCACATTAATGGTCTAATGGTTACTATCATTAACGTGCGCGGCCCGCGGAGCGGAGCCGGCTGTGGAAGCTCCCCGCGCAGCCGGCCGAGGCCCTCGATAGCGTGCCCAGCAGCGCGCGTGAGCGGCGCTGGCCGTGGCGGAGCAGCCGCGCGTACTGGCGGGCGTGCGTGGTTGGCAACCCGACGGCTGCCAGAAGCGACGGGACAAGGTGGCCCTTCGCTGAGCTTCATTGTGCGCGCGTCTACGGCCTACGAGTGCTCTCCGACCCCTGTCTCGCGTCTGCGAGAATCACACGACCGTCGCCCTCCACGCGGCCGGTGTCGCGCCCGGATAAAAGCTGGCCGCGGCTGTGGGCAGCGGCGTCGCCCTCCGCAGGAGGCGCGGGCGCAGCAGCGGCGGCGGCGGCGGAGGGTTTGGGGATTGGGAGGCGCTGGTGGAGGGGCTCGGGAGAAGGGCGGCGACGGAGCGAGGAGGGGAGCAGACGTGGGGGAGCAGGGTCAGGAGGGCTCGCGATCGATCTCAGGCTCAGCCCTCTGATTAATCTATGATTCTCCTTTTATATTATTTTTATTACTTGCGATTAATTCGGATAATTTTGATGTATTTGATCTCTTTTCGACGGCTAGGATGGAGGAATAGTTGTTGGTGGTGGGTGTTTTTTTATATTCTGATAGGTAGTGTACACTGTACAGATTATGTAGCTTCTATGGAGGGGGCGGAACCGCTGCTCGTCGGTACGCTGACTTCGCTGCCCGCTCCGCGCGGCAGCGCCGGTGCCACGCCGCGCTGCTGGCGCGCTTCGAGGAGGCCCTCGGCCGGTTGTGCCCGGCGGAGCTCCACAAGCGGCTCCGCTCCGCGGGTCGTGTGCACCGTTAATGGTGTAATTTCACCATTAATGGTGTAATGGTGCACCATTACACCATTACGACGAAGAAGAAGCAGCCGCAGCTCGCCCGCGTGCCCGCTCGCTGCCGCTGCGTGCACCGGCCCGCGTGCACCATTACACCATTACGAAGAAGAAAAAGCAGCCGTCGGAGATCGCGACGGCGGCCGACACCGCCCGAGCGGAGCCCCGGGCAGCGCGCGTGACCGCCGCCCTCGACCGGCGCGACGTCCCCGGCTGCGACACCCCGCTCCACCTCGCCGCCCGCCTCCCTGCGCCCCTACCCTCGCCGCGGCGCTCGCGGTCGCCGGTGCCGACCCCTCCCTGCAGAACGCCGCCGGGTGGATGCCGCTTGGCGAGGCCAGAAGTCGCCGTGGCACGCCCCGTGCTCTTACAGGAAGAAGAAGAAGAAGAAGAAGAGGGAAAAAAGAAAGGTGCTCCAGCAAGAGGAAGAAGAAGAAGAAGAAGAAGAAAAAGAAAAAGAGAAGAAAAAATTGCTCCGCCTGGCCTTCGCTTTTTTTTTCTCGCGGAAAAAAAAAGAACGAGAGAACGAAGAGGAGAGAGAAAGAGGAAAGAGAAAAAGTAATAAGGATATTTTGATCAGTTTGCTGAAAAAGTGGACCGAATCTGCAAAAACGAGAAAGGTGGCCCGATTTTGTAAAAACCCAAAGTAAGTGAATTTTTTATGCAAAAAGGCCTTAAATTTATTTATAATTTTAGAAATACCCGAAGAAAAAAAATTCACTCGGCGGCGGACGTTGAAGTCGCCTTGCTACGGGCGTCAACAGCGATCAATGAGCACGAAAGTTGCATTTATTACTTGGATTCAAAATTAGATACATACACAGATACCCTACTTCTAAAGCAGGGACCTTACTGAAAAGCCTTTCTGCTTGAAATAGATTCCCCTCCTGGTGGCGAAGCCTTTACTAAATCTCCTCCTACTCGGAATAAATCAGTACATAGAAGAAGATCGAGAAAGAAAGAGAAGAAAAGGAAAATTTGAAGACATGGAAATGAATCCCCTTCCTCTGCTCGTGGGCCCCGGCCTCGGCGACGACGAGGACGACGAGGAGATGAGCGCGGCGGTGGCCAGGGTGGAGCGGCTCCTGGGCTATGGTACCAGCGGCTGGAGTTCGTGGGCGACGCCGCCCTCGGCCTCGCCTTCTCCAACTACCTCTACCTCACCAACCCCGACGTCGGTCCCGGCTCTCTCTCCGTTCTCCGAGCCGCCAACATCTCCACCGAGAAGCTCGCCCGCGTCGCCGTTCGCCACCGCCTCTACCCTCTCCTCCGCCGCAACTCCCCACGCCTCGACCAGCTCGTAACCCGACTCCTCCCCCCACATTACACTAAATCCCAATTCTTTCATCTTTTTATCTCTAATTCCGGAGCTGTTCTCCCCCACCTCCCTCCCCCCCTCCTCATCCTATTCAGGTTAGCCAGTTTACGGAAGCCGTGCTGCAGGAGCCGGAGGACGACCTCGTAGGACTTCTCTATGGCGGCAGCACCGTCAAAGCCCCCAAGGTCTTAGCTGACATCGTCGAGGCGATCGCCGCAGCCGTCTATGTTGATTCCAATTTCCATCTCGAGATGCTTTGGAAGGTTCTTGCTCTTCTCTCTCCGTTACTTCTCACAATTAGTTTCCATTCTAGTTAAAGACCAAAGAAAGAAGGTTTTTTCTGTTGTACTGGGGTTTTTGGAACGCACATAGGTTATAAGGGGAATTATGGAGCCGATTATCACAGCGGAGACGGTGGACGAGCAGCCGGTGACGACTCTTCACGAGCTCTGCCAGAAGTATAAAAAGAATGCCATGTTCAAGCACTGGCGGAGGGATAATACAAATGTTGTTAATGTCTTTGTGGACGGGGATCTCGTTGGGATTGGATCCTCGGAGCAAAAGATGATTGCGAAGCTTAACGCGGCCAGGGACGCCCTGCATAACTTGGCAAACTCTAAATCGGATTTGTTGACAAGAGCACAAGTTGGTAGTGAAGCAGGGGAGCATAGAGAAGCTAAGCAGAAGCTTAATGAGTTATGTAGCAAGAAGCGCTGGCGAAACCCAAAGTACAAGTAAGCTTCCATTCCTTTGGATTGGATATAAGTGGGCCGACTCTGGAATCATGGATCTTTCCGGTGCTTTTTCTCACTCTTAAATTGATATTTGCAGTACATAGAGTTGAGCTACAGTGCTATTATTAATAGCACCCCCACCTTTGTGCTATAGAGTCTTTTTGGATGATATTTGACCATTGACACCATTAAACATGATCAATTAGTTGAGCATTCTATCTACTGAATTTTATGATCTTTGAAAACTATATTCTAGGCCATCAACTTGCCAAGAAATGGACGGTCAAAATTGAACAATCATTAAAAATAAGTGATAGAGATCTTAGATTTATATTGGGAGTAGTAGATCATTTTCTAGATAGTTGAAAGAATTTTCTATTAAAAATTCAAGTGATTTGGATTATTCTACACTGTTAAACGAGAAAACACCCTATATAGACCGTTGAAATTGTCACTTTTGAGGTCGCTTGATCACCAAGTAAATGATCACCAAACATCAAAAATGACTCTATAGCACAAAGAGTTTGGTGCTATTAATTGTATTCCAGCCTTGCTTGCAAAGCATATATGTTTACTATGATGTGTTGATGTTATCTTCGATTAGCTTTTAAGTTAGTGTCAACCGTGGATTGTTAGGGAAAAATAGTCTCGTGAAATTATTAACTTTTTTTTTTTTTATATCGCTGTTTCGATTCCCTCCGTGATGTTTGAACCAAGTGGTCGTAGGCAGGACGTTTTGGTATGCTGCAAAATTTTGGTAATCACGTCCAAGTACAAAGTGGCATGCTACTAAGGATTTTGAATTTGGTTTTCCTGGCTTCGTAGGTGAACATAGTAGTGGAAGGCTAACCCTATTCAGTAAATTAGTTTTGCCCGCTAGGGAAGTTCCAATTCAATAAGTATGCAAATGGAAATCAGTTCAATAATTGGTTATATAACGTATGGAGCCACCATATCTTCTGTTGGTGCGTGCTTTCTTGTTAGTCTACTCTTTTGGTAGGACTGATCGCTAAGAGCAATCCTTGTAGTATTGGCCTCTACAACACGCAAACTGGGCATGCCAGCCAACTTGCAGTGGTAAGATGCCCGTTGTCTTGTGCCCATCGTCTTATCAGCTCTCTTCTACAAGCACTAGCACCCAACTTCATAGTGCTATGGGAAATAAGTAGTTGAATAGCCGTAGCTAATATCATCTTCCATGATCCTAATCCACTCAGAATTTTTATTGGACAAGAAATGCAATAGCAAATGTGGGAACTTCAATTCTAATAATATTCATTCTTGGGGGCTAATTTGTAATCCAAGGTTGAAAATTCACTAGAGACCTATTTGTACCTCCGCTTGGAGCTATCAAGTTTTTAGGTTAGTTTTTCTTCATCCTGGGCCACCTGGGGGTGCTTGGTATGAGATTACATAGAGATGGTCGTGAACTTCACTCACAATGGGGTAGTTTTGTACTAGTTGAATTGGAGGTGAATATGTTTAATTTATTTTATAACAATCTCTTAGCCTTGGCTATGAGTTATTGCTACTTTAGAAGTGATTTTTGTTGGTGCAAAATTCTTATTTGGACGGTCTTTAGGTTTTAAAGAAGTACCTTTGACATGGTAGATTAGAATTGAAAGTAGAAAAGTATTAAGATTGATGTTCTAAGTTTAGTGATGTTTCTAGTTCCCTTGTCTATATAATCCCCTGATAGATCTGCTAAATAGTCGCCCCCTGTATTTCAGTTCATGTGGAAGTTTAAAGTAGTCAAGTACCTTTTCTTGGGCTCTTTTGTTTAAATGGGAGAATCTTTGCCCGAAGCCATGATTCTTGCTCAAGAATCAAGTGAGTTTCATTATGATGTTAATTAGTACTTCTAGAGTGACACTTCGGTAAGGTTTATTTTGAATGTGATAGATTTGTACTTTGTACAATGTATCATAAGAGAAACTAAGAAAAGTCTGTTTGTTACTTTGGTCACTATAAAAATTTAGGCCTTTGCAGCCCACAATGTTTGTTGCTGTAGGATAGAAATTCGTCGCTACTGCTATTTAGCACAAAAAAACCTTCGTTGCTTCTTTATCGCTACAGCCTCGTCGCTAAAATGTTTTAATGACGAAGTAAAGCAATTGGTCGCTGTTGTTTGCTACATTTAGTGACGACAAAAGATTTGCCACTCTAAATATACTAATAGAGACAAAATAAATGGTCGCTACTTGCCTGATAATTTGTTGCTAAATATACATTTAGATAGTATATTTTCGTTGCTAAATATAACTTAATTGCAACAAATTCTATTCGCTGCCAAAAGCCATTATTTTTAAATAATTTTATATTTTTATGATAGTATAGCAACGAGAATAGTTTGTTGCAACTTCAGTGACAGGTTAATTAATTTAACTAATATTTTGAGACCAAAAATATGGTCGCAAGTTCATCTGTCAAATATACATCCAATTATATATTAGTAACAAATAGTTTGGTCGCAGTTTCATCGATCAATTAAATAGCAATATGCATCTGCTATTTTTATGACAATTTCTCACATTTTACAATTCAAATTATCATCAAACATTATACATAAAAATTAATAAACAAGCCAAAATATATTTCCAATTCAAAGTATCTGCGCAAATCGAAATAAATAAAATATAGCCAATCAAATGTATCTTTCTTGAACAGTTAAAATATCCAAATCTTGATTAATCATTCTAATATGTGTTCACTAATATTTTTTCAACCAAAATGCAAAATTCTATCTTTGAAAAAATTTTGTACTTGGCTTGCTCCGGTATAGTCCATTTGCACATATTTGCACAAAAAGTATAAAACTATTATTATTAATAAGGTACCAAAATTTATCTAATTAATTATTACTTCGTCTAAACAATCTATTTACACCACTTCACAAAAGACTAAGATGATAATACAAGATGGATAAATAAGTTACGATTAATTGACTTAGTTATTTTGTGTAAGCAAAAGGATATGTCCTTTTGAAGTATAATAATGTTTTATTCCAATATAGTTAATATCTGTAGTTAACTTTTATAAGTATATAAGATTTTGACAACAAATGATATAGGAAAAATTAAATTTGAAAAAATACTCAAAAGAATCTTATTTACCACATAGTAGATGGTTCAAAATCATCATTTCTTGGTGACATTTGAATAATTTGTTGCACCATAGTCTTTAACTATTCAATCTCTTTACTTTGAGCTTCAATTTGAGATTGTTGAGTCTCAATTTGAGATTGTTGGGTGATGGAGAACCGAGTCCTTACCGGACTTATACTCGTTGTCGCAACCATATTTGAAATATTTGGTTGGATGATGGACCGGTATTAAAAGCCTAACTTGAATCTGAGCCTGATTCAGATCCTAAATTGAGTCTGAGTTTGATTAAGATTCTGTGGGTTAATCTTGGTTTATTAGATTAGGATTTCTAGTTTATTTGGAAGTTTTAAATTAGAATTCTATTCCTTTTTAGAATTCTATTTTGAATTCTACTATGTGAATTTATTTAATTTCCTTTTCGGACTCCCTAGTCGTATTCGTAGTCGTTTTAATCTATACCCTCTATAAATAAGAGTCAAGTCTCTATTGTAAGGTATGCTATGCTTTCGATTAATGAAAATTGAGTTGTTTGATTTCCTGGTGAATTTTCTCTACCTTCGCGAAAGCGTTGACTGGAGTGAGTCCGGCTTGAGACTTGAGAGCGAGTTCTGTGAATTATCTCTTTTGCCTCTCTCTTCTCTTTCCGCCTCTATATTTTAGAGCTGTTGGATCCGTTACAATTCAAGAGGGCCGTTGAGATCGACTTATTCGTGTGGGACCCACCCGCGGGATCCCTCCACAAATCATACGTGGGATTTCCGCTCCTTATCCGTGCGCATCCTCCCTCTTTCCTTCTATCCGTACGGGTAGGAACCGGGGTGGGCTTGATCAAAGACCGAAGGAAAAAACAACAACAACAACAATCTGAACGATCCGCCGTTGCCGCGATAACCATCTGATCGAGATTGCGATTAAGTCTTCTTCAAATTCTAGCGAAGCGGCTATGATCCGACGATCGAAAGAAATTAAACTAACTCGTCCGCGTGCGTGCGATGGATCCGATCGTACGGAAACTCCAAGGTGTGATCTTTCCTAATTGTTCTCTTATTTAAGTTTGCGAATTCCAGATTTGTCATTTATTTCTTTTAGTTTGATTTCTAAGAATCGCTCAATCCGTATTTTTAAGTAATTCTCGAAAATCCTAAACCATCCTGCATTATTGGGTCTCTCGAAAAGTCTTTTATACTTGTCAATTCTTTTGCAATTTTGAGGATTGATTTTATGAAACTTCACGTCGTGACTTAGGCTTTGGACCATGAGCTCGCCCAAGTATATATCCATATCTAGTCTCAAGTATTTTAGCACAAATTTCTTGCTTAGTCATAGGAACTTTATTCTCATCAGTAGGGGGTTGTGATTGCATCTTCACTATATTTTCCTACAATTAGAAGGCATAATATAGACAGTTAATCTAATACATATAAATATAGAAACATTATCCATATTTTTAATATAACAATTTATTAACATACATTCAAAATTAGTAAGAAGTAACATATCCTTTCTCAAACTTCTTGTTGGCCCATCATTTTCTAGTATGATAACTTTCCTTGAATAAGGCAATCTTACCACATTGTTGCGTTTTGTAATTCTAATGCATAATATTTATTTAATTTTTATCGTTTGTGAATAATGATTAATCAAATGCTTATCCACACAAATTACTAAATTTTCAATAATTATGTGTATCACAACTGAAGAGTGTCTCCTTGTTGGCTCTTTTTAAGTTTAGACAGTGTAATGAGGTGGTTAAGGATTTTCCTCGACGATTGATGTATCGATGCAAATAGTAAGCAAACATTTAACATCAAAAAAAAAAAAGAAGAAGAAAAGGAGGTGATTTATGCCTAATTGATATAGGCGGCTATTCGGATGAAAAGTATGAATTACTATAGTCGTGAGTTCTATAGCACAGAGGAAGAAAAGCGTTGGAATAGAAGAAGAAAGGGGAAGGAGAATGATAAAACACCTGTTAGATACTAGTCACACGGGTGTAAAGCTCACGCAGTTCAAAGACAACCTTTTAATTCATTAAATCTTTTTTTTTTTTTTTTTTAAATGGCTGTTCTCAGCTTAGGATGGAAATTTGGTGGTTTATAGCCATTCAGTGTCAAATGAATTTACTAACATATTTGTGATCTAACAGTGTACTAATACAGGGCGAGTTAGCATTGTGGGCTGTAAAGATCCAACTGCTTGACAATAACAGGAAGTATACTAACTAATCAATATAGAGATTATTGGAAGAAATTAAATGTGACATCATGTTCAGGTTGGGGTAGAACGCCTGGAAGAAGTCACGGGAATTTTGACACTTAATGCTGTTTTTTTTTTTTTTTAATTTTTTTTAAATATTTTTTTCAAATCAGGAATATTGCTTCGTTAGAAGAGGTTTCCAGCTATCATTAGAAATATTGCAACATAAAAACTCATCACGTAACTGTTTTATGTTGGTTATACCGGGTGGATTTTTCGATCAAGTGACTATATGAGCAGCCCTAAGAGTCTGAGCTGGAACTGAGAACTGATGTGATTGTCTCTTTATATAATTCACTAGGGACACACATAACATACTGAATTTCATGAATTTTTGAGTGATTGTAAGGTTTCAAGCCATAAAGACTTCTTAATTTGTGCTCACTTATTCTCTTCTCTTTGACATCAGAAACTTTTCCTTGTTTTTTAGTTCTCAAATTTTATAGACATCACTATTATATCCTCTGAATAGTAAGAATAGGTATTGCACAAAAAATTAAAACATTGTTCTTGAATTAGATCTATTATGATGCATTGATAAACAAACTGGTCCACTGCTCCAATTCGCTGTTGGCTACTCAGTTTTCTTTGTAGTAAAAGAATATAAGTTGAGATATTTGGAGAGGCACAAGAAGCTCTCTTCTCATCACTAGTCACACGTAATATGTTCTGATTGACAAAGTATTCGTACTTCTTTTTGCTTTTCCTGACTAGTTTAATGAGACTTGGTTTTTCTTGTGTTTATATGGTACTAAAGAAAATTGCTTATTGAATCTTCTCTATTTGGACCTCTCACATTCCCTTGCACCAATGTAACTGTTTTTCTGCATTCAATATTTTTCTGAATGTGACTAATGACAAGAGTAATCAAAAGTTAGTAGTCTGGAAGGTATCAATGCATTAGGTGATGTATAACAGGCCGGAACTAGTATTGATCGGATTAAACCGATTTAGTTCATCATTTTTTAACTTAGATTGGATTAGTTGAGCATATCTTTTAGTTAGTTAAATGAGAAATTTTAGCTATCCTCTTATTTAGTTTTATCTGTATTTATTTTAGATTTATCTCTTGATAAGGTTGTTATATTTAGTTATTTAAGATAAGATCGAATCCGAAGTTAGTTATGTGTATCTAAGGCTAAAGATATTATAAATAAGGTGTAAAGCTTCATTGTATGAGGATAATATTAATAAATTAATAAAAGATGATTCAGAACTTTGGTGCATGAGCAATCTTTTTTCCTTCGTGAATGCGTCGCCTTGGAGTGAGTTCAGTTACGAAGTGAGTTCGGTTTAGGAGTGTCCTGATTATCAACCGTGCTCACCTAGGTTGGCGGCGAGGAGCGGCGCCGGCGGCGGCAGCGGAGCAAACCGAGCCCGCACAAGCTAGGGCTCGGGTTCCACGGCAATGGCGGCCACGGCGGCGGCCGGGGAGCTCAGGGACGACGGCGGGGAGTTGCCTGAGGTCGGCGGGAGGCGGCACGGGTGGCCTCGGGCGAGGGAGAGCTTGCAAGGTATGCTCGGCCCGAGCAGACCTTGGGCGGCCACAGGTTGGCCGAGGCGGCGGCGGCAGCCCGCTGGGGTGGCGGCGACAGGCCGGGGTGGTCGCCGAGGCTCTGAGGAAGGCAGCAGGGATGGTCCAAGGTGGCGGCGACGCAGGGGAGAGGCCGCACACAGGCCTCGGCTCGGGCTCGGGCTGGATGGCTGCAGGCGGCTGGAGCGGCAGCGGCGGCGCTCAGGGTGGCTCGGGGCGGCGGCAGTAGGCGAGGAGGGTTGCTAGGGTTTCGGGGGAGGTGCCGGAGTAGGACCAGAGGGAGGGGGAAGTCCAGCTCTACCCTCGGCCAAAGAAGATAAAGAAAAAGGTGGTGGAGAAGATGAAAAAGATGGAGAGGGAGGCTACGGCTGCTGCTGGCCGGCCGGCGCGCGCGCGGCGAGGGCAGGGAGCTATATATATACAAAGCTCAAATTTGCGGAAAAGCCCATCCAAACTCAATATTTAATATTGAGTCTTTCACAGCGTGAGCAAAACGTGCAAACACACCTCTACGTGCGATTTCATGCGAAACGGCACATAAAATGTCGCAACTCTTGCAAAATTACCGTTTTGCCATCACCAACCCCTCGAACAACGCGCGATACCCGCAGATCCGTTCGTCAGATTTGCGAACGGATCGCACCAGTGCGATCAGCACAACGGAGACAACAAACCTACGATTTTGGTTCACCTCGATCGGTCACGGATTCGCGGCGAAACCCGTTCTCTCTCCGACAGGCGAAATGACGCACAAACACATATAATACGTGTATTTTCAGATTTTCTCGAAATTCGTGCGTCAAACCCAAAATCCGCCAGCGCCATCGGTTCCAGAATGGCTGAACCGTTCGAAACGAGCTATTGGACTGCTATGAACGGAGTTCGATACGCGCCGGAAGCCAACTTTACACATTGGCCTCCCCAGAAAACCGAGTTACTATTCACTTTAAGTGAAAACTGTAAATCGCGTAAAATCTCTATTCTAACTTGTTTTCTCCCGAAACTTGACGAGTGCTTTCGTAATTAAATTACACACAAAAATATCGTCAACAGAGAGTTTAGCTACACTGCCAAAATTTCAGTCCTTACAGATACAAATGAACCACAGCTCCTAAAGCTAAATCTGGTAACTTTCAGAAGATGACAGTGTAAGGTTAAATGGTTTTCTCCTAAGTCAATTTCAGGTCCAACATGTAAAATTATTCTAACCTCTAAATTCAGATTCTATATTAACCGATACAAATCAATGAATTGAGCTATTAAACATGATTCTACACATGATACACATGCTATCATAACTTCGGCTTGGGAGGGAATTCGACGATTTCGGTAAACTTCAACCTACCTCAAAAAACTCGTCCAACCACCGCGAGAAGTCGAACGAAGGGAAACCACACGTTCACCTGGCCTCCAACGGCGCAACCGTGACGTCCACGCGCTCAAATGGCCCTCTGGATCAACGTCGACAACCTCCCGAGCTTGAGCCGCGACCACCACCACGAGCACGCCCAAAAACTAGAGAGAGAGATAGCAGCAATCCAAAAACCCTCCTCTTAGGCTCTCTAAACATATATAAAGAGGTTGGGTTACATAGTGAACGTTACCTCAAATGACCAAAAGGCCCCTCACCAACTCAAAAATCCAGCTGGAGTACCGGTACCCAATTTGGTTACCGGTACTCGGCTTCTCAACCCGCAAGCTAGCACACAGGGTACCGGTACTCGCCCGATGCAGTACCGGTACTCGGCATCAGATTGGCGTAACCCGAGAGCATCAGTTCTAGAAATCTACTGGGGTACCGGTACTCCTCTCCCTAGTACCGGTACTCAATACTAAAATCTTGCATTTTGCAGATTTCAATATCAAAACTCTGCTCTCGCATCGCACTGAGTCCGTTTTGCGTCCAATTTGCCCAAAACGACTCCGACTTGTCGCGACACTCCAGATGTGTCGACAAGCCTCAGGTGCTGAAGTTTCACAGGCAACCAAACACTAGGGATACTACAGGGATACAGATTCGACACGATACAGATACGGTGATATGACAATTTCTAAAACTTCTAGGATATGATACGCGGGATAAACTTAAATAAAATATTATTTTAAATATATTTAAATAAATGTTGATTATATGTAATGATATATTGAGAACAATAAAATATCTCGACTATATTAAGGAATATATTCTAATATGCATTAACTTGTCTAATTGTTCTAAATATGTTCATAAAAAAAGATAATCAATCATATAAAATAATAATTCAAAAAATATCAAGCCAACTATCATTCAATTTGATCAAATGATAACAATAGATATATATATATAGTCGCACAAACTAGATAATTAGCCATTCAATATATATGTTTGATTTGTTAGTTCTATTATTAAAATAGCAATAAAAAAATATGCTAACAATTTAATAGAGAAGGAAAAAAATCATATTTTCTTTAGCCTTTGTTGCTTAATGCTGGGTTGACAAATTAGATTAAAGAGAGTAAATACTGTGTAAAGATAGAACGAGAGGGAGCGCCTTCTACCATTTAAGAGCAAAAAGATAGATGAAATGTCAAATTGAACAGATATTGGTGTTTTTCTTACTCTTTTCCTTCTTTCCAATAGGTTTGGGCGTGAGCTTTTAAAAAATTTTTTAGTTTCGATCATTTTAGACCAAAAAAGAACCTGGCAGTGTCCCTCCCGTATCTGCCTATATCCCTTACGTATCCGAGCCGTATCCGATTTTTTTATTTTTTAAAAATGCCGGATACTTCATTCGCGTATCGGACACGTATCGGGTGCGTATCGGTATTTGAGACGTATCCGATACGGATACGGCATGAAATTTGAAGTATCCATGCTTCATAGACAACTATCATCATGCAATCAACAATATATAGATGAACAAACGATAAATAAAACAATTGACATGTAGAGACTACGATGGTGATATAGAAGAACAGAGGAGAGTGAAACGATCTCACCGACTACTAGTTCGAAGCACCCACCTATCACTATCATGTTGGGAACTTGGGTGCGCAACAAGTCAATCGAACCTACGAAGATCCACCGGATCAGTAACCAACCCACCAATCCAAAATACCCAACTCACAAACCCCACACAAATTCCCAAAATCGGTTTCCTAAAACCGATCACCGTAACTCGTCGGAAGTCTCGAAAATCACACTTGGACGCCGTCGGGACCCACGAAGTGTCCCGAAACTCACCCGTGCCACGAGTCACCCGCTGCCACAAAATACATCGATTTGGATGTCTTGGCAGCAAACACAAGGACACAACTAAACAATTATCGCCGGACAATTGTTCGGATTCGGGTTCCCGGAAGTGTCAATTTCGACACTGGAACCCACCGTCGCTCGCCCGTCATCTCTGAACCCACGATATGATGATGGTGACCGGCCGACAAGGCTCAGCGACAAGTCTCAGGGCAAACAAACACCGTCGGATGAAATCCGAATCGAAACCGCGTTCTGCCGGCGAATTTCGCCGAAAAATGCACTGAAATCACTATTCAATTTCGGCGAAAGCTATCGGACCTTGGACAATCAGTCCAGAGGTCACCACACACACATACGTACTGCCCACAGTAGCCACAAGATGCACAATTGCATAAAAGTCCCTACATTTACATGAAATCTTAGTGTTTTATGTAAATAAGGTGATTTTGTGGCTCGTTAATGAAAATCGAAGACTTTCGAGGTCCACCGAGACACGTACTAACAGGTCTCGACGTGTCGGAGGTCGTGCTCACGATCCAGAGCACAACGGCTCATTGTGGGAGGCGCGGGAGTGACCCAAACATTCAGCGAACAACGCACACTCAGGGAAAACCGCGCTGACAACGCAACTTCGGAAGCCGTTGATCCAAAGTGAGGTGAGCACTATGATCGGCACTGACCAGCGATCACCGTGCTCACCTCCGGAGGCATCGGGACAGCCTCGGATCGTCGGAAAAACAAATGCAAACCCGAAACAGCAACCAAAAGACCCTAACAAGCTTACCGGAGCAGTGGGGGCTAGGGCACGGCCGACGACGGCTCGGCTGCGGGCGCGTCGGCGGTAGGCGGGTGCGGCCGACGTGGGGAGGCCGGGGCTCGCACCGGCAGACGAGGGGAGGCGGCGAAGGCGGCTGTGGAGCAACCCGAGCCCGCACAATCCGAGCTCGGGCTCGGGGTTCCACGCCGGCTTCGGTGGCGGTCGGGCCACCTCGGGGCGGCAGCAAGGGGTCGCCTGAGGTTAGAGGAGGAGAAGTGAGGCGGCGGGCGATGACGGCGGTGGCCGGCAGCTTAGGCACGGCTGCCTGAGCTCGGCTCGGTCTGAGAGTCGCCGCGGCGGCGCCCTAGGCGGGCGTGCGGCGCCGGCGGCCACTCCGGCTGGACGCGGAGGTGCCGAAGGGTAACGAGGGAGGTCGCCGATGTGGTCTCGGGCGATAGCAGCGTGGGGGAGGGGTTGCGAGCTCAGCTCGGTCTGAGCTTGCCCAGGGAGCCTGCAGGGCGGTGGCAGCACTCGGCGACGGCGGCAGTCGGCGGGGGAGGTCGCCGGGGCTCCGGGGACGGCGACAAGGGTGGCCTCGGGCGGCGGTGGCGGCGCGCGGGCCAGGAGCTACAATGCCCTCGGCGCGAGCTGACCCGACTGGGCTTTAAACTGCCAGGGCGGCAGCGGCGACGCGCGGGGGCGGTGGCGACCGGCGGGGGAAGCTTTGATAGGGTTGGGGGGACGCCGATAAAGGGCAGGGAGGCAAAGCCGCCTCGGACTTCCTCTCCAACCCGAGAGAAAGAGAGAGATAGAGGTGGAGAGGGAGGAGAGGAAGGAGAAGGTGATGGTGGCCGCGGCTGGCCGGCCGGGGCTAGGTCTGCGGCGGCTGGGGGCGCGCGGCGCACGATGTGAGGGGGAGGTAGGACGGCTAGGACAGTTGGGGGCTAGGGTTAGGGTTTGCATGGTGCAAAACCCTAGGTGACTATATATGTAAGGACTTGTTTTGCGCAAAGGTCCCCCCAATCTCGGATATTTTAAACCGAGTTCCTCACAGCGCGAGTAAAACGCGCGAACACACCCCCAAATCCAATTTCATGCAAAACGGTACATAAAATGTAGAGCTTTTCGCAAAATTACCGTTTTGCCATTAATGACCCCTTCTCGATCAATGCACGATATCAGGAGATCCGTTCGTCAGATTTGCGAACGGATCGCACCAGTGCGATCAGCACGATAGACCCAAACTCACGATTTTGTTTCGCCTGGTTCGATCCCAGATTTGCGACAAAACCCAATCTCTCTCCAAAAGGCAAAACTACACACAAATACATAGAATATATGTATCTCCAGTTATCTCGAAAATCGTGCATCAAATCTGAAATCCGTTAGCGCCAATGGTTCCACGATAGTTGGACAACACTAGTAATAATAACTGGGCTTAAGCATTTTGGGCTGGTGGTTGGGCCCAACGAATTATTGTTGCTAGTGTGCTGGGTCGTTACATTTGGTCTCAGAGCCAATCACCAGCTGGAAATGCGTGGCTAGTCTCGGCTGAGTCAGAGTCTTAAAGACAAGGTGATAGGCTATGTCGGAGTCTGAATGACAAGGTGACCGGCTATGTCAGGGTTTGGATGACAATGCTAGCGAGACGAGTCTCACATCGCCGTGTGATCTTGGGCTGTGTGTGTGATTAGACTGACGAGGACGTCAGGGCTTTAACGGGGGTAGTCTGTCAACACTAGTAATAATAACTAGGCTTAAGCATTTTGGGCTGGTGGTTGGGCCCAACGAGTTATTGTTGCTAGTGGGCTAGGTCGTTACAATGACAGTGAAGTGTGCTTGTGTTTCATACATGCATGCATGAAACACATGCATGTCATGTTGTCAAGAGCCTATGTAACACATGCATGTCATGTTGTCAAGAGCCTATACATAGGCTAATTAAAGAAAGTTAACAATTGAAGTTGCCAACTTCAATTGTGCATTTGCATGCATGCCTATAAAAGGGTTTTAACTCCACAGATAATGAAACAAAGCACAAACAACAAGCAACGAGTGAATTAAGTGAGGTGTGAGGTGAGGCCTGAAAACTTAATTAGTAGCTTGTTGAGTTTCTCTCTACTTTTAAGAAAAAAATTCATTTGAGATTAAGGTAGGGGTTTTTTTCTTGTAACAAGGGAAGGGTAGTAATAACCATAAGGCTCTTGTGTTTAGATTGAGAGAAGCATAAAGGTATGGGCTTGTATTTTGGTTTTTTTTATATAAAGGATACATCTCTCTCGCTCTCGATGTGGACGTAGGCAACTTGCCGAACCACGTAAATCGTTATCTCTTTTTCTGTATATTTCTTTTCTATTATTTTTCGCTATTTCTATGTTCGTGTGTTTTTTATTGATAGCACATGCAGGACGATCCTAAGTCCCAACATGGGTCGCCCTGGAGTGACTCTAGTCCCGAAGTGAGTTCGGTTCAAGAATGAGTTCTGATTATCTTTTCTATTTATTCTTTTTTTTTCTATTTTTTGAATTTTTCTATTTTCTTTAATTTTCATTTTTTTAATTATGAAAATTTTGAAAAAAATAAAAAAATATTCAAAAAAAATATTTCAAAAATTTCTATAATGTTGAAAAGCTTTCAAAATTATAAATCATATTTTGGAGCCCTCCAAAACGTAAAACCTTTTATTCCATCTTCCATCATTAGGCTTTCGCTACAGAATAGCTACCGAATATTCTGACTAGATTTTCATGACTGTCTGCCATGCTACATTTGACTAGCTGAGTTCTGAACTGATTTCAAACATTTTTAAATCAGTTCCATTGCTGTCTATGTAGATCAACCTTCAAGATCAATCTTTTCCTTAATACTACCTACATATACTAATAGTTTTATGCTTTGAGTAACCTCACTCCGCAAATCATACCGAAGGAACACGTGGGTAAACCTTGAGGTTTGAGAATATAAGAGAGCTCAACGCTTTTCCATCGGTGATTGACTCCAATCTATAGAATAGCTAGTTATGCCAGTTGCTATCATTGAAAAGGAAGAAGATGGAATAGTTTAACTGTGAAATGGAAGTCGTGTGCCATGCTGCCATCTGGCTAAACAAAAATTTGCCCAACTTGAATATATTCAGTCACACAACAATGCACAGCTGTTGAAAAATATACTTGAATATTACAAGTTGGTGAAGGCTATAATTTTCCATAAGACTTAGACCATATTCACCCAACTTCTGCTTGGGCTAGTTGTTTTAATTCTTATTGTTGCTAGGCCTTATTATTTTAGACTACCTTCTATGCATTAGTTTATATATAATATGCCGGGCTATGCCGATGCGTGTCGATCATAAAAAATATATGTGTGCCGACACGTAATGGCATAAAATATTTATTTTCTTTAGCAACAAAACATGCTAATTATTTATTATATATTTTTGTCAAATCTTTTGAACTTTATTAAGAAAATTACTTACTAATTTCAAAAATAGAGAATTTTGAGTTGTGCCATCGGCACGGGGACTGTATTGTACCGATATCTTACTGGCACGATACGACATTGTGGATACGGTCCGTGCTGATAGGCACTTTAATCCTTGATATAATATATGTTTATTCCGCATTGAATATGTTATAGTATGTTAGATAAGTTTGCATTGGATATGTTATAGTATGTTAGATTAAGTCAGATTATCTAACTTATATTATTTTTTAAAATAAATAACTTAACATAAAAAAATTAAAGACCATTGAGTTAGTTTAGAAATAGATTAATTTAAATAAATGTATTAGATTTATGAACTTGCAGACTATAGAATTTCTACTTGAATAATTACGTAGAATAAAGGCATAATAAATTTGGGCCGTTAGCTTAATTATAATAAATTAGAATTGGTAGAATATATTAAATTAGATATAAAATATATTTGATTTATTAGATTTTAGATTAAATGTATAAATTTATTTAATTTGATTGTATTTTCTTCATGGCTTCATCATATTGTGCAGAGTGGTGCAACACCATCGTGAGTCGCTACTTCAGTATAACATTGATTAGATGAGAAAATTATCAGTTTATGTATCACCGTTGTCTTAGAACCCGTGTCTGTTTGGTTGTAATTGTTATTGTAGAGACAAAGGCGCTCCATTCATTCTGTATATTGGATGTTGCAATGCAGTTTGCTAGAGTTATTATTATTGATTCTAGAATTTATTTCTATCAGCTTCTTGTGCTACTATATGCATTTGCTATTTAACTTATCCCTGTTTTTCTCCCTAAATTTGGTGATTTTTATTTTTCTATTTTCTTTTCTTCTAATGCTATTAGAAACAAGTAATTTGGAGCACATATTCTTTTTTATGATACTTTTTCATCCTTGAAGAAGTCTTTAGTATTCTTATCCTTGTTTTGACACTTAAATATCTATTATGTTGGTGCTTCTACTTCTTCTTTTGGCTACAATAGTCTCTGATGTAGTTAGTGTTTGGCAAAAAGAAACATGTGGCACTTTTACTACAGTCGGAAGCTGAAACGAGATTCTTTTTTCCGAAAGCAAAAGCTTCAATTCGGTGCTTTGGAATTTTCTCTAGAGAGTGTGTTGGGTGGATTTTTAACATAGTGCATCTCCTAATGCTGCTTTTATAGATAACATTTCGTAGAACGGCACTATTCCCTAAAGAAGGGCCAAACTTTATTTACTATGTTTGACTTGCAGAGTGGAGAAAGAACAGGGGCCTGATCATGAGAAGAAGTTCATATGCTCTGTTCAGGTTGAAACTTCAGATAACGCTTTTGTAACCATTGGTTACCCAATGTCAAGAGTGAAGGACGCGGAAAATTCTGCCGCCTCCAAGATGCTGAATGAAGTTTTGGGTGGTATGTAAAAAACGCAGTAACGGTTCAACCTCAAGCCTTATTGTTACCACTGACAAATGAAGGTGCTTCTGTTATCCCCCTCTTTTGGGACTAAGGGGAGTAAGCTTATTTATCAAAACTTCTACGAACTATTTTACTTCCTTGTGTTCTCTGTATAGTGATACTGCAATATCGAGTATAATCATCGTGTTGTTGTATAATTGTTAGTTAAATGCTCTATGGTCAGGAGTTTTTTGTGAGGTCATCCTGGTTGTGTGCAGATGTTTATATGTAGCATGCTTATTAAAGAAAGACATCCTGTTTAGGGATACTAGCGGGGAAGATTTGATTCATATTATCATAAGAAGTTTATTTTTAACTTCAGAGATGGTTTGTGTACTTTTTAGGTTTATTTAGGTTTATCTTGGTATACTTGTTTGTATTGTTATGTAGCTTCTGCATGGATTTGACCCAGTTGATCTAGTCAGATTAGCATACATAGTGTAGACCTGTCGATTGGGTGGGAACATAACAGTTGAATGGTGCTTGCTGTGTCTTAACTAAGTGGACCACACCCCATCGGCTTGAAAATTAGGTTTTCTTGGGTGATTGTCTACAGAGCAAGCAGTCGACTACATTCAAGAGGTCGGCAAATCCCGTTGTGAAGTAGGGTTGCGACCTTGTTCGCTGTTCTTTTCTTGAATTTCAACTTCATTTACCGCGAGAATTCTTCAATACTTCATATTTTTCTTGGTGGTTCATTTTCTTTAATGTGATTTTGGGGAAATTTAGTACAAATTCCTCGGCATATCATGTTTAAGGTACGTTGTCTTTAATTTGATTTTGGGAAAATTCAGTACAATTTCCTCAGCATATCATTTTATTTAGGATAGATTTTAGGGATTGTTTGTTCCAGGGTTTGGAATAGGCTAATTTGTATAAAAAATTCACAAATTTTGAGCTTTTGCAAAACTGGGTTATCTTTTTCAATTTTACAGATTCGGATCGAATTTTTTGCTATCGGACGAAAATACTCTTATTCATTTTTTTTCTCTCTCTTCTTTTTTCTCCCTCTTCTTTTTTTTTTTTTACTTCACCATTTTTTTCCTCTCCCATCCGCTTCGCACGGCGCCCACGCCCCCCCGGAATCCTTTGCCTGCTTCGCCATGCTGTCTGCCAACCTCTTCTGCCCACTCCCGTCGCCCGCCTTCCCCTGCTGCCGCCACCCTCCTTCTCTAGAATCTCTTCTCCTCGACGATGACTCCCCCGTCGCGTCCCTCGCGCCGCTGTGGCCACACCTCAGCATCGCCTACGGCATCCTGTCGGTGTCGGTGTCGGGCGCGGACCAGGCCTCCCTCCGCGAGCACGCCGGGCACAGGTTCCTGTTCGGGTTGGCAGCGCTGTTTGAATTGGAGGAGCCGCGGGAGCGTGACCGGCTGAAAGAGTTTCCCTCGCCCACCTCAAGATCGCCGTCCGAGTCCTACTCTCCGGCGAGGGAGATAAGAGCGTCCAAAAAATACAATTTTTTAAGGTGTAAAAAGTTGTGTAATGGTGTAAAAATGAAGAAAGGGGAAGAGGAGGAGAAGGAAAAGTTATACAATTTTGGACGAAATGGTGCAAAGTTGGGCAAAATGGTGCAAAATTGTGCAATTCTCATCAAAATTGGCCCAATTTTTTGCCCAATTTTGCACCATTTTGCCCAATTTTACACCATTTAGGTGAAATTTACATTCCTTTTTTTTCTTCTTCTTCCTCCAATTTATACTATTTTTTTCTTCCTCTTCTTCCTCCTTTCTCCTTCTTCTCCCTGAAGCCCTACGAAGAAGGTGGGATGCGGGCCCATGGCGGCAGCGGCAGTAGAGCGTGGCGCGACGGAGCGGAGAAGGTGGGATGCTGCAGCAGCAACGGCGCGGATGGCGGCAATGGCGCGGGTGGCGGCCGCGGCATTGTGTAGGATGCAGGCCCCTTGCGGCGGCGGCAGCGAAGCGCGGCGCGGCGGAGCGGAGAAGGTAGGATGTGGCAGCGGCAGCGGCAAGGGTGGCGGCAGCGGCGCGGGTGGAAGGATCGGGGGGAGATCTGTAAGGAAGTGAATTCTCGAAATACGAGAGTTAGACTTCATCCAGAATCGACCAAGGGTCGTATTGGTGAGCTTTGGAAAAGCCAAAGATGTCAAAATCACGAAAAGTGCAGTGGAAATGAGTCCACAAGAGCAATTAGTGCAAAACCTGCATTAGAGCAAAACTGCTCTCGGGGATCGGTCCCTCGCAGGGAGGGACCGGTCCAATCGGCTGGGGTTGCGGGGATTTTTGAAGCAACCGGTCCCTGGCAGGGAGAGACCGGTCCCCGAAAGTGACCCTAGCGAGAAAAGCCAAAATTTGGCTAAGTCCCGAAATCTTAGCTCTCGGGAACCGGTCTCTCGGCCAAGGACCGGTCTCCCGGGGACCGATCTCTCAGGGAAGGACCAGTACCCGAATGCGTGATCCGAGCTGAGGTTCTCGGGGACCGGTCCCAAGTCGGGGAGACCGATCCCTCAGCGCGCAGAAGGCCCAGTAAGGGCAGTGTATAGAGATGAAAGGTGAGGGGCTTTTATACAAAATGGCCTTAGTTAGAGAGGTATACATGGGAATTACTCTCTCCCTCTCTCATTTCCACCCTCACTCTCTCTCTCTATCTCTCACACTCTCTTGCTCTCTCTCTCTAGAAGAGAAGAAGAAGAAGAAGAAGAAGAAAAGAGAAGGAAAAGAAGGAAGAAAAGGAAGAAGAAGAAGAAGGAGATCAAGAAAAAGAAAGCTTTGGACCTCTCCTTCTTCCTCTCTTCTCTCTTTGGAGCTAACCTAGAGGTAAGCTTCTAACCCTAGCTTATGGAACTTAGGGTTTTTGGGTTTTAGCTCTTTGGATGGGATCAAATGGATCCCTAGCACCATGAATGGTGGAATTGGAGATAGAATCTAGGGTTTTGAGATGGGTTTAGCTTGGTGCTAACCCTAGGGCACCAAAATGGGGTTTTAGTAAAGAATGATATTGATCTCATTTAAGACCTTGTAAACCTAATTGGTAGGTGCCAAAACGCGGGGGTGAAGTCGGATTTTGCATTCGTCGAGCGGAAGAAAAGATATCCGCAAAATAAGGCCGACCAAGCTTCATTTCGACCTAAGAAGATCAAGACTTCGTCGTAACGTCCGTTAGAGGGCATTTCTAGAGCCTCCATACCCTCAAGAGGTGGGGGGTGTCATCCCGAAGCAACCGGGTTTCTTTTTATGTCTAAGTTAATTATGTTGATCATATTGCGCTATAGGAATAGTAGTTGTACATTTTCATTTCCTTGCATGCTTTCTTGGTAGTGTAGCGAGGTGAGCTTGACACGTGGACTAGGATAGCATGAGGATTGGGTCTTGTGACATAGAATCCTATAGCGGCATAAAGAGCCGAACTTGGACATAGCCTAGTAGAGTGGCATCGAACTAGTGTGGTAGAAGCACTATGACATGAACGAGTGGCCTGTAGAATAATTGAGACATTTACTACAATGACTAAACGAGTGGCATTGAGTCTAGTGTAGTAAACTTGACATGAGCCTAGGGATAGTAGAAGTCCCAACATTGATTATATATCATGATTGTGCAGCAGAGGCACATAGACCCTAGTAGACAGGGTACTTGAGAGGATTGGATCATACTCACTAGTCTGTTTTGCTTGTCGGTGGTCTCTCCACCGAAGCACGAGTCTCCGGAGTATCTCACAGGGTTGTCCCGCAGACGGTCTCGGTGTGCGAGTGTAGCTTCTCCTCACCTATGAGATTGAGAGTGAGTTGAGGGTTTAACCTACGGGTTAACTAAGTAGATTGGGTAATAAACATGGAATGCATAGTAGACTTGCATTATTATCTTGAGTAGACATAGTGTATGTTGTAGTTTACATTACTATGCACTTTTATATGCTTATGACATAATACTAGCATGATAGTAGTTGTTGCATGCATTATTATCATTGATGGCATGATAGAGTAGTTGCAGTTCATTTCTATATATCTATCTATCTCTCTATCTGTGCCAGCTTAGACCTAGTGGGAAAACCAGCGGCGTCGGCGGCCGAACCCACTGGGAACTATATTTATATAGTTCTCACCCCGTGTGGTTTTGGGGTACAGGTAGACACAGAGGCGAGCCAAGCGAGAACCGCGGCAAGGGCATAGCGCCCTAAGTGAGCCTAGTTAGTAGCTTTTCCTTTATGCATTAGAGTACCCTCGTGTACTAGATGACGTTTTGGATAGTTATTGGAGAGCTACTTGTATTTTGCAAGATGAAAATGTAATGTAATCAGCTTATGTAAATGTTGAATGGTTGTAATAGTTAGACTATCTCTCTTTATACACTTGTACATTCACTTATGGTTCTTGCTCTTAGTTATAGTGCACTTGTGTGTATCATATTGATCATGTATGTTATTTAAGCATTCCCTAGGCGCTTAACTGTACATGATCTGGTTGCTTGGCCTTTGGCGGACAGGAGAGGTGCTGTCCGTTCGGCGGTCCGTCTGGCGCGCCCGAACCGTGCCAAATTGGTAGTGGATTCGGGGCGGGGCGTGACAAAATCCGAGCATGGTGGGGTTGGACGGAGAGGAGGAGGAAGGAGAGGATGCGGGGTTGGTAGTAGAGGTAGGCGTACGCGAGCGCTGCGGCGGCGGCGAGGGCGAGCGTGAGTGCGGCGGCGGGGGTGCAGCAGAGGGCACAACGGCGGGTGGCTGAAGAAAAAAAAGTAGCGAAGGAAAAAAAAAGAGAGAGAGAAAAAAAGAAGAGAGAGAAAGAAAAGGAATAAGGGTATTTTCGTCCGATGGCAAAAATTTCGGCCCGAATCTGCAAAATTGAAAAATGTGACCCAGTTTTGCAAAAGCTCAAAATTGTGGATTTTTTATGCAAATTGGTCTTTGGAATACTCTGGTCATCTTTCATATCTTTTATTGAAAATATTTAAATTATTACCATTTAATTTAAGTTGCCCAGTTGTAAAAGATGTTGTAAAGTAGAGATATTATTATAGATTATTATGTTGCATGAGATATTTTTATTTTCATGCTTGATGGGAATCATTAGTAGTCTATTAATAAGAATATATTAGTTTCTAACAACATTCCAATCCAAATGACTTGATAAGTGAGTAATAAACTTACAATTTCAAATATAAAATATACAATATTTTTAAAATATTATAAATTTGAACCAAACTGTCTCTTAGAGTCAGTAGATTATACTCTCAAATTATAAGATTTTATTAGCATTCAATTCTTGTATTGGATTAATTGCGCTTACATTTGTTCTCGAATCATGCAAATTTTAGTTCTACCTGGGTCTTTCTTAAATGCTGAATACATGACCTGGACACTAGATTAATTCATGGCTAATTAGAACTGTAATTGAAGGACTGATTTGAGAAGTTAATTATTTTCACCCGTTAGATCATACCATTTAACTAACTATCCACTCAATCCTAAGGGACCATTATCATCCTAACTACACATCTCTTAATCCAATGGCCNAAATTGGTAGTGGATTCGGGGCGGGGCGTGACAAGAGTTGTTCGTATCAGAGCCTAAAAGTAAGTAAAGAGAGAGTCTAGGATGGACCTAAGAGATGTAGGTTGGCAACCCTAAGGTGATAAGTACGTGAGAGAAACGTAAACCTATATCGGTTGAGGAAGAATCCGATTAGGTCGGATCGAGTATAGATCTCTAGTGTGGCTAGAGATAGAATCGAGCGATGTTAGTTCTGAGCTCGAGGAGTTTGTGTTGGCTGCCGACAACACGACGCTAAGAGTTAGGACTAATACAATGGTGTACGTCCGCTTAGGGCGGAGTTGAGTCGCGTAATATAGAATATGCGACGAAGTTAAGTGGGTTAGGTGACTAACCCGGTTGTTGTGTTGCAGGAACAATGTCCCCAAGACGCTATGTATGTAGATCCGTTCCGGCACCGTCTTCTGAGGTGCCCAAGGAAACCGGATCTAGTAAGGTATAGGAACTACGGGCGCAGGTGTCGGCCTTGACCGGCATTGTACAGCGCTAGGAGAGTCGATTCGAGCAGCTCCAAGGGCTAATGGAGCGGCATTTTGCGGCGGCAACTGTAGCTGCGACTGAGGGCCGTGATCCACCCCCGCCTCCAGCTCGTGCGCCAACGGCGGCTGAGGGTAAGGGCATTGTGGCAATTCTGGTGGCGGCACGTCTTTCGCCGGCGAGCGTTCTTCCGACGGCGTCGGATTCTACAACACCCGATGCGACGGCATTGGAGGCGGAGAGAGAGCGCGCGCTTGCGGCTCTCGAGAAGTTCCGAAGGTTTAATCCACCGACCTTTGAGGGAGAGAAGGTCGAGCCATGAATGGTTGAGTCATGGGTGGACTCAATGGAGACCTTGTTCGAGGACCTCTACACCTTGGAGAGGGACAAGGTCTACCTCGCCACTCATTGTTTGGAGCAGACGGCGAAGGTTTGGTGAAAGCGAATCAAGAGGAACCGAGCTTCCGACCTTCTGCCGTTGACGTGGGAGGAGTTTCGGGGATTGTTCTCTGTCAACTACTTCCCCGATAGTGAGAAGAAGAAGCTCCAGGAGCAATTTTAAAAGTTGAAGCAAGGTAGCCGCACGGTAGCGGAATATGAGCGGGAGTTCTCTCACATCATCGACTGCGTCCCTGACGTAGTGCGGGATGACAGGGATCGAGCCGATTGGTTCGAGCAAGGGCTCCGTGCTGATATCTACCTGGCAGTGCACATCCTGAAGCTCACTACCTTCGCGGAGGTACTCGATCGAGCGTTGTGGGCGGAGCAAGGAAACGCTCATATCCGGGAGGAGCGAGAAGCGTCCGAGAAGGACAGCGGCAAGAAGTGGGCCCAGAGTAGTTCGGGAGCTCAATCGAAGTCAAGGAAGCCGCCGAAGTACCCGCGAACGCAATCCAAGGGCCGCGAACCGCAGCGGCGCACAATCTGTGGTGGGAACCACGAGCCAAGGACGTGTGATCAACGGGAAGGGAAGTACTTCACGTGTGGACAGGCGGGCCATATCAGCCGCTACTGTCCAGTGAGGGCTTCGCCTGCCCCTTCGGTCACGTCGACTCCGGCGACTTCGGCGCACTATGGAGGAGTCCCACCTACTGCGTCATCGGCTGGACGTGCGATGGAACCACGCCAACCTGAGGCGATGAGATCGGCTCCGAGCGGACGGGTGTTCGCCGCCCAAACTCAAGCCGAGGAACCTGCTGAGGCGGAGAATCGCCATGTACTCGCAGGTATGGTTTTAATTGACGGAGTTCGCTCCAGGGCCATGTTTGATACAGGTGCTACACATTCATTCATCAGTAGGTCATTTGCACGCATGCATGACATAAAACTACAAGAGAGTAAAAGCACTTGGAGAGTATCGGGCCCCGGACGTGATTTTCTAGTCCGTATGGAGTGTTCGTCTTGTCCCGTGCGGTTGGACGATTGGATAATGCCCATCCGTATGTTGATGTTCAAGAAGTTAAAGGACTTCAACGTCATTCTAGGAATGGATTGGCTCTCAAAGTACTATGCGACCATTCACTGTAGAAATAAAGTGATAACGTTTCGAGAGCCGGGTCAGGAGGAATTCACCTACTGGGCCTGTAGAAGCTCGCGCTTCGCTGCTATGGTGTCAGCAACGAGGGCGAGGAAGTTGATTAACAGCGGTTGTACGGCCTATTTGGCGATCGTTGTAGAAGTCGAGAAGACGACTCTGGCGCTTGAGGAACTATCCGTGGTCCGAGAGTTTCCAGATGTGTTTTCCATGGAGTTACCGGAAATGCCGCCAGACCGGAAGATCGAGTTCGTGATAGATTTGGTTCCAGGAACCGCGCCTATCTCGAAGGCTCCGTATCGGATGGCACCAGCAGAATTGAAGGAGTTACGGGCTCAGTTGATAGATCTCCTCGATAAGAAATTTATTCGGCCAAGTGTATCGCCGTGGGGAGATCCGGTTCTATTCGTGCGAAAGAAGGACGGATCGTTTCGACTTTGCGTAGATTACCGCGAGTTGAACAAGGTCACGATCAAGAACAAGTACCCGTTACCGAGGATTGACGATATGTTTGATCAGTTGCAAGGGTCTCGGGTTTATTCAAAGATTGATCAACAATCCGGTTATCATCAACTCAAGATTAAGCCGGAAGATGTGCAAAAGACCGCGTTTCGCACGCGGTATGGACACTATAAATTCACGGTCATGCCGTTTGGGCTCACTAACTCCCCGGCAGCGTTCATGGATTTAATGAACCGTGTCTTCAAGGAGTACTTGGACCGATTTGTCGTGGTTTTCATAGACAACATCTTGGTCTATTCTCGTAGCGACGAGGAACATACCGAGCATCTGAGAATAGTGCTTCAAGTCCTACGGGAGGAGAAGCTGTATGCTAAGTTTAAGAAATGTGATTTTTGGCTCTGAGAGGTTGCATTTCTTGGGCATGTCATTTTCGAGGGAGGAGTATCTGTTGACCCGAGGAAAGTGGAGGCGATCAAGGATTGGCCTCGCCCGACTAACGTCACGGAAGTCCGAAGCTTTGTGGGTTTAGCGGGTTACTATAGACGATTTGTGGAGGGATTTTCGAAGATCCTGGGTCCACTTACCCGTCTGACTCAAAAAGGCACCAAGTTCGTGTGGAGCGGTGAGTGTGACCGGAGTTTTCAAGAGTTGAAGAATAGATTGACTTCGACTCCGGTACTCGTCTTACCGGTGCAAGATGAAGACTTCGTGGTGTATAGCGATGCGTCACAATCGGGTTTAGGGTGTGTTCTGATGCAGGGCGGGAAGGTGATCGCGTATGCGTCCCGTCAGCTGAAGAGCTATGGGAAGAACTACCCTGTTCACGACTTAGAGCTGGCCGCGGTAGTGTTTGTTCTCAAGCTGTGGAGGCACTACTTGTATGGCGCGCGTTGCGAGATATACACAGACCACAAGAGTCTAAAATATCTGTTTAATCAGAATGAGCTCAATATGCGCCAGCGGTGGTGGTTGGAGTTGCTAAAGAATTTCAATGTTACAATCCTATACCACCCCGGAAAAGCAAACGTGGTGGCCGACGCGCTTAGCAGGAAGTCAGTGAAAAATCTTGCTATGTTGGTCACACGTCAGGAGCCACTGTGGAGAGTGATGGAGCGATTAGATCTCGAGGTGGTAGCTCCGGAAATCCCGTCTAAGAGTTTGCAATCTGCAGACCCTAATCTCCAAAAGGTGCGGCGAGACATCGAGAGTGGACACGGCGGTGATTTCAGTGTAGACGCTGAGGGTGCGCTTCGGTTTTGAAACCGATGGTGCGTACCGGAGAACAAGGAGGTCCGGAGGTTAATATTGCAAGAGGCATATCAGACTCCTTATAGTATTCACCCGGGTGGCACCAAGATGTACCGCGATCTGAAGATGCAGTACTGGTGGCCGGGCATGAAAGCAGACATTGGGCGCTATGTAGCGCAGTGCCTTGTATGCCAGCAAGTGAAAGCTGAGCGCCTATTTCCAGCGGGAAAGCTTCGAGGTCTACCCATTCCCGTCTGGAAATAGGAGAATATCGCTATGGACTTCATGGTCGGATTGCCCCGTTCGACGGGTGGCCACGATGCGATCTGGGTGATTGTGGATCGTATGACCAAGTCGGCACACTTCCTACCGATTCACACCACCTGGTCGGGGGACAAGTTGGCGCAGGTATACTTGGATGAAGTTGTGAGGTTACACGGGGTTCCGAAGTCGATCGTGTCAGATCGAGACCTCCGTTTTACTTCGCACTTTTGGAAAAGCCTGCAAGAAGCACTTGGCACACGGCTCGATTTCAGCATCGCGTTTCATCCTTAGACAAATGGACAGCCAGAGAGGACTATACAGATTCTAGAGGATATGTTGCGGGCGTGTGTCATTGACTACAAGGGTAGTTGGGCAAACCATTTGAGGATGGCCGAGTTCGCCTACAATAACAGTTATCAAGCTAGCATTGGGATGGCATTGTTCGAGGTCCTATATGGACGGAAGTGCCGATCCCCTATATGTTGAAGCGATGCAGGTGAACCTGCGGCATTGGGCCCGGACATATTGCGAGAGGTGGAAGAGAAGGTCCGTCTCGCTCGCGAGAGGTTACTTACGGCACAGTCGAGGCAAAAGAGCTATTCTGACAAATGCCGTAGAGATTTGGAATTCGCGGTAGGTGACCGCGTTTTCCTAAAGGTTTTGCCAATGAGAGGTGTGAAACGCTTCGGAGTGCGGGGAAAGGTAAGTCCCTGATATATTGGACCATTCGAAGTATTGGAACGTATTGGAGCGATAGCATACCAACTTGCATTACCGCCGAAGCTCGCGGGCGTGCATAATGTGTTCCACGTCTCCAACCTTCGGAAGTATATTCCCGATCCCGAGCATGTTATGTACTACGAACCGCCGGATCTACAAAAGGATTTGAGTTATGAAGAGTTTCCGGCGATGATTATTGCTCGAGAAGTGCGAAAATTGAGAAACCGTGAGATTCCCTACGTGAAGATTCGTTGGACCAATCACGGCGATCGTGAGGCTACGTGGGAACTCGAGGAATCGATGAAGGTGCATTATCCTCATCTTTTCACGGAAATGTAATGAGGTATGAGTTGTTGAATTTGTTTCGAGGACGAAACTCCTTTTTAGGGGGGGAGGATGTAAGAAAGTGAATTCTCGAAATACGAGAGTTAGACTTCATCCAGAATCGACCAAAGGTCGTATTGGTGAGCTCTGGAAAAGCCAAAGATGTCAAAATCACCAAAAGTGCATTGGAAATGAGTCCACGAGAGCAATTAGTGCAAAATCTGCACTGGAGCAAAACTGCTCTTGGGGACCGGTCCCTGGCAGAGAGGGACCGGTCCCATCGGCTGGGGTTGCGGGGATCTTTGAGGCAACCGGTCCCTGGCAGGGAGAGACCGGTCCCCGAACGTGACCCCAGCGAGAAAGCCAAAATTTGACTAAGTCCCGAAATCCCAGCTCTCGGGAACCGGTCTCTCGGCCAAGGACCGGTCTCCCGGGGACCGATCTCTCAGGAAAGGACCGGTACCCGAACGCGTGACCCGAGCTGAGACTCTCGGGGACCGGTCCCAAGTCGGGGAGACCGGTCCCTCAGCGCGCAGAAGGCCCAGTAAGGGCAGTGTGCAGAGATGAAAGGTGAGGGGCTTTTAAGCAAAATGGCCTTAGTTAGAGGGGTATACATGGGAGATTACTCTCTCATTCTCTTATTTCCACCCTCACTCTCTCTCTCTATCTCTCACACTCTCTTGCTCTCTCTCTCTTTAGAAGAGAAGAAGAAAAAGAAGAAGAAGAAGAAGAAGAAAAGAGAAGAAAAAAAAGGAAAAAAATAAAGGAGAAGAAGAAGGAGATCAAGAAAAAAAAGGCTTTGGACTTCTCCCTCTTCCTCTCTTCTCTCTTTGGAGCTAACCTAGAGGTAAGCTTCTAACCCTAGCTTATGGAACTTAGGGTTTTTGGGTTTTAGCTATTTGGATAGGATCAAATGGATCACTAGCACCATGAATGGTGGGATTAAAGCTAGAATCTAGGGTTTTGAGATGGGTTTAGCTTGGTGCTAACCCTAGGGCGCCAAAATGGGATTTTTGGCGAAGAATGAGATTGATCTCATTTAAGACATTGTAAACCTAATTGGTAGGTGCCAAAACGCGGGGGCGAAGTCGGATTTTGCATTCGTCGAGCGGAAGAAAAGATATCAGCAAAACAAGGCCGACCAAGCTTCATTTCGACCTAAGAAGACCAAGACTTCATCGTAACATCCGTTGGAGGGCATTTTTAGAGCCTCCATACCCTCAAGAGGTGGGGGGTGTCATCCCGAAGCAATCGGGTTTCTTTTTATATCTAAGTTAATTATGTTGATCATATTGCGCTATAGGAATAGTAGTTGTACATTTCCATTTCCTTGCATGCTTTCTTGGTAGTGTAGCGAGGTGAGCTTGACACGTGCACTAGGATAGCATGAGGATTGGGTCTTGTGACATAGAATCCTATAGCGGTATAAAGAGCCGAACTTGGACATAGCCTAATAGAGTGGCATCGAACTAGTGTGGTAGAAGCACTATGACATGAACGAGTGGCATGTAGAATAATTGAGACATTTACTACAATGACTAAACGAGTGGCATTGAATCTAGTGTAGTAAACTTGACATGAACCTAGGGATAGTAGAAGTCCCAACATTGATTATATATCATGATTGTGCAGCAGAGGCACATAGACCCTAGTAGACAGGGTATCCTCTTGAGAGGATTGGATCATACTCACTAGTCTGTTTTGCTTGTCGGTGGTCGCTCCACCGAAGCACGAGTCTCCGGAGTATCTCACAGGGTTGTCCCGCAGACGATCTCGGTGTGCGAGTGCAGCTTCTCCTCACCTATGAGATTGAAGAGTGATTGAGGTTAACCTACGGGTTAACAAGTAGATTGGTAATAAACATGGAATGCATAGTAGACTTGCATTATTACCTTGAGTAGACATAGTGTTTTGTAGTTTACATTACTATGCACTTTTATATGCTCATGACATAATACTAGCATGATAGTAGTTTTGGCATGCATTATTATCATGATGGCATGATAGAGTAGTTCGTTCATTTCTATATATTTATCTATCTCTCTATCTGGCCAGCTTAGACCTAGTGGAAAAACCAGCGGCGTCGGCGCCGAACCCACTGGGAACTATATTTATATAGTTCTCACCCCGTGTGTTTTGGGTACAGGTAGACACACGAGCGAGCCAAGCGAGAACCGCGCAAGGGCATAGCGCCCTAAGTGAGCCTAGTTAGTAGCTTTTCCTTTATGCATTAGAGTACCCTCGTGTACTAGATGACGTTTTGGATAGTTATTGGAGAGCTACTTGTATTTTGCAAGATGAAAATGTAATGTAATCAGCTATGTAAATGTGAATGGTTGTAATAGTTAGACTATCTCTCTTATACACTTGTACATTCACTTATGGTTCTTGCTCTTAGTTATAGTGCACTTGTGTGTATCATATTGATCATGTATGTTTATTTAAGCATTCCCTAGGCGCTTAACTGTACATGATCTGGTTGCTTGGCCTTTGGCGGACAGGAGAGGTGCTGTCCGTTCGGCGTCCGTCTGGCGCGCCCGAACCGTGCCAAATTGTAGTGGATTCGGGGCGGGCGTGACAAAATCCGAGCAATGGTGGGGTTGGACGGAGAGGAGGAGGAAGGAGAGGATGCGGGTTTGGTAGTAGAGGTAGGCGTACGCGAGCGCTGCGGCGCGCGGGCGAGGGCGAGCGTGAGTGCGGGCGCGGGGGTCAGCAAGGGACAACGGCGGGTGGCTGAAGAAAAAAAAGTAGCGAAGGAAAAAAAAAGAAGAGAGAAAAAAGAAGAGAGAGAAAGAAAAGGAATAAGGGTATTTCGTCCGATGGCAAAAATTTCGGCCGAATCTGCAAAATTGAAAAATGTGACCCCAGTTTGCAAAAGCTCAAAATTGTGGATTTTTATGCAAATTGGTCTTGGAATATCTGGTCATCTTTCATATCTTTTATTGAAAATATTTAAATTATTACCATTTAATTTAAGTTGCCCCAGTGTAAAAAGATGTTGTAAAGTAAGAAGATATTATTATAGATGATTATGTTGCATGAGATATTTTTATTTTCAATGCTTGATGGGAATCATTAGTAGTCTATTAATAAGAATATATTAGTTTCTAACAACATTCCAATCCAAATGACTTGATAAGTGAGTAATAAACTTACAATTCAAATATAAAATATACAATATTTAAAAAATATTATAAATTTGAACCAAACTGTCTCTTAGAGTCATATAGATATACTCTCAAATTATAAGATTTTTTATTAGCATTCAATTCTTGTATGGATTAATTGCGCTTACATTTGTTCTCGAATCCATGCAAATTTTAGTTCTACCTGGGTCTTTCTTAAATGCTGAATACATGACCTGGACACTAGATTAATTCATGGCTAATTAGAACTGTAATGAAGGACTGATTTGAGAAGTTAATTATTTTCACCCGTTAGATCATACCAATTTAACTAACTATCCACTCAATCCTAAGGGACCATTATCATCCTAACTACACACATCTCTTAATCCAATGGCCGAAAACCTACAGTACTAATGACTTAACTACTTTGAAAGCTAGGAGCTCAATTATATATATATATATATATATATATATATATATATATATATATATATATATATACATATAATTGATTTTGTGAGCTTTTGATCGTAAGCTAAATGATATTGAAAAATTATAAAATTTGACTTTTTGAAGTTTTAAATGCTCTACATAATGTTTAATGGTATATATCGTCGATTCGAAAGCTCTATCATCGAAAACAACTTATGAGTATGAAGGCGATCGTACTCATAAGAGTATAGTAGCCAAACTCTATATAGAGTAGGGTTACTATACTCTTATGAGTATAGAGCTCTTCGTACTCATAAGTTGTTTACGATGTTGGGGTTTTCAAATCAACGATTCATACCGTTAAACATGATCTAGAGTATTTGAAACTTCTAGAAAATAAATTTATAATTTTTCGAAATCATTATAAAGTCCATCAAGCGGGTTTAAAATGAAATGAACGGTTAATGTAATATACCGAAACTTCGGTAGAGTATATCGAACTTTAGTCAAATTGACCGAAGTGTGCGAGAGAAATAGTTGGACAAAGTCCAAATGATATTCTAATAATGTTGGAAGGGTTAGAGTTGAGTTTCAAGTAAGTTAGAGGGGTTTTAGCATTGCTCGGCGCGAATTGGAGTCGAAACAATGCAAAACTCAAGTTTGGAGCATTGTTAACCGGTTAAGCACTAGGGGTGTACCGGCACCAGGTTGCAAACTGAGAACAGGTTGCTCTCGGGTTTGGCCTCTGGTGTGTTGGTTAACCGGTGACTGTCCTGGGTAGTACCGGTACCCTATTGCAACCCGAGAACAGCCAGCTCTCGGTTTTGGGTAGCTGAACATGGGCGTACCGATGATGCCCTCTCGCGTACTGCTACGTTGGCTGCGAAACAGCAGCTGCAGTCTGCTGCAAATAAGAATATTTGGAGGGTCTTTTGCTATTGTAACAGCTTATAAAAAGACCTCAACCCCTCTCCCATTCACAGCAGTGAACCACTACTTCTCTCTCATTTCTCTCTCCCTCTCTCTCTAGGAGCTCTCCCCCAAGGTGAAAGGATGAGATTGGAGGAGATTAAGAGGAGATTTTAGAGCTTTTGGAGGATCTAGAGCTCTCCTAAAAGGTGTAGCTTAGTGAGCTTTTAGGCTAAGATGAGGTTTCTTGTAAGAACTAGGCTAGGATTTGGTTTTATACCCTAAAACACTTAGGTTTGATCTTTTTACATGAGAAGAAACCTAGTAGAGACCATGGAACTCATGAAAATCCATATTTCTTCATGAGCTCTCATGGTAGAAACTTAGGGTTTATTTTATATGCCCTTAGAATGGTTTAAATGACATAGAAATGGTTCTAGATAAGTTTCTAGATGATAAATAAGCTTGCTTTTGCTTATCTTAGAGATCAAAGTGGCGTATTAGGCAAATGACATTGTTAGGGCACCAAAATTAGGGCTTTTGCCCTAGGTTGGTTTAAAGGTAAATTGACCTTGTAGAAATCAAATTGGTTCCAACTCGTTGGTCGACTCGGTTCGCCAATTCGACGAGTCTACGCAAAGTTATAGGGAAAAAGCCTAATTTGGCTTCGTTTTGCTGCAGGCGAGAGAATAGGCGTCCACAAATCACGAGATTTGAACTGTAGCACCCTAGCAACCATACGAGGTGGGTGGTGCTTCCCGAAATT
The DNA here is from genome assembly GCF_001540865.1 of Ananas comosus. Taxonomy (NCBI): domain Eukaryota; kingdom Viridiplantae; phylum Streptophyta; class Magnoliopsida; order Poales; family Bromeliaceae; genus Ananas; species Ananas comosus. The sequence goes on along the minus strand of NC_033630.1, from coordinate 7,824,735 downwards.
GATGAATTTCCTTTTATATTTAAAGTGTCATTTTTTGAGCATAAGTTATGTATGATCATTATGCATTGTAGGGTGAAATAAGAGCATGTGGACAAATATTGTTGCATGTTGTAAGTACAAATGCATGTGAGATAATTGTAAACTAGTGAGAACTTGTAAAAACCCTATGTATGCATGAATGATGACAAGAACCTAGAAAAGGTAAAGAAACTAGTGACATTACGAACAAATGACATTATGACATATGGATTGTGTGGCATTAGCAAACAAAAGGAATGCTAGAGTTGAACACTTAGTGTGTGGCATTAATGAAACAAGAATGCATGTAATTGAGTACAAAGTACATTTAGTGTATGTGGCACTAATGAAAGTAGAGAATGCAAGTACATGAGAAAGTTGACATTATGACATAGCAACCTTATAGTTAAGGGTCATATGAGTATTGCATTCTTATAGTTAAGGATTGGAGGGAACTTGGAATCCTTAAAGTTAAGGATTGATTATACTCACCTATAAGTCTTGGCTTGAGGGTGGTCGCTTCTCCTCGAGCCATGAGCTCCGGAGTTGTCATCACTGGGAAGGTGTTTTCCCCCGAAGACGGTCCCGTCGGGAGACAGCTGAGGGCCCGACCAAAGGGATTTGAGCTAGTGAGTTTATTGAGGGCGAAACCTACGGGTTAGCCAAGTGGATTGGAAATTGAAAAGTAATCTTGCATTCATCATGAGCATTTTATTTGAGCATAATCATTGATTATATCTTATTCAGCCATATTAGCTGTATTTGTTTAGTTTGGCTACTATCTATCTGTATTCTTCTATTATGTCTGATTTAGACCTAGTGGGAAAGTCGACGAGGTCGACGGCCGAATCGACTGAAAACTTTGTTGTAGTTCTCACCCCACTATTTACACAGAGCCAGGACCAAGTGAGCCGGCCGACGATTGCGGAAAAGGTAACACGCCATAGTCAGAGACCACCCGGGCGGGTTTCATATTTTGTTAGATGCATACCCTCTTTATATCATCTTTTGTCTTTGATAATGTTAGTAGTATGAACATGATAAATATTGTAAAAGAGCTTATGGTTTAATGTAAAATGCTTATATTTTGGAGGAAATATTATATTCATTTGAGATCATGTGATGTATAAAAAAAATGATGCAAAGAATGTAAAAGAATCTACAAGTTGAATGCATGTATGTGGTTAAAAGTTAATCATATCACTTGTATGAATGTTTAGTTAGTACTTTCACTTTGGCTATTACTTGCCCTCGTGCAAGCCACGTGTATCTTTGTTCCGCTGCATAGAATTTATATATACATGATTTATACTTGTGTTGAGCCTTGGGCGGACAGGGGAGGTACTGTCCGTTTGGCGTCTGTTCGACGTGCCCGAACCGACCAAATAGGATCGGTCCCGGGCATAACAGTTAAAATTGAACGACATCCTAAAAACGGATGATCAGATCCTTCAATTTAAGATTGGAGTTATTGATCTTTAGTTAGGTAGTGAATAGAATTTTCTATCAAAAATTCAACCTATTCCGATTCTTTTTCACCGTTAAACTAGCAAATACCTCATACCGGTCGTTAAAATTGTCAATTTTGTGAGCTTTTGATCGTAAGGTAAATGATATCGAAAAATTATAAAATTTGATTTCTAGAAGTTTTAAATACTCTACATAATGTTTAACGGTATGGATCGTCGATTCGGAAGCTCTATCATCGAAAACAACTTATGAGTATGAAGGCGATCGTACTCATAAAAGTATAGTAGCCGGACTATATATATATATATATATAGANATATGTATGTGTATATATATATATATATATATATATATATATATATATATATATATATATATATATATATATATATATATACACACACACACACATACATACATACATACATATATATTGTTAGGAGCCGAATTCCCTTCTCTTTGACCCGCTCAAAGATCCTCCTAGGGAAGCGTGTCGGGATGTAGAACGGCTACGATTAGTTACACTCGAAGTTTGCGCCCTTCGACTGGATCAAGCGATTCGGCTCACGAGAGATCGGACCAGCCGAGTTCAGAACCTCTACTATAGAATCGGTTCGGCTGGATGAGCCGAATGTACAAAAAATACTGAAATTTGGGTCGGCCAATAAGCCAAATGCCTTTATATATTGAAGTTAACTTGTGAAAACAGTACAAAGGTCGAGTGTGCCTGAGGGCATACAGACTCGGTTGCTCTAGCTTAACTCTACTCCTAAGAAAAACAGTAAGTGCGGTGAAGTAAAGGATTACAAGTAGACTACTCCTAGAAAATGCGATGAAAATGCAGAGGAAATAAAGGTGGTCTTCTATTCTCGGGAAAAAGACTCGTTTTCAAGGCGTTATTTGCCTATTGATCAGTTATTCCCTTTCCATGATTAGCCATTACTCCTATTTTTCCTGGCCACTTCCAGCTGATCGAAACCGCTTGTAACCACTTGCGGTTATTATAACTCCCTTCAATCATGCGGCGGTTTCTCAAATTTGTTTCGATGCTCCCGGTGCACATTAGACTCCTTGCTTTAAAGATTGTGGTTAATTGGAGCACTGACGCACCACCTGGCTGCACATTACTGGCCCAACAATTGCCCCCTCGACAGCTTCCTAACGGACGCTCCGGTAGCTGGCGTAATCAGAGCGGCGTCTCCCGATACAATCAGTTTCAAATTCTTTGTACGGTACCTCCCTAGCCGTCCTTTTCTTTTCTACGGCCACAATCTCACCATCTCTTTTTGTCTTTTGTGCGGCATTAATTATGTAATCTTAATTGCTGCCGTCTCTTCATCATTATAGCCGGTCTCAGAAATCGATTCGACTCGACGGCTTCTTTCTTCTTCGCCATGCTAGCCGTCCTTTTCTTTTCTACGGCCACGATCTCACCATCTCTTTTTGTCTTTTGTGCGGCATTAATTATGTCATCTTAATTGCTGCTGTCTCTTCATCATTATAGCCTGTCTCAGAAATCGATTCGACTCGACGGCTTCTTTCTTCTTCGCCATGCTTCCTCCTCTCCATTTGCTTTTTAACTCAAGCATCGTCTTCTTCGCCTTCTCTTTTCTTTTCCTTCTTTTCTCTGACCTCTTCTCCATCTCTGATCTAAAGCCTGGTCTACTTCTTTCCCTTTTTCGATCCTTAGAGTTTTTTCTTCACTTTTTTCTTTAGTTTTAGCAATGGCGCCGCTTCCGTCTTTTCCTCTTCTTCGTCTTTGGATTACACCATGCTTAGACAGTTCGTCTCATCGGACCCTTCTCGATTCATCTTAGGTCCTTCATTCACTGACAAACCAACCCCTGACGATTTCCCGTATTCCAGTGACGGTCTTCCATTGATGGCCCAAACCATTCATCTCCATTCTTGGTACCCGTCGGCTTCAACGGGGAAAAGCCTCCGGACTTGGCCAAGTGTCTCGATGCGTACCTTGCTTGACTAGACCAGGTAGAAGCTGTCTATGGTGATTTCTGGCGAAAAGTAGGTATTTATGAGGCGATTAAATTATCTCGGCAACCCCCTGTAGTCGACAACATTCTTTTAGCCGCTGCTCTCTATTTTTGGTCTCCTGCTTCCAACGTTTTTCTTTTCAAAGGAAGACCCCTCACTCCCACTCTTTTTGATGTTGCTGCCATCATTGGTTTACGCCCTCATGGAGTTACTCTCTCCATGGCTTACAACCCTGATGGCGTGTCTGACTTTGAGGCCTACCTTGACTTCAATGACTTGGCTTATTCCAAATTTCTCCGCAAGTTTGCAGGTGAGTCTCTTGCTGCGGTTACTAGGAAGGAGCATACAGCTTTCCCTCTGTATTGGTTATGCCATAATCTTTTTTGTACCTGTTGAACCAATCCGGCGCAGACAGTTGGCACACTGAGTTTATATAGCGTTGGATCGGGAGCACGGAAAACGCGCCAGGAGATATGAGCTGTGATTATTTGAAAAATGTGATAACCGTAAGCAGTTTTGGGCAGTTCCCAATGGCAGTTCTAATCGGCCGAACGTGGTCCTCCAATCCGGAGAAGATGGCCGATCGTGCAATAACTGAACACAAGGGGAAAATATATAAATAGGCCTGTAGTACCCTGAAAAGGGGTCTTCGCCCCTGCGCACAAGAGACCACCTTTATTTTTCCTCGTTTTTTCTGAGGAGTAGTGCTTGTAACTTAGCCTCTTTGAAGTCTGTCTGCCCTCCGGGCATCACTTCGTTGTAAACGCCTTGGAGTCTGTCTGCCTTCCGGGCATCACTCCCTTGTACACTTCGGAGTCTGTCTGCCCTCCGGGCATCACTCCCTTCTTATTAATAGAAAATCATTTTCGGCTCCTTAGGCCGACCAGATCTCGTTTTGTCCTGACTATTCGGTTCATCTCTCAGCCTGAATATAGGCCCTACCTGTTCATTCGGCTCGTCTTGCCGAAGCAAATTTACTAAGGAGATTTTCGGACCCGGCCGATTTGATCCCTCATCGGTCGAATCGCTTGACCCGTCGCGGGCGCAAACTTCGAGGGTCACGAACAGCAGCCGATTTCCATTTCGACACACTTCCCGAGGAGGGTCAAAGCATCAGGAAATTCGGAAAAATAATAATTTTTTGGCACGCCCGGTGGGACACATATTTGAGGTAAATTTGAATATGGCTGACGACAACGCTATGAATCTCCGTAATAGGGCCATTCCCAGAAATTCTGGGAGTGAACAGCCCAGTAATTCGGAGAACGCTGTAGAGCGCCAAGCAGTTTTACCGACAGAAGGTGAAACTAGCGGTCAATTCGGCCAACAAGAGCCTAGCTTGACCCAAGCACTTGGCCAGATGACTAGGGTCCTGCAGACTTTGGACCAAAAATAGTCATGCAAGTACCGCACGGCTGGACGCCGTTTTGGCCGCAATCACGGCCTCTAACGAAAATATAGCCCGAATAGGGCAGTTATTAACTCGAAACGAACAGCCGATAGCAGGCCTTCAAGCGCCTGTGGTAACACCAGTGTTACAGAATCCGGTAACACCGGTAGGTGGCCAGCCTCAATATCAGGGGGCACAGTATCAAGCGTTTTATAGACCGGCTGTCGGTAATGCCGGTCAACAGCCAGAAATGGCTTGGGGTTTGCCACCACCCCCTCCAATTGCAGCCTACCAGCCTCAAAATGTAGAGGCTAGGGGGCATCTTCGGAATGCACAAGGGGTAATCCCCTAGGGCAAAATATTGGGATTCAACAACCATTGAACCCAGTACCAGCGCAAGCCCCCGTGCCGGGGATTAATAATGAAATATACGCGCAAATAGAAGAAGCGATCATAAACACTTTCGGAGTAGGCACAAGGCCGGCAATGCGGCCTGTATTCAGATCACCATATCCTGTTAATATAGATGTGGAACACCCATATCCGGCAAATTGGAAGATGCCGAAGTTTGACAAATTTTCTGGAGATGAGACCGAAAATACGGTCGAACATGTCGCCCGATTTACAGCCCAATGCCGCGAAGCTGCGGCAGATCCTTTTTTGAAATTAAGATTATTTAATACTTCATTGACCAAGACAGCTTTCACTTGGTATACGAGTTTACCTGCTAATTCCGTTCGAGACTGGGACGAATTAGAAGGTAAGTTTCATGAGCAATTTTATAGAACTGAGCCTGAGTTGTCAGTTGCAGACTTGGCTCAATTTAGACAAAAAATGGGAGAATCGGTTGATGAATATTTAAACCGATTCAAGACGGCTCGAAGCCGATGTTTTGTGAGGATGCCGGAATCAGAATTTGCCAGAATGGCATTTAACGGCATGCATTTTAAGATTAAAGACCATTTTGAAGATAAGTTTTTTCCAAATCTTTTTGATTTGGGAGTTCGAGTTGCTCAATATGAGCAATTTCGAAAAGGGAACAATGAAGATCGGCCTAGGTGGAGCCGAAATAAAGATTGGAACAAAGGGAAAGAGAAAAATATTTCTTTCTTTGAAGAATCCTCGGCTCATGAGGAGCCGAATTCATCTGAAGAGGCAGAAAATTCGGCTGACGAAGCCGAAATATGTGCTGCTGAGATGGTGAAGAATAATCAACCATACAAATGTGCTTTGCTAAAACCTGCAAAGTCAAGAGAGGCAAAAGCACATGCGTCTACTTTTAGTTATTCTTTTGATATATCTAAAACTGATTTTATTTTTGATCGGTTGTTAAAAGATGGACGAATTAAACTACAGGAAGGTCAAATCATACCTCCTGTTGAAGAATTGAAACGTAGAAGATACTGCAAATGGCACCATTCGTGGAGCCATAAAACTAATGAATGCACTGCCTTTAAGAGGCAAATTTAAAAAGAGATAAATGAGGGTCGGCTAATTTTTGCCGACCAGGAAAACAAAGATATGGAAATTGATAAGAATCCTTTTCCATCACAGGTCAACACCGTGAATATGAAAGGAAAAGGGAAAGCGGCTGCAAAAAGGCAGATTCAAGAAGAAATAGAAGAGGGTCGGCTCATATTGGCCGACCAAGAAAATAAAAATCAAATAATTAACAAAACTTCATTTCCATTTCAGGTCAATATGGTGAATATCAAAGGAAAGGAAGTTTTAGACAAGGAGACCGCTGACAACGTGGCACATGCCAAGAAACATCTTCGGCTATGCATTAGGTGCAAGGCCGAAATGACGAAAAAAGACTGGGAAGCTATCGTGAATGCCAAGAAAAGGGGAAACGAATGGAACGAACTGATGGCATTCCCCGAGGATTGGGATGATATTCCCGATGGCGAAGACCTAGAAGAAGAAGGCTCGGATGCAGCCTCTAATGACACCGAACCGGAAATAGATTCGGTTCAACGCAAGAAAGACATCATGATGCAGAAGATTCTGCACGATTACTACAACAATAGGCGTGGAGAACGTCATGGCCGATGGGATTTCCAGGACAGACCTTTCGGCTCCAAACAAAGATTCCCTGGGTATCGGCCACATTGGCAACAACAAGCCAGGCCGAGACCAGAGCCAGAATTTGAAGGAATGACCGAGGGAGACATAGAATTCCTCGGTCGAAGGTTAGTCAATGAGCTCGGCATTCAACCTTGGCCGAGACCATGGGAAAGAAGAGAAATTTTGAAAAATCATTTAAGAACGGTGAAGATACCGGCGAATGTGCCAGTAGATGAATGGCACGACGTTGAAGTTAAACCATCGGCCAGATGGCGTGGGCCGATGTTAACAAAAACTCAGAAACGTCGGCAGCAGAGGATACAAGCCGAAGCAAGGCAACATTATGAGGAGGCGAAAGGGATAAGGCTCAATGTTTGGAGGCGCCCTGATGAGCAGTCACACCCTTTTCGTCCAATAAGAAATGATCACGAGGCAGGCGGCTCATCACTCGCCCCCCAGTTGAAGTCAAGAATAGAGCGGCCAATCGAGGCCGAGTCAGAAGATAAGATGATCAGGAGGGAGTTGGAAGAAAAAATAGCTTCCCTCGAGACTATGATCAAAAGAGAGAGATGGCCTCCGAAAGAAAGGGAGGTCCGGATGGAAAGTGATTCTTCTGCCGAAACAACAAAGGAGTCGGAGGAGAAGAAACAAAGAACCAAAGGAAAATCAGTCGAAGAATCACCGGCTGAGGTAAACATGGTGTATGCTCTGCCTCAATCCTTTAAGGCAGAGTTTATCGAGTATGAAGAATATAGAGAGGAGGAGGAAGATGGGCTTAGAGTAGCCCAGTTGCAATTAGAAGATGTTCGACCGGCCGACGCAGTGGTTTTTGAGAAACCATCGGCCATGCAGATGAGGTTTATAAGACCTCTTTTTATAAAAGCTTTGATTGAAGGTCGGCCGGTAGGCCGAGTGATGGTGGACGGCGGTGCCATGGTTAACGTAATGCCTACTTCTTTCTTTAAGAAGTTAGGCAAAGACGAGGACGAGTTGAAGCCTACCGATTCGATCATGACCGATTTCACAGGAAACGGTCAACAAGCCCGAGGAGTGCTCACCACCGAACTTACGGTAGGTTCGAAAACTTTAAAAACTGCATTTTTTGTGGTGGATGCAGATAGCCACTACAACTTACTACTCGGGCGTGACTGGATCCATGCGAATGAGTGCGTGCCCTCTACACTCCACGGGAAGTTATTCCAGTGGATAGGAGACAAGGTAGAAGAAGTCCGGGCCGAAGGACGGCCTCAAATGATAGATGTCGACATGGAGGACATCGGCCACCACAATTGGGCCGATGCTGATCCAGATCAGATTTCTTTTGTGAGAGTAACAGAGGAGGGAATTCAATTAGTTCTTTCTAAAGATATCAATACTATGGTGGCTGTTGAAAAGCCACCAAGATGGTTAAAATGGAATCCGAAAAATCAGGGATAGAGGCTTGGCATAAGCCTCAACAAGATGAGCCGATCAACAAGATCGGCTATGAGGATAACTCGGCTTTCAAAGCCGATGTGTTGGCACACGGGAAGTCGGCCAGTAAGGCCGAGAAGATCATAAAAGACTCGGTTCAAAAAACCGGGAAGGAAGGTCAAGCGGAATCGGCCAAAAAGACTGAAGAATCATATGAGGTGAATTGGCAACCAGCGGAAAGAGAACTAGAAGAATCGCCCATTAAAGCCGACGAGAAAAAGCTGGAGACCCAGGACTTGTTGATAGAGGTAGACCTAGGGTCTCATGAAGACAACAAGCCAACGTTCATAAGTTCCAAGCTGTCGGTTCGGCAACAAGAAGAATTGAAGAAACTATTGGAAGAATACAAAGATTGTTTCGCTTGGAGCTATCAAGAAATGCCAGGGTTAAGCCGAGAAATTGTAGAGCATCGGCTCCCTATCAAAGAAGGGTTTAAGCCTTTTAAACAACCGGCTCGTAGGTTCGAGCCGAGTATTGTACTTCAGATTAAAAATGAAATTGAAAATCTTTTAAAGGCCGGATTTATAAGAGCGGCCCGTTATGTTGATTGGGTGTCTAATATAGCTCCAGTACGTAAAAAGAATGGTAAACTCAGAGTTTGTATCGACTTTAGGAACTTAAATTTAGCTACACCTAAAGATGAAAATTCAATGCCTATAGCCGATATGTTAGTAGATTCGGCTGCTGGTAATGAAATTATGTCCTTTATGGATGGACATGCTGGCTATAATCAAATTTATATTGCTGAGGAAGACGTGGCTAAAACGGCCTTTAGATGCCCCGGTTCAATTGGAACCTTTGAATGGGTTGTTATGCCGTTCGGCTTAAAAAATACTGGAGTTACTTACCAAAGAGCCATGAATTTTATTTTCCACGATTTAATCGGCAAGATGTTGGAAGTCTATATTGATGATATAGTTATCAAGTCCAAGTCGCAAGCCGAACATTGGATCGATTTAAAACTCGCTTTTGAGAGAATGAGAAAATATAATCTAAAAATGAATCCTTTGAAATGCGCATTTGGGGTTTCGGCAGGAAATTTCTTAGGATTTTTGGTGCATAAGAAAGGAATTGAAATTGATAAAAATAAAGCAAAAGCAATAGTAGAGTTACCACCACCCAAATGCAAAAAGGAATTGCAGAGTTTGTTGGGAAAGATAAACTATCTTCGAAGGTTTATATCCAATTTAGCTGGAAGAATCAGGGCGTTTACTCCATTACTTCGGCTGAAAGATAAGGAAGAATTCATTTGGGTAGAGGAACAGCAGGAGGCATTTGAAAGTATAAAAAGATATTTATCAAACCCTCCGGTATTGGTACCTCCAAAACCGAATCAGCCGATGAAGCTATATATATCGGCTGCAGATGAAAATTTAGGATTTTTGTTGGCTCAAGAAAATGAAGAGAAAGAAGAGCAAGCTATTTATTATTTAAGCCGACATTTGCTAGATACAGAGAAACGGTACTCGGCTATAGAAAAATTATGTTTAGCTTTATATTATGCATGCACAAAATTGAGATATTATATTTTGTCAACTGAAGTATCGGTGATATGCAAGACCGATTTGATAAAATATATGTTATCCAAGCCAGTGCTGCGAGGACGTATTGGGAAATGGATATTGGCTTTATCTGAGTTCTCTCTTAAGTACGTTCCTGCTAAAGCTATTAAAGGCCAGGCTATAGCTGATTTTTTGGCTGATCACCCATGTGTAGAAATAGAGGAGCCGATACAGAATGTGATCGGTTGTCAACCTTGGGTATTGTATTTTGACGGTTCAAAAACAACTGAATCTGCAGGAGTAGGGATAGTAATACAATCACCTGAGGGTTATGTTTGTCAATTTGCATTTAAATTAGATTTCGGCTGTTCCAACAACCAGGCCGAATATGAGGCCTTGATAATCGGCCTTGAGATATTGCAAGAATTGAGAGTTAAATCAATCAAAGTCATCGGTGACTCACAGTTAGTGATCAAGCAGGTTAAAGGAGAGTACCGATGTGAAAATCCAAATTTGCAAAATTACCTAAGAAAGACATTAGAATTATTATGCAATTTTGGAGAAGCCGAACTTGAACATTTGAACAGACAAGAAAATGAAGGGGCAAATGAATTGGCCCAGTCGGCTTCAGGATACAGAGAACCGAAATCAGAGTCAATAATAATACACAAGAGACTGCTACCTTCGGTTCATATACGAGAGCCGATCATAGCTCCTGTAGAAGTAAAAGATGACTGGAGGAAACCATTAATTAAATATTTGGAGGATCCCAATACAAGGGTTGATTATAATATTCGAAGAAGGGCTCTCGGCTACTGCATATTAGACGGTCAGCTATACAAAAGAACAGCCGAAGAGGTTTTATTGAAATGTTTAGGGCCGGAAGAAGCTTTATTGGTAATAGGGGAAACACATGAAGGAATATGTGGAACCCATATGGCAGGAAAAAAGTTAAGATGGACCATTCGGCACCTAGAATATTATTGGCCAACTATGCATCAAGATTGCATAGAATATGCCAAGGGTTGCCAAGAATGTCAATTTCATGGCCCGATTCAGGGGGTTCCTGCCTCTGAGATGTATGCAATAATTAAACCATGGCCTTTTCGAGGATGCGCCATTGATTTAATTGGAGAAATTCAGCCGAATTCATCGGCTGGTCACAAATTTCTAATAGTAGCCATCGATTATTTTACTAAGTGGGTGGAAGCCAAACCCACTCGATTGGTTACACAAAAGGAAATTATTGATTTCATTGAAGATCACATAATTCATCGCTTTGGGATTCCTGAGACCGTTACAACCGATCAAGGGACAATGTTCACAGGAGGACAGTTCGTTCGGTTCATTGAATCTCGAAAGATAAGGTTGCTCCATTCGTCTCCTTATTATGCCCAAGCGAATGGGCAAGTGGAAGCAGCAAATAAGATAGTCGTCAACCTAATGAAACGACATATCGGGAAGCATCCAAGAAAATGGAACGAAAAGCTTTCCGAAGTATTATGGTCATGCCGAACTTTAGTAAAAACGGCAACAGGGATGACACCATTCCAATTAGTCTACGGCCATGAGGCCGTAATTCCAGCCGAAATAATAGTTCCTTCTTTAAGGATAGAAAAACAAAAATTTCTTTCGGCCGATGAATACAGTCAGTTAATGAAAGACAAAACAGAAGAATTGACAGACACTCGGTTGATAGCTTTAGATAATATGCAAGCTTACCAGAGCCAAGTGTGTAACGCGTATAATAGGAAAGTCCGATCAAAGACATTTGCCGTGGGTGATTTGGTACTTCGGTTGATTTTTCCGATCGGTCAAAAAGACCGAGTGTATGGGAAATGGTCTCCAATTTGGGAAGGACCATTTCAGGTTAGTCGAGTTACAAGAGGAAATGCGTATTATTTGCAAAACAGAGATGGGTCAGAAAATGAGAAACCAATCAACGGTAAGTATTTAAAGAAATATTACCCATCCATGTGGAAAAATAATCAAAATCAGGATTAAATATTACAAACCGAATCAAGGTAATAAATCTCTAAGTTGATTCCATTCGGCTATAAGATTTGCTTGGGCAGCTTCGGCAGCTTTCCTTCGGCGCTTCATCAGGGGATGCACTTTATAAAGTTGGGAAAGTTCTTCTTTAAGCTTTATCCCTTCTCTCCTTCTTAGATCTCAGTTGTATCTTTTAATTGGAGTCGACGCTCGGAGGTATGCGCCAGAGTCAACGGCCAAGGCTAAAACCGTACGAAAGATTGTGTCACGATTCGCCTGGAGTCTCGTCAGAAAATTTGAATTTGATTGGACCCGAGAAAAACGCCTCGATCAAGCTTGCTTTCGGCAATAAAGGGTGAAGATCGCGCAGCTACGAAGCGCTGCGCTTCGAAAGCGCGAGGGGGCAATTGTTGAACCAATCCGTCGCAGACAGTTGGCACACTGAGTTTATATACGCTGGCGCGGGAGCACAGAAAACGCCCAGGAGATATGAGCTGTGATATTGAAAAATGTGATAACCGTAAGCAGTTTGGCAGTTCCAATGCATTCCAATCGGGCCGACGTGTCCTCCACCAGAGAATGATGCCGATCGTGCAATAACTGAACACAAGGGGAAAATATATAAATAGGCCTGTAGTACCCTGAAAAGGGGTCTTCGCCCCTGCGCACAAGAGACCACTTTCATTTTTCCTCGCTTTGTTCTTAGGAGTAGTGCTTGTAACTTAGCCTCTTTGAAGTCTGTCTGCCCTCCGGGCATCACTTCGTTGTAAACGCCTTTGAGTCTGTCTGCCTTCCGGGCATCACTCCCTTGTACACTTCGGAGTCTGTCTGCCCTCCGGGCATCACTCCCTTCTTATTAATAGAAAATCGTTTTCGGCTCCTCAGGCCGACCAGATCTCGTTTTGTCCTGACTATTCGGTTCATCTCTCAGCCTGAATATAGGCCCCACCTGTTCATTCGGCTCGTCTTGCCGAAGCAAATTTACTAAGGAGATTTTCGGACCCGGCCGATTTGATCCCTCATCGGTCGAATCGCTTGACCCGTCGCGGGCGCAAACTTCGAGGGTCACGATCAGCAGCCGATTTCCACTTCGACACACTTCCCGAGGAGGGTCAAAGCATCAGGAAATTCGGAAAAACAACAGTACCCGTTTATAGAAAATTAATCGGGATTTTGTCCCAATCGTCGTAGGTTTAGCTAACGGCGATAGATTAGCTTTAGGACCCTATTTTCTTGCTTTTGTTTATAGAAAAATTTTTGATTCTATCAAACCACTACCTTTTGGAGATGGTGTAACCATCGGCTCTGGTTGTGGTGTTTTCTAGCTTTTACAAATATTTTTGCAAATTTATTTTTCTGATTTATGCCGAAATCCTTTAGATCTAAATTCGGTTGCTCATTTTGATTCTTATCGGTTAGCTCTCAGCTGTCCCCAGCTATTGTCATCGGGGCACCCTCTTGATTTTATCACTTATTTCAAAACTTTTTATGAATCGCGTCCTCATTTCCTCATTGCCTGGTCTCCATTTGCTGATCGTGTCCATCGGCCCCTACCAAAAGCACAGCCGAAGTTGATCGAATTTTAGCTATGGGGAATCGTCTTCGGCGGTTCTTTAAATTAGTAACCTTTAGGCCGAATTTCACAGGAGTGGTGGGTTTCCGTTATACCGTAACTTAGGATCATTTTACTGATCGGGTCTTCGATTTATCCACGCATCGGGCACATCGCAAGACCATTCATCTACTTGGTAAATCCCTTGCTAATTACTATAATTATTTTTCTTTAAAATAATTTCTACTTATTTTTTTTATATACAACGATATCCTTTTCGAGCAGTTCGGTTGATACCGTTGCTCCATCCGCACTAAGGGAAGAATCGAAAGAGAATTTCGATCATAATTCTGATACCGCACCTTCTTCTTCTGTAGTAAGCTCTACTCTTTTTGTTTTGATTTTTTTTTTCTTGTACGATTTAGTACTTACTTTATCTCTATATACAGCCAATTCTGGCTTCTTTATTGGTCCCAGCTTTAGAGAAAAAATCGATAGAGTCTGAACAGTCTACTCTTCCGCCGCCTCCAATGCGGTGCAAGTCGGCTGCTAAGAAACCACATTCTAAGAGAGCCGAAGGCACTCCTTCGGTTGAAGTATTGAAGAAAATAGCCGAAGGCACACCTTCGGCTGGTGTTCCAGAAAAAAGAGCCGAAGATACGCCTTCGGTTGATGTTCCAAAGGAAGTCTCTGTTCCTAATAAGCCAATCACGATTGAGGTAATCAATTCGATTGGCTAAACTTAATCTTTCTTTTGTTTTGATTCATTTATCATTTTTTCCCAATGAAACAGTCACCTCCTGAAGATACTTCAAGTGGCCGTTTCGCTTCATCTTTGGGGACGAAGATTGATAGACAAATCCGCCGAGAGGCCCGTCTTGAGAAGAAGCGAGAGGCCGAAAAGAAACGGGCCACCCAAGAAATGAACAGGGAAGTGCCGATGTCACGCCCCGAGCCCGGCCTATTTGGTCGGTTCGGGCACGTCGAACAGGCGCCGAACAGACAACACCTCTCCTATCCGCCCAAGGCTCAACACAAGTAAAAATCATGTATATATAAATTCTACACAGCAGAATAAAGTATACATGGCTTGCACGAGGGCAAGCAATAGCCAACAGTGAAAGTACTAAACTAAACAATATACAAGTAATATGATCAACTTTTAATCACATACATACATTCAACATTTACATTCTTTTAATCATTTCTTTTACATCACGTGAACTCCAAAATAGGACTCTTTACTTTCTTTCATTAATACATTTGCATCATTCATACATCTATAATCATCAAAGTACAAAAGATGATATAAAGGGGTATGCAACTATACAAAATATGGAAACCAACTCGGGTGGTCTCTGTCTATGGCGCGATGCCTTTACCACGATCGGCTCACTCGGTTCCGGCTCTGTGAAAAATAATGGGGTGAGAACTACAACAAAGTTTCCAGTGGGTTCGGCCGCCGATCTCGCCAACTTTCCCACTAGGTCTAAATCAGGCATAATAGAAGAATGAACAGATAGATAGTAACCAAACTATACAAATGCAGCTAATATGCCTGAACAAGATAAAATCAATGAAATATTCAAATAGAATGCTCATGATGCATGCAAGATCACCATTCCATTGCTCAATCTCTTGGCTAACCCGTAGGTTTTGCCCTTAATAGACTCACCAACTCAAATCCCTAATATCGGGGAGATACTCGCTACAACCCGACGGGACCGTCCTCTGGGGAGGTACTCGTTACAACCCAGTGATGACTACTCCGGAGCTCATCGCTCGAGGAGGAGCTGTCACCCTCAAGTCAAGACTTATATGTGGGTATGATTCAAATCCTTAACTTTAAGGATGTCAAGTTCAATCCATTCCTTAACTATAAGGATGCCTCAACTTTGAGGATGCCATGTCACATATGCCATTGTCTTGCATTCTTTATACTCATTCATTAGTGCCACACACTAAATGATCTTTGTACTCTTTCTCATGGATTCTTGACTCGTTAATGCCATACACACTATGTATTTGTCTCTAGCATTCAATACTCATTAATACCACACAACCATTCATGTCATAATGTCATTATGTCTCTAATGTCACTAGATTCTTGTCACATCTAGGTTCTTGTCATCATTCATGTACGCATAGGGTTTACACTTTCATTCAACATCTCAATTGCATCTTTATACTACAAGTATACAAATAACATATCTTAAATCAACCCTACAATGCATGAAGATACTATACTTACATATGCTAAAAAATGACACTTTAGATATAAAAGAAAATTCAAGAATTTCGGGAAGCACCACCCACCTCGTATGGTTGTAAAGGTGCAACGGTTCAAGTTTCGTGATTTTTGGGCGCCTATTCTCTCGTCTGCAACAAAACGAAGCCAAATTAGGCTTTCTCTCAATATCTTTTCGTAGGCTCGTCGGATCGGCAAACCGAGTCCACCAACGAGTTGGAAATATCCCCAATTTGGTTTCTACAAGGTCAATTTATCTTTAAACCAACCTAGGGCAAAAGCCTTAATTTTGGTGCCCTAACAATGCCATATAACCCAATGCACCGTATTGATATCTAAGATAAGCAAAAGCAAGCTTATTATCATCTAGAAATTCCTCTAAAATTTTTTCTAGGTCATTTGAACCATTCTTAGGGCATTTAAAGCAAACCCTAGAAATCTACCATGAGAGCTCATGGACAAACATGAATTTTCATGAGTTCCATAGTCTCTACTAGATTTTCTTTCATGTAAGAAGATCAAATCCAAGTGTTCTAAGGTATAAAACCAAACCCTAACATCAATTTTACAAGAAATATCACCTTAGCCTATGAACTCCACAAGCTCCACCTTGTACGAGAGCTCTAGATCTTCCAAAGCTCCAAATCTTCTCCAAATCCACCTTCAAATCTTCTCTTGATCCACCTCTAAGAGAGTTCCTAGAGAGAGGGAGAGAAAAATGAGAGAGGAGGGAGTGTTTTTGGCTGTGAATGAGAGAGGAGAAGGTGGGGTATTTTTATAAGCTGCTACAATAGCATTTAAGCCCTCCAACTCTTTTATTAGCAGCAGACCGAGCCTGCTGTTCGTAGCACTGCGTATCGGTACGCGGGATTGCATCACCGGTACGCCCCTGGTAATCTGCTCAAACCCGAGAGCTGCTATTTCTCGGTTTGCTACCTGGTACCGGTACTACCTGATTTAGTCACCGGTTAAATAGCTTGAACGGTTAACAATGCTCGGGTGGCCAGTCTGGTACCGGTACTACCCGATTTAATCACCGGTTAAATGCGGGATTGCTTCACCGTTACGCCCCTGGTAATCCGCTCAAACCCGAGAGGCCAAACCTGAGAGCTGGCTTCTCGGGTGGCCAGTCTGGTACCGGTACGGCCTTGATGCTTCATCGGTTAACAATGCTCCAGACTTGAGTTTGGCAGTACTTGACTCTATTTCGCGCCGAGCAATGCTAAAACCCTTCTAACTCACTTGAAACTCAACTCTAACCCTTCCAAAATTTTTGGAATGTCAAATAGAATTTGTTCAACTATTTCTCTTGCACACTTTGGTCAATTTGACTAAAGTTCGATATAACCTACTGAGGTTTCAGTATATTACATTCTCCACCCCTTAAAATTAGTTTCGTCCGCCAAACTAAACACATACCTTAACTCGTCGACTCGAATAGGTGAGGGTACATCTTTCGCATTATTTCCTCAAGCTCCCAAGTGGCTTCACGCACCACATGATTACTCTACTGGACTTTAACGTAGGGAATTGTGCGACTCCGCAACTTCCTTTCTTCTCTATCGAGGATACACACCGTGTACTCCTCATAGGTCATGTCCTCGCTCAATTCCACCGGTTAATACTCTAGCACATGTGTCGAATTGCGGATATACTTGCGGAGATTTGATACATGAAATACATTGTGAACTCCCGCAAGCTTCGGTGGTAATGCAAGCTTGTATTCCACCGCACCAACCAGCTCTAATATCTCAAACGGTCCGACATACCGGGGACTTAACTTCCTACGGACTCCAAACCGCTTTACTCGAATCCACGAGCCACTCGAATCCACGAGCCAACGATCCGAATCCACGAACCGCCTTTGTTCACGCCGAATCCATGACGCCATTCATGAAGAGCATTATGATTATGGTGATCCTTCGCTTAGGAGTATCGTAGAAAACCAGGGAATAGAACTCCAAGCGAAGCGGAGATCAAATCGACATATAAAGAATGCGAAACGATATCTCGATTTGATCTAAAGAGGTTAATTTGTAGAAAATAGGTTTAGTATGAAATCCGAGCCTCTAGGGTTTCTCAAACATGTATTCTTATGATGCTTAATAAGTTAGAGAACCCCAATAGCTTATTTATAGACTTTAGAATCAAAACAGAGTAGGATTAAAAAGTTTCTTTCCAAAATCAGCACCTTGTATCGGAACAAGGAAAGCTGTCCAGGATACACCATGACGGAAGATTTTTCTGCGAAGCTTCTGTACCCTGGATAGGCTGCAGCTTGTACCGGAACAGGGCTTGTACCGGTACAGCAATGATGGTTGTATCGGAACAACCATCAAACTTTTCTGCAGCAAAAGCTGATGTTTGTACCGGAACAAAAAATCCTTGTACCGGTACAACAATGCAATTTTCGCTGAAAATGCATTGTTTCGAGTTTTACAAGCTCTTAGAAACTTTCTAATCAATTACAACTTGAAAACATGATTCTAAAATCTATAATTAAGTATGAATCACCATAAACAAGATTTAAAGCTTACCTAAGCATCGTGATTCATGTTTTGCGTGTTTTGCGTCCTTTCCGATTCTTCGAAGTCTTCGATTCTTCGATCTTCAATACTCCGCTCCGGACTTCTTCAAGACTCCAACTCGACCCACGAAATTTGCCAACACATAGGACGTAACACTCTCCGATTGACCATCACTTTGAGGATGAAATGCCGTGCTAAAGTCGAGCCGTGTGCCCAAAGCGTCTTGTAGGCTCTTCCAAAAATGTGATGTGAACCTAGGGTCTCGAGCCTACACTATAGACACCGGAACCCCATGTAGTCTCACAATCGTGTCGAGATATACTTGAGCCAATTTGTCTCCGGACCACATGGTATGAATCAGCAAGAAATGAGCCGACTTCGTCAACCGGTCCACTATTACCCAAATTGCATCATGTCCGGCTTGAGATCGAGGCAAGCCGGTCACAAAATCCATGGCGGTATCTTTATATTTCCAAATGGGTATAGATAAACTTTGAAGCTTTCCCGCCGAAAACTGGCACTCCTCTTTTACTTGTTGGCACGTAAGACATTGCGCCATGAACTCCCCAATATCTTTCTTCATGCCCGGCCACCAATAATGTACTTTCAAGTCTTGGTACATCTTAGTGCCACCCGGGTGTATGCTATAGGGAGATTGATGCGCTTCTTGCATGATCGCCTTTAGAATGTTCTCATTTTTAGGCACACACCAATGATATCGAAATCGTAGTGCGCCATCGGTCCCAATGCCAAAATCATTGGCACTACCGCTCTCAACTTCCCTACGCACCTTTTGGAGATATGGATCGGAAGCTTGTAACTCTTTAATCTTCTCCAGCAAGGTCGGTTGCACTACCAATGCGGCAAGAGTGGCTGGCACTCCTAGAGCTACTACTTCAAGTCCAAACCGTTGCATCTCTTTTTGCAACAACGGTTGGGGTGTAATTGCCGAAGCCAAATTTTTCACCGATTTCCTACTTAGTGTATCGGCTACGACATTAGCTTTTCCCTGGCGGTATAGAATAGTAACATCATAATCTTTTAGCAACTCTAACCACCGCCGTTGTCGCATATTCAATTCTTTTTGTGTGAACAAGTATTTGAGACTCTTATGATCCGTGTAAATCTCACAATGCTCACGGTATAAGTAATGTCTTCACAATTTTAGCGCGAATATCACTGCAGCTTGCTCAAGGTCGTGAATCGGGTAGTTCTTTTCATAACTCTTCAATTGACGAGAAGCATAGGCAATCACTCGTCCATTTTGCATCAAAACACACCCGAGACCAATATACGAGGCATCATTGTACACTACAAAGCTCTCCCCAGGCGTCGGCAGAGCAAGCATCGGGGTCGATGTCAACCTTTCCTTTAATTCCTCGAAGCTCCGATCGCAATCGTCGGTCCACACGTACTTCACTCCTTTGTGCGTAAAGTGCGTTAGTGGAGTAGTTATTTTGGCAAACCCCTCCACGAACCGCTGGTAGTATCCCGCAAGTCCAAGAAAACTACGGACTTCCGCTATACTTGTCGGGCGAGGCCAATCTTTAACCGCCTCGACTTTCTTTGGATCCACCGAGACTCCGCTCCCGGATATCACATGGCCTAAGAAAGTGACCTCTGAAAGTCAAGTCACATTTCTTCAACTTGGCATAGAGCTTCTCTTTTCGGAGTATTTGCAACACGGTTCTCAAATGTTTCTCGTGTTCCTCCTCGCTCCGTGAATAAACCAATACGTTGTCAATGAATACCACAACGCACCGGTCTAACAACGGTCGAAAGACTCGATTCATCAAGTCCATAAATGCTGCCGGGGCATTAGTAAGCCAAACGATATTACCGTGAACTCGTAGTGGCCATACCGCGTACGATACGCCGTTTTGTGCACATCTTTCGGCATGATCTTCAACTGTTGATACCCCGACTGAAGATCAATCTTCGAATATACCCGCGACCCTTGCAACTGGTCGAATAGATCATCGATTCTCGGCAACGAGTACTTGTTCTTGATTGTCATTTTGTTCAACTCGCGATAATCCACACAGAGTCGAAGTGTGCCATCATTTTTCTTCACAAATAGCATCGGAGCTCCCCACGGTGACACGCTCGGCCTTATAAAGCCTTTATCGAGCAAGTCTTGCAACTGAGCTTTCAACTCTACTAGCTCCAACGGTGCCATTCTATACGGAGCCTTCGAAATTAGCGCCGCCCCGGTAACCAAGTAAATGACGAACTCAATCTCCCGGTCTGGTGGCAATCCCGGTAACTCCGCCGGAAATACATCCGAAAACTCGCATGCTACTCGGATACTCCCAAGTTCCGGGTGCTCCCTTTGAGTCTCTACTATTGTCGCTAAATAGGCTACACATCCAGCTTTAATCATTTACCTCGCCCTCGCCGCCGATACGGTCTCCGCGAAGCGCGAGCTTTTACATGCCCGATACACTAACTTCTCTTGATTAGGCTCATGAAAAGTGATCACCTTGCTCTCACAATCAATAACTGCGTAGTACTTGGAGAGCCAATCGATCCCCAAGATTACATCGAAACCCCACATTTGGTTTAGCACTAGCAAATCTGCCGGCATGATCCAATCACCCATCTGTACTGGACAAGCCACGCACTCCTCGTGAACACTAAAAGAATGCTCTGGTGCCTCAACCCACCAATAATTCAGGCTATACAACACTTCAATGCTATGAGTCTTAGCGAATGATGCACCAATGAATGAATGAAATGCACTCGTGTAAAATAAAGCTCTAACTCTAGTGTCTTTAATTAAAATAATACCTGCCACGATATCATCTGGTACAGTAGGCTCCTCTACCTGAGTGGCAAAAATCCGCCCACTAGGTGCTCGAGATCCCTCCGGCTGATGCGATGCTGATGCGCGTCCCGCCGACATAGTAGGAGGCAACCCCGCAAGCTATCTCAGGGTAGAAGGAACTGATGTCGCCGTCGGTGCAGACGACGTCCAACTCGGGCAATCCCGAGCAATATGCCCCGCTTGGCCGCACTTGTAACACTTTCCATCGCGCTGCGGGCATGCCGGCGGTCGATGATCACCACCACAAATAGCACAACGAGCAGGCCTCCAACTCCTCGACTGCTGCCGGAGATACCGAGGGGGCTTCTTTGCATTCGATTGACCCTCAGCACAACCCGCAGTCCGCTTCTTGCCCTTATCTCATTCCTTGTCCATAGACCCGCTCTCTTCTCGCGCGTAGGCATTGCCGTGCTCCGCCCACAACGCTCGATCGAAGACCTCCGCAAAGGTCGTGAGCTTGAACAACTGCACGGCCTTATAAATCTCCGGCCGAAGTCCTTGCAAGAACCAATTGGCCCGATCCTGATCATCCCTAACCACATCCGCGATGCAATCGATAATGTGAGAGAACTCTTGCTCATATTCCCCCACCGATCGATCACTCTGCCCTACCTTGCGGAATTTATCTTGTAGCTTTTGCTTCACCGTGTGTAAGTTACGAGGAGCCCTATGATCTATCTAGATTGCATCAAACACCTAGAGGAGGTGAATAGGTGTAACGGCCAAAAATCAGAAATCTCAATGCGATAAAATATAAATGCGAAAAATAAAAACCACACCGAGATTTACGTGGAAAAACTCCAACTTGGAGTAAAAAATCTACGGGACCAACACGCAAAAAAATAATTCACTAAGAGAAAAGATTACAAGGTGATTACTGACTCCACGGACTCGACCTCTCTTAACCTCCTATGAATCTCGCACAATTCTCCGGGTTGTCCACGCCCTCACGTTCGAATCCACGAACGCCTCGCACACGTCTGAATCCACGAACGCCACTCGAATCTACGAGCACACGATCCGAATCCTCGAACCGCCTTCGATCACATCGAATCCACGACGCCGTTCATGAAGAACATCATGATTATGGTGATCCTTCGCTTAGAGTATCGATAAAAACCAGAGAAGAATCTCTAAGCGAAGAGTAGATCAATTCGACATATAGATATCAATTTTCAATACCTCGAATTGACCTAAAAGAGGCTAATTTGTAGAAAATAGGTTTAGAACGAAATCCTAGCCTCTAGGATTTCTCAAACATGTATTCTCATGATCTTCAATAAGTTAGAGAACCCTTAAAGCTTATTTATAGACCTTAGAATCAATTAGAGTCGGATTAGAAAGTTTTCGGGTTTTACACTACGTACCGGTACTGCATCATGTTGGTACCGGTACCAAAAGATGACACAGAAAATTCCATATACTGCATAACTGGTTAATAGTCCAATGCATTATCGGTTAACAGCTGCAGTGTAATATACCGAAAATTCGAAAAATAAATATCGAACTTTAGTCAAATTGACCAAAGTGCGAAGATGGTGCACTTCGGAAAGTCCGAAGGTGTTAAAATGATCAAAAGTGAGTTGTGGAAGGTTTTCGAGAGCTAAAGAATCAAATTCTGTAAAACTGCAGATTTTCAGCTCTCGGGGACCGGTCCCTGGTGGGAGAGATCGGTCCCCGAACGCGTATGAAATGGGACTGCCGAAAAATCGGCTAAGTCCTAGAAGGATAGCTCTCGGGAACCGGTCTCTGCCTGAGAGACCGGTCCCCCAGAGACCGGTCCCATAAGGAGAGACCGGTTGCTCTGCGCGCAGCGGCTCTGGCTGCGCAGGGTGGACGTTCGGGAACCGGTCCCTGCTCGGGGAGACCGGTCTCTGCCTGCGAAAACTGCCCAGCTCGGGCAGTGTAATAAAGTGGAAGTTGAGGGGTTTATTAGCATTTTTGCAACCCATTGAGCTATGTTAGGGGGCTGAGGGGTTTTTCCTCTCATTCCACTCCCTCTCACACTCTCTCCTCTCTTTCTCTCTCTAGAAGACAAAGAAGGAGAAGAAGAAGAAAGGAAGAGAAGAAGGAGAAGAAAGTGAAGAAGAAGATTAAGGAGCTAAAGGAGCTTCATCTTCTTCCTCTCTAGTGCAAGTTAGGGCAAGCTTTGAGGTAGGCTTTTCCCCTTTTCATGATTACTCCCAAACTAGGGTTTGGGTAAACCTAGAATTGGTTTTTATGGAGCTTTTAGAGTATTTGAAGCTTTCTTTTTGCTTCTTTAGAGATCAAATCCATGGTTGAGCCCAAGGTGAGCTTCAACCCACCTCTAATGGTGAAATCCAAACTAGAGTTTTGGAAAGCCTAAGAATGGTTCTAGTGGACTAATTAGAGTGTAGTGAAGCTACTTTTGCTTCCCAATGAGATCAAACCCTAGGTTTGATATGTGTATTGGAGCTAGGGCACCCAAATTGGGGCTTTTGCTCATGAAGGTTTCTAAGTGCAATTGACCCTCTAAAAACCTAATTGGGGGTATTTCCGACGCGTTGGTGCGCTCGGAATAGCATTTCGAAAAGTGTATGAAAAGTTATGGGCAAAATGGCCTAATAAGGGTTCGTTTTGCCGCAGGTAAAGAACGAGGCATCTAAAAATCCTAAGAAAATCATCGGAGCACCTAAAGAGACCTACAAGGTGGGTGGTGCTTTTCAAACTCATTGAAATTCTCTCTATGCCTAATGTGTCATTCTCTGAGCATATGTTCTATATATTGTTGCATGCATTTTAGGGTAAAGTAATGATGAAATGTGATGATTGCATGATTGTGAGCACAACTTGCATAATGAGATGGTTGAGAACCTAATAATGTAAAAACCCTAGATGTATGCATGAGAGTTAATGTGAGCACCCAAAGTGAGCAAAAGAACAGAGTGACACAATGACATAGATCGAGTGGCATTCGATAAAGCTTAATGTGGAAACACAATTATGTAATGTAAGAACTAAATGATTACACAGCATAACATGACAAGGTAAATAAAAGAAATAATGGCAAAGAAATGATTGCTAATAGCAAAGAAATGAAAATGTAAGAATGTATGCATGAGTGCAACATAATATAAAAAACACTAACTAGTGTATATCAAGATTGAACAAACCTTTATAAGTAAAGATCATACTTGCACTATTTAAGTCCGGTCTCCCCAGGCGTCGGCCTCCCTCGGGCTACTGGCTCCCGAGTATCATTACCGTTTGAGTAGACCTAAGACTCGAATCAGAACTCAAACAATTACATAATTGGATCAAAGTGGGCACAATAGCCTAAACATAACTAAACGACTTCATAAACCGAATCCTATAAAGCTATACATCATTGGCAACACTTTGAATGTGAAGCATACAAGGGAAAACAATTGATAAAAAATGCCAATGCCAAAGTAACTCGAATCTGGATTTTGTATTGATTATGGTCGACAATGAACGCATAATTCAAATGCAAGGAATTCTCAAATTAAATTGATATGTGAGAGAGTGCCTTGTGTATTTTGAAGTGTGTGAATCGGGAGCGAAAACGAAAATTGAATCTCTGAAAAACGGACTGAGAAAAATAGAGAAAATGCACAGTGTCAGAAAATTATGAAAATGCAAATTCAGGAACATTATTATCAGGCTAGATTTGAAGTTAGATTTTCTAACACT
Source organism: Ananas comosus (assembly GCF_001540865.1). Classification (NCBI taxonomy): domain Eukaryota; kingdom Viridiplantae; phylum Streptophyta; class Magnoliopsida; order Poales; family Bromeliaceae; genus Ananas; species Ananas comosus. The sequence continues at coordinate 7,800,001 of NC_033630.1, read as the reverse complement.
AAATAAGAAAATAGCATCTGAAGTAATCCGATAAAATTACATTCGAGACATTGCGACCAAAACGGGTCGAAAACTGAAATTAACAATCAGTACTGTTAATAAAAAGAACATATCCTGCGAAATTGAGCCAATCGACTGTCCGTAAGGCTTACGAGTATTGATCCGAGTTGCGCAAACGAAACTTAGTCCAGGGCATTATGTATTTCGCAGCTGTGATTCCCACTAAGTTCCTGCCAGGGAACTATCGATCCTTACTTCCCCCTCTCAATGCGCATACTAAAGCAGAGAGGAAACAAGAAAAGAAAAGAAAAGAAAAGAAAGGAAAGAAAAGAAAGAAAAGAAAGAAAGAAAGAAAAGAAGGAAAGAAAGAAAAGAAAAGAAAGGAACGAACGACGGGGACGTCCCGTCGTCGACGACGACGACTGTCGTCGACGAGGTTCGACGACGACGACGACGACGACGTCGAGGACGACTCGACGACGACTACGACCACGGTGACGACGACGACGTCGGTTACGTCGACGACGACGACGACCACGTTGACGACGACGACGAACGACGAACGTGACGACGACGTCGACGACTACGACCGACGTCGACGACTCCGACGACGACGACGATTCCGACGACGACGACGACGACTAACGACGTCGACGACGACTACGACAAACGACGACGACGACGACACTCGATGAGGTCGTCGACGACCACGACGACCGACGACGAGGTCGTCGTCAAACGACGACGATGACTACGACCCGTCGTCCCTCTCCCTCTGTTCTACGTCCCTCTCTCTCCGTTCTCCCTCTCCAATTTTAGAATGGAGAAAAGAAGAAGAAGAAGAAGAGAAAAAAGAAGAAGAAGAAGAAGAGAAAAGGGAAGAAAAGAAAAGAGAAGAGACGAGAAAGAGAGAGAGATGCATACGTCGTACTTCTCCCCCCTTATTCCTAGCTTCAAGGGACCGTCCCTTGAATCACCTTTAGGTGATTCGTACGCCTTTAATGGTATTACGGGGAGCTGATTTCAGGCAACGCGTTGAGCCTAGTTTATGGAAGGCATTCGGGAAGGCTGTCAGGCTAACTCGAGTTTAAACCGTCCTTACAAGCAAAAATGAATTGTTCAGGTGACTTTAAAATTGTAAAGTCAAAGCTGGGGCAAACCAGTGACGCTTGACAGGGCTTGACATTAGAAATAGGCTATTGAAGGTCTACGATAAAGAGAGAGATGTCCACAGTCTTTTTAGACTTTGAAGTTTAGATCGGAGTATTATTACAAGGACTGTAGAGACGGTTAAAAGTATTAAAAGACTGTGACACGTAAAAGACGATTAAAAGAGTCAGGGCAAGGAATGTCTTTTAAGATTTAAAAGGCAAAAGCGAGGCTAAAGTGGGTTTGTGAAGGTTTTATGTGGTTCCCTGGAAGGGTTCGATAGTTAAATTAAACCTTCGTTAAGGAAAAGTAAAACTGTAGTATACCAAGTAAAGCTGGTTTAGTTGATGTTTTAAGTCGTAAGCTCAATGGAACCGTTAACCTTAAGAAAATAGTGAAGCAAAGGTGAACATAGATAAGGGTGTGAAGGTTTCACACGGTTACTGACTAGAGTTCGAAGATTAAGTCAAATCTTCAGAAATTCACTGATGGCTATTGCTTACCCTCGTGTAAGCCGTTTGTGTATGTTTCCGCTAGTGCACTTCTTATTGAAATTGTACATGTGATGAGCCTTGGGCGGATAGGGGAAACTCTGTCCGTTCGGAGTCTGTTTGACGTGCTCGGGTCGGGCCAAATTGGCATCGGTCTCGGGGCGTGACATGCAGTTTTCAGAATTTCACAACCTCGGGTTTCAAAAGTTCCAAAGCACTTTCTGATCCACTAATCTTTGATTTTCATGATTCTAACATCTATAACTAAGTATGAATCACCATATCATAAATCAAAAACTTATCTGAGCATCGTGATTCATATCATGAGATATTTCTGAGTTCTCGAAGCCTTGGATTCTTTGATCTTCGACAATATGCACCGAACTCTTCAAGACTTCGACTCAATTCACGAAACTTGCCAACTCAAAATACATAACACCGTGTCGGGGAAATAATTCTGGAACATCAACCTCCGAAACTCCTCCCAAAGCATAGGCGGGAGGTCGGAAGATCGATCACGCTTCACCCATTTCCACTACACCTTCGCCGCCTTCTCAAAACAATGAGTGGCGAGGTGCACCTTGTCCTTCTCCAAGGTATAAATATCCTCGAAGAGCGTCTCCATCCCGTCAATCCACAACTCCACCATCGCCGACTCTACTTTCTTCTCGTCGAATGTAGGCGGGCTGAATTTCTTGAACATAACGAGAGCTGCAAGTGCACGCTCCTGCTCCGCCTCCATAACCGCACTATCGGGATTTGAGGTTCCCGAACCAGCCGGCATCGCTGTGACTGGCACAGCCGCCGCCGCCACTCCCTCTACCATAGTCGGCACCACTATAGGGGGCTCAGGGTGCTCGGCCCCTACTTGGGCCACCGCCTGCTGTCGCTTTAAGGCCTCTTGAAGCCTTTGAATTTGCTCCCCTTGGCGTTGCATAGACTCCGCTTGTTGTCGCATTACTCCAATAAATGCGGACACTTACTCCCAAAGCTCCCCGTCGTCACTTGCTCCGGATTGCTCGGGGGCCGCATTCGGCTCCTCAAGCCTCGACCTTGTTCAGGGTCTACCACGAGGCATCGCTTCTTGAAATGTAGCAATTCATGTTAGCTACACGACCAACATACTCAAACAAACCCAATCCGGCGAAAGCAAACAAGTGTATTCATTCTCATTCCAAAGACTTATGTTGTCGGCCGCCTAACACAACACGTGAAATAGAGAACAAATATCAACTTGGATTAGCCCCTAACAATATTAGAGACTTACTAACATCAACCCAATCATGAAGCTTTCGCTATACTTTGATTCTACGTCACTCACGTTTCCTAGATCCTTAAGATTTTTCATTCCTAAGGGTCTCTAGATCCATCCTATACTTTCACTTTTAGTCTCTGATACCATTATATCTGTCACGCCCTGAGTCCGACTTATTTGGTCGGTTCGGGCACGTCGAACAGACGCCGAACGGACAGCACCTCTCCTGTCCGCCTAAGGCTCAACACAAGTATAAATCATGTATATATAAATTCTGCAGTGGAACAACGATATATATGGCTTGCACGAGGGCGAGCAATAGCCAAAAGTGAAAGTACTAAACTAAACAATATACAAGTAATATGATCAACTTTTAATCACATAAATGCATTCAACATTCACATTCTTTTCATCATTTCTTTTACATCACGTGAACTCCAAAATAGAACTCTTTACATTCTTTCATTAATACATTTGCATCATTCATACATCCATAATCATCAAAGTACCAAAGATGATATAAAGGGGTATACAACTATACAAAATATGAAAACCAACTCGGGTGGTCTTTGTTTATGGCGCGATACCTTTACCACAATTGTGGGCCGGCTCACTCGGTCCCGGCTCTGTGGAAAATAGTGGGGTGAGAACTACAACAAAGTTTCCAGTGGGTTCGGCCGCCGACCTCGCCGACTTTCCCACTAGGTCTAGATCAGGCATAATAGAAGAATGAACAGATAGATAGTAACCAAACTATACAAATGTAGCTAATATGCCTGAACAAGATATAATCAATGATATACTCAAATAGAATGCTCATGATGCATGCAAGATCACCATTCCATAGCTCAATCTCTTGGCTAACTCGTAGGTTTAGCCCTCAATAGACTCACCAACTCAAATCTCTAATATCGGGGAGATACTCGCTACAACCTGACGGGACCGTCCTATGGGGAGATACTCGCTACAACCCAGTGATGACTACTCCAGAGCTTATCGCTCGAGGAGGAGCTACCACCCTCAAGCCAAGACTTATAGGTGAGTATGATCAAATCTTTAACTTTAAGGATGTCAAGTTCAATCTATTCCTTAACTATAAGGATGCCTCAACTTTGAGGATGCTATGTCACATATGCCATTGTCTTGCATTCTTTATACTCATTCATTAGTGCCACACACTAAATGTTCTTTATACTTGTTCTCATGCATTCTTGACTCGTTAATGCCACACACACTATGTGTTTGTCTTTAGCATTCAACACTCATTAATGCCACACAACCATTCATGTCATAATGTCATTATGTCTCTAATGTCACTAGATTCTTGTCACATCTAGGTTCTTGTTATCGTTCATGCACGCATAGGGTTTACATTTTCATTCAACATCTCAATTGCATCTTTATAATACAAGTATGCAAATAATATATTACAAATCAACCCTACAATGCATGAAGATACTATACATACATATGCTCAAAAATGACACTTTAGACATAGAAGGAAATTCGAGAATTTCGGAAAGCACCACCCACCTCGTATGGTTGTAAAGGTGCAACGGTTCAAGTTTCGGAATTTTTGGGCGCCTATTCTCTCACCTGCGGCAAAACAAAGCCAAATTAGGTTTTTTCTCAATATCTTTTCGTAGGCTTGTCGGATCGGCGAACCGAGTCCACCAACGAGTTGAAAATATCTCCAATTTGGTTTCTTTAAGGTCAATTTATCTTTAAACAAACCTTGCGCAAAAGCTCCAATTTTGGTGCCCTAACAATGCCATATAACCCAATGCACCATATTGATCTCTAAGATAAGCAAAAGTAAGCTTATTATCATCTAGAAATTCCTCAAACTATTTCTAGATCATTTGAACCATTCTTAGGGCATTTAAAGCAAACCCTAGAAATCTACCATGAGAGCTCATGGACAAACATAGATTTTCATGAGTTCCATGGTCTCTACTAGGTTTCCTTTTATGTAAGAAGATCAAATCCAAGTGTTCTAGGGTATAAAACCAAACCCTAACATCAATCTTACAAGAAACCTCACCTTAGCCTATGAACTCCACAAGCTTCACCTTGTAGGAGAGCTCTAGATCTTCCAAAGCTCCAAATCTCCTTCAAATTTATCTTCAAATCTCCTCTTGATCCACCTCTAAGAGAGTTCCTAGAGAGAGAGGGAGAACAATGAGAGAGGAGGGTGTGTTTTTGGCTGTGAATGAGAGAGGAGAAGATGGGGTATTTTTATAAGCTGCTACAATAGCATTTAAGCCCTCCAACTCTTTTTATTTGCAGCAGACCCGCCTGCTATTCGCAGCACTGCATACCGGTACGCGAGATTGCATCACCGGTACGCCCCTGGTAATCTGCTCAAACCCGAGAGCTACTGTTTCTCGGTTTGCTACTTGGTACCGGTACTACCTGATTTAGTCAACGGTTAAACAGCTTGACAGAGGCCAAACCCGAGGGCTGGCTTCTCGGGTGGCCAGTCTGGTACCGGTACGGCCCTCTCCTAGCACCATAGGTGAAGAAATCCTCAAACAAAGCTCAAATCGGCGCCAAATCCTTTCCAAAGCAACCTAATCTAAGGTTCTAATCCCATCAATAGAGCTCTAAAAGCCACAAGTCCAAAACCCCCAAAAATAAATCCTAATTCCACAATCTAGGGTTTCATCTAGTAAAATCTAGAAAACTTGTATTAAATGGAGAATACAAGCTACCAACCTCAAGAGAAGCTCCAACCCAAGCTCTAAACCAAGTAGGGTTGAAGTTTGATCCTCTACGAAGCTTCAACCACGAGCTCCAAGCCACCAATGTTGAGATGAGAGGAAGGGGATGATGCTCCAAAGCCTCCAAGTAAGCTCCTCTCCTTCTCCTTCTTCTTCCTCTTCTTCTCCTTCTCTTTCTCTTTTTAGAGTAAGTGTGAAGGGGAGAAATGAGAGTGAGAGGAAGAGAAAAGACCATATAAGCCTCCTATGGTAACAAAATCTACTAAGGTCCCTCAACTGTGCAATCTGTGCACTGCTCGATATGGGCAGTTTTCGTACTGAGGGACCGGTCTCCCCGACACCTGGGACCGGTCTCTTAGCCTGCCCCGCAAAACAAACGTTCGGGAACCGGTCTCTCAGGCCAGGGGATCGGTTGCCTTAAGTCCTGCCGCAATAATGTTCCGGACGGACCGGTCTCTCCTACCAGGGACCAGTCCCCGAGAGTGAAAACTCTTAGGACTTAGCCAAAATTCCAGAAATCGAACTTTTAGGTCGGAATACCATCTACGACCTTCCACCAAGTGTGAAAAAGTTTGGAATCCATATCAAACACTCAAACCTCGCAATTTGCACAGGTCCAGTGTGTTACATTCACCCCTCCTAAAAGAAGTTTCGTCCGCGAAACTCAAAAGCAAACACATACCTCAAAGCTCCATCTGAAAAAGATGGGGATAGCGCTCCCGCAGCGTGCTCTCTAGCTCCCACGTGGACTCCCGCTCCCCGTGGTTGCTCTAAAGAACCTTCACGTACAGAATATCCCGATTCTGCAATTTCCGCACCTCGCGAGCCAAAATCCTCACTGGTTGCTCCTCGAAGCTCAAGTCGTCTCGCAACTCCACAGGTGTAGCATCCAACACATGAGTCGGGTTGAAAATGTACTTTCGAATGACCGATACATGAAAGACGTTGTGCACGCCCGATAGGTTCGGTGGTAGAGCAAGTCGATACGCTACCGGACCTACACGCTCCAAAATCTCATACAGTCCAATGAAACGGGGGCTCAACTTACCCCGAATCCCAAATCTCTTGATCCCTCTAGTCGGCGAGACCTTCAAGAAAATATGGTCTCCAACTTGGAACTCCAAGTCTCACCGTCGTCGATCGACGTAGCTCCTCTGTCTACTTTGTGCCGTCAAAAGTCGCTCCCGAGCTGTTCAAACCTTGTCCTCAGCTTCCTAGAGCACATAAGGGCCTAATGCCAATCTCTCGCCGACTTCACTCCAATAAAGTGGCGATCTACACTTCCGTCCATAAAGTGCTTCGAAGGGCGCCATCTTGATGCTTGCTTGATAACTATTGTTATAAGCAAACTCCGCCATCAGTAGATGCTGCGACCATCCTTCCTGGAAGTCTATCACACATGCTCGGAGCATATCCTCAAAAGTCTGGATGGTGAGCTACGACTGCCCATCACTTTGAGGGTGGAAAGCAGTGCTGAAGTCCAATCGGGTGTCTAGGGCGTCCTGTAGACTCCTCCAAAAATGAGACACAAATCGAGTGTCTCGATCCAATACGATCGATGTAGGTACTCCATGAAGTCGTACAATCTCATCAAGGTACACTTGTGCGAGCTTCTCTCCTGTCCAAGTAGTATGAATAGGTATGAAATGCGCCGACTTCGTCAACCTATCCACAATCACTCATATAGCATCATGCTCAGCCTGAGAGTGAGGCAATCCAGTCACAAAATCCTTGGTGATTTTCTCCCACTTCCATACGGGAATAGACAAACTCTAAAGTTTTCCTGCGGGTAATCGATGCTCAGCTTTTACTTGTTGGCAAGTTAGACAACGAGTTACAAACTCGCCAACGTCCTTTTTCATCCCGGGCCACCAATAGAGCAATTTTAAATCCTTGTACATCTTGGTGCCTCCCGGATGTATAGCATAGGGCGCTCGGTGCGCTTCTTGGAAGGAATTATCCTTTTAATTTGTCGAATACCGCCGCTAACCACAATGCGTCTACGAAACGCATCAAATCTTGGTCATCCACAAGGAAATTGCCTGTATGCAAACCTCAACCAGATTTTATCCTTTGATTCCTTTGCAACTCCACATCGGAAGCTTGCTTTCTTTAATTCGATCCAAAAGTTGTAGGTTGCAACACCAAGTCATCAACCACTTCAGGGGCGTGTCAGAGTCACACATCAACTCAACCGCTTCATCTGCTTCGATCAACTGCGGTTGAGTAACAACATGGCATCGGCTAGTCTCTGTTGATTTCCTACTTCCGCGATCCGCCACCACGTTACCTTGCCGGGTGATATAGGATCGTCAGATCAATAATTCTTGAAGTAGCTCCAAATTCATCTGCACTACCTAGTTTATACTCCTTTGAAGGTGACAGTATTTAAGGCATCATTGTGATCGTGATATAATCACACCGCCTCGTCATTTGTTCACGCTCCGGGAGCCAGCGGAGGCTCCGCCCGGGCAGTGTCCAGACCGCCATATGTCTACAACATATAAGGCGTCTAACACAAACAACATAATAAAAGGCAATAATAAAAGGCATCTAGGGAGTATCAGAGCATAATAAAATGTCTAAATGCTACATCAAGAAATAAGGATAAAACTGAAAAATCCACTAAATAGAGACATAAAGTAAGTAAATAGGGATCCCAAATACAGAGTCTGCTATAAGTGGGTAACAGGTGGCCTCTCTATACATGGCATACAAAAGCCTCACACCTTCTTCAAAATATAAAGGGAGAAGAAGCAACCACCTAGCGCAAAATAAACCTTCCTGGCTACTAGTACGCACACCACTTGCCGCCGATCCCGCGCCTCCGGCCGGTATTATCTACGAAGGCCTCTGAAAGGAACAATAAAACAGTCGGGCATGAGTAACTATTAGAATATGAATTCCAGTGGGCAATTCTAGACTCAGTGAATGCACACAAGCCAAGGCTACAATAGATGCTCAGTGATATAAGTTAGAAAATGTGAAAGGGAATGTAAAAAATGTAACTTACTAAACATGATATCTCTACTTAGCTAAATAGAAAGTATGAAGCAACTATGATGAAGTAAGATGTCTCCAACTAAAACATACAGATGTTACAATGCAAATAGTAAAGTTCCCGTTGTTTACTATTCTATGTCAATGTCCAAATATACTCTAAGTAATCATCAGTCCCCATGTCATGATGAATACTCAAGTTAAATCTGAAAAGACCCACCCGAAGGCTGTCTATGGCCCTGAGACCCACCCGTAGGCTGTCTGGCCGGTGCCGAGCCTAATGGCCCCGTGGTAGTCAACACCCCCACCCTAGGAGTGTGCCTGGCCCACGGCAATCCACTTCGGCGCCCAATCCCGCACGGCGAATATGTATCGCGATGGCCATCTCCGGAGTGCCGGCTTGTAGGGAGCGACCCTCACAAGCATGTGCGAATGAGCACAATGGCAAGTAATCAAACGATCAGTCGCAAGTACCAAATCCTCATGTTCAGTAGCATGGTATATAGCAAATGTCCTCGTGGCCAAGTCGCTATTTCATCATATCTCAAATATGGAATATAGTTGTTGTCAATGTGGCCTATTATCAAGTCTCTATGTTGCAGTTTAATAATTTTCTAGTCCAAGTGCCTCTTTATGACACTATGGCTCATTTTGTCCCAACATGGATACTAAGTTCAAGAACTTATAATTTCTAGTCAAAATCGAAGCATGAAACTTTATTTCCTTTCATCTCATAGGATATTCGTCGCATGCATATTAACAAAGCACATTTGTCTCTCTACTATATAGAGTAACCTTCTTGATGCATAACATATGAGTTCCAAGCATTCAAAATTCCCATAGATGCTACTAAACATGAATATGCATGAATTTGAAGAGAATGAAAGTATTTAACCACTTAGGAGGAATTTCCTCCAATTTCAAGGAAGCCAAACCCACCGATGACAACGAAACTCCTCGTGCGCTCCAACGAGGGTGTCCTCTAGTCTCCTAGTACCTTAGAGGTACAAGAACAAGTGTCATCTAGTCGAAACAAACGACGCTAAGCTCAATCATTAAGCATATAGGGCTAGGGTTGACAAAAACTCACCGATTGCGAAGGAAGCTCTCACAATCTCCAAATGGGAGCTAAAGTCCTTCCAATCTAACCTAAACAAAGGTTCTAAACCCATCAATTTGGTACAAAAGCCCTCAAAACGAAAATCCCCAAATTTAACCCTAAAATTCAAAATCTAGGGTTTGATCTAGTAAAATCCAACAAAAGCTAGATCTAGAGGAAGGGATCTAGTTACTAACCTCTTAGAAGCTTCAAACCAAGCTCCAAAGTCCTCTAGGGTTGAAGGTTGATCCTCAAACAAGCTTCAACCAAGATCTCACACTTCTCCAATGGTGAAATACCCACAAAAAGCAAGAAGGAGAAGAGAAAAGAGATCAAAACTAGCAAAAACCTGACAAAAATGGAGAAGAAACCATAGGGGAGGAGTTCTCACCTTTTCTCCACTGGTCTAGGGCTCAAAGGAGCTCACAAAGGGGCTGGGGTGTCATATATAGGTGTTGCAACAATTGCAAAAACACCCCTCCACGAAAACAGCCCGCTCTGCACTGTGTACCGGTACACGGGTTTGTGTACCGGTACACCACCCACGAAAAGCCAAACCCGAGCCTCGGGTTTGCTGGGAATTGGTCTGTGTACCGGTACACAACCGCGTACCGGTACAGCAATCGATCACGTACCGGTACAGCAAGCGAACCCGTACCGGTACGCAGCCTGCTGAAGGCAACCCGAGAGCTAACCAAAAATCCAACTTTTTGGATTTTGGTACACCGTTTCAAACCTCAATTCTCAGGACTCGAACCATGGGTCGGAACACTGTCTACGACCCTTCAGAAAGTCTGAGATGGCTCGTCACACAGATCAAACACTCGAACCTCGCAATTTGCAAAGGTCCAGTGCGTCACAGTCATACAGGTAGTGGCGCCATAACTTCAATGCGAAGACTACGGCCGCTAACTCCAAATCGTGCGGAGGATAATTCTTTTCATAATCCTTCAATTGGCGAGAAGCATACGCGATCACCTTGCCATCCCGCATCAAAACACAGCCCAATCCATTAAGAGATGCATCACTGTAAACTACATATCCTGCTACAGCAACTTGCAGTGTTATGATAGCGGCGATCGTCAGTTTCTGCTTCAACTCTTGGAAGCTTCTCTCGCACGCATTATTCCAGATGAACTTGACACCTTTATGCGTGAGCCTCGTGAGGGGAGTAGATAGCTTAGCAAACCCCTCGACAAATCTCCGGTAGTAACCGGCCAGTCCAAGGAAACTCCGAATCTCCGTAACGCTCATCGGTCTCGGCCAATCCTTGATAGCCTCAATTTTCTTAGGATCCACGGCTATACCCGATCCCGATATTAAATGTCCAAGGAAGGCTACCTCTCGAAGCCAAAATTCACACTTTCTCAGCTTGGCATAAAGCTCCTTTTCCCAAAGTATTTGAAGTACAAGCCTCAAATGCTCCTCGTGATCTGTATCACTTCGGGAATAAACCAAAATGTCGTCGATAAACATCACGACGATCCTGTCCAAGTAAGGCTTGAAAACACGGTTCATCAGATCCATAAAAGCTGTCGGGGCATTTGTAAGTCCGAACGGCATAATTGTGAACTCATAGTGTCCATACCGTATTCTAAAAGCCGTCTTCGATACATTCTCGGATTTGATCTTCAACTGGTGATATGCCGACTGCAAGTCGATCTTGGAAAACACACACGATCCTTGAAGCTGATCAAACAAGTCGTCAATCCTCGGTAACGGATACTTATTCTTGATCGTGACTTTATTGAGTTCACGATAGTCCACACATAGGCAAAGTGATCCGTCCTTTTTCTTGACGAACAGAACTGGCGCTCCCCACGGTAAGACGCTCGGTCGAATGAAGCCCTTGTCCAACAGATCCTGTAAGTGTGCCCTCAGCTCCTTTAGCTCCGCCGGTGCCATCCTATAGGGTGCCTTCGAGATTGGAGTAGTCCCAGGGACGAGATCTACCACCCACTCGATCTCCCTATCGGGTAGCATACCCGGTAGCTCAGTTGGAAACACGTCTTGAAACTCCCGTACTATCGGGATATCCTCAATCCTTGGGGTGTCATCCTCGCCCCTCAACACAACACTAGCCAAGTAGGCTACACATTCTCGGCTGATCAGCTGCCTAGCTCGAGATGAGCTGATCAACATCGCAAAAAGCGAACTCCGGCATTTTCTAAATACAACCTCAGTCTGCCTCGATTCTCTAAAAGTAACCGTGCGATTCTTGCAATCAATCGTGGCATAATACTTGGTTAGCCAATCCATACCCAAGACCACATCGAAATCCCAAAGCTTGCGCAAAGCTAGCAAATCTACAGGCATGATCCAATCTCCTATCCGAATAGGGCAACTGGGGCAAAACTCTCTAATATCCAGAGTGTGGTCAGGTACTACAACATGTCCTGGATGCAACAAAGAAACCAAAGGGATGCCATGCAACTCAGCAAACAGCCGATCTATAAATGAATGCGATGCACCGGTATCAAATAAAGCATGAACTCTAATACCAGCAAGTAAAATGATACCTGCAACCACATCCTCGGCTGCCGCCGCCTCCTCGGTCTGAGCAGCATACAAACGCCCACTCGGGGCCTGTCGAGATCCCTCGCTCTAGCGCTGGACGGGTGGCCGCCCAGGCTGGTACTGTGCCGATAGAGTCCCCTGGCTGACGGCTGGTAGAGCCGGTGCCGATGCAGTCGACGGTGCCGGTGACGAACCCCTCAGGCACTCAGTCCGAAAGTGGCCTTTCTGGCCACACTGGAAGCACCTGCCTCCCCACTGTGGGCACTACGGTGGAATGTGAGGACCACCGCAGATCACACACTGGGGAGGTCGGCGTTGATCAGGTCCTCCTCGCGGTGCTGCCGAGCCGCACCCACGCTGCTGGCTCCTAGGGTGCTTCGGCAGCCTCCTAGAGTGCGTCTAGCTCGCACCCTCAGCCGTAGGCCTCTTGGCCTTACCCTTGTCCATAGCCTCTCGCCGCTCCTGGACATCAGCCGCACCGCTCTCCACAATGAGCGCGCGATCCACCACCTCCCGGTAGGTTTGGAGGTTAGAGGATTGCACGAACCGGAAGATCGACGGTCGCAACCCTCGCTCGAAGATGCGGGCCTTGTCCTCGTCATCCCGCACGACGAAAGGCACGCAGTAAAGAAGCCGAGAAAACTCCCGCTCGTACTCGGCTACAGTCCGATCTCCTTGGCGCAAGTTGCGCAAATCCTGCTCCATCTTCCTCTTGACACTGGTCAGGAAGTAATGCGCCAATAGAAGCTCCTTGAACCTCTTACAAGATATAGCCGCCAAGTCAATGCTGGGGTTCTCTTGGAGATCCAACCACCAGCGGTAGGCCTCGCCGTCCAAGTGGTGTGTGGCGAGCAAAACTCGATCTCTCTCCTCCACGAAGGTGTCGCGGAAGAGCTTCTCCATATGCATCAACCACTTCTCTACGATCCAGTGGTCGACCTTCTCGCCATCAAAGATCCGAGGACTGCACCTCCTGAACTCATTGTGGCGCACCATAAGTCAGTCCCGCTCCGCTCCCTCGACCAAGGTAGGGAAAGCTGCTCCAACCGAGGGCCTCTGCACAGGTGGTACCGCGATGGCCTCCTCCTGAGGCGCGGCCGCAGCCGCGGGCGCTGCTCGTGAAGAACTGGGGGCAGGGGATGGCGCTCTCGGCGCGACGTCCACAACTGGTGCTGGCGGTGTAGGGGCCTGAGTCTCCCTGGAAGCTGTCGCCTGCTGTAGAAGAAGTTCCTCCAGGCGCTTCATCAACGCCTCCTATCGGCGCGCTGCCTCAGTCTGCTGTCGGGCCGTCTCCGCCTGCTGCGTCACCAAGTCGGTGAGAGCCGCAAGCTGGCTCCTCAACTCTCGGACCTCGCCGAATCCGGAGATAGCGGAGGTCTCGACCTCCTCCAAGTTAGCCGTGTTATCCGCTCCGGCAGATTGGGAGCGTGTAATCGGCATCGTCACTACAACATCATAGAAGCGTAAGTTAGTAAACTCACGCTATCGAATCCCCACTCAAGAAGGTAATGCCCCAAATCATGAGAAAGTAAGGAAGTGTGCTTCACTACTAATTCCCGATGTTACGTTGTCGGCCGTCAACGTAACCCTCCGCGAAATTAGAAGCTATACACTTCGATTCAACTGTAACTTTTTAGAGTTATCAAGGTATCCAATCATAATACTTTCGCTCACAAGTCAAATAGACCTCGTCTCTCACGAGCTTATTTTCTATAATCCAACCGGCCTAAGGTTTGCTAGGTCTACTAAGACTCAATCCTAGGCTCTGATACCAAACTAATCTGTCACGCCCCGGGACCCAGCGGAAGTCCGCCCAGCGCGTGTCCAGACCCACCATATGTCTAAAACATATAAGGCGTCTAAAACAAAACGATAAATAAGACAAGAAGAGAGAGAACATCTAGCTGTATCAGAGCAAAGTGTATCTATGAGCTACAATAAAAGAAATGAACATAAAGCTGAAAGTCCACTAGATAAAAGCATGAAGTAGTACAAGAAGAATCCCAAATACAAATGCTAAACATAAAAATATGGGTGGTCTCTATACATGGTAACAAAACTCTCTCTCTCACAAAACCAAAAAGAAGAGAGTGACCACCTAGGAGCAACAGCAAGCTCCGCTATCTAGCTATGCGACTCCCTTGCCGCGATCCCGTGCCTTCGCCGGTGCCGAAGGCTCTGAAAAGGAAACATAGAAATAGGGGTGTCACGCCCCGGAGCCGATGCCAATTTGGCCCGACCCGAGCACGTCAAACAGACGCCGAACGGACAGAGTTTCCCCTATCCGCCCAAGGCTCATCACATGCACATTTTCATCAATAGAGAAAAGCACTAGCGGAAACATACACAAACGGCTTACATGAGGGTAAGCAATAGCCATTAGTGAAAGAAAGGAAAACTAAACATCTACACCAGTAATATGATTCATTTTAGATCACATACATTGCATCCATTTCTTACATTTAGGATTCTTTGCATTTCATTACATAATTTCATCATTTCTTCCTTACATCACATTTACCTCAAAATGAGCTTTACATTTATATCCTTTCTTTACATCACTAATCATCAAGTACAAAAGATGATAAAAGGGTGTCTACTAACAAAATGTACCCCAACTTTGGTGGCCTCTGACTAAGGCGCGATACCTTTACCTCGGTCGCTCACCGGCTCGCTCGGTCCCGGCTCTGTGGAAATAGTGGGGTGAGAACTACAACAAAGTTCCCAGTGGGTTCGGCCTCAACATCACCGACTTTCCCACTAGGACTAACTCAGGCATAATAGAAAGGATAAGCAGGATATAGTAACCAATCTATAACATGATGCTAATATGCCTGAACGAATAGCAAGAAGTATGCTCAACATTAAATATATGCAGATTATGCAAACTCATTTGTTCTTTGACTTTACTTTGTACTTGGTTCTTTATTCTTTGCTCCTTGTTCTTTGTTCTTTAATCTCAAGGCTTACCCGGAAGTTTCGCCACATTAACTTGCTTCACATTAAGTCCATCATCGCAGGAACTCACCAGCTAGGACCGTCCTTACGGGTTTACTCCAACCCGGATGCCAGACTCCGGAGCGCATCGCCCGAGGGGGAGCGACCGCCCTCGAGCACGGAACTCATAGCAAGTATGATCATATCCTTAACTCAAAGGATTTTATAAGTTCAATCTTGACTTTACACTAGCTCTAGTGTTCTTTACATCACTTTATGTTGCAAACTCATGCAATCACATTCTTTACATTTCTTTTACTTTTGCTAACTCTACATTATAATTCTTACACACCCACATACTTTAACGTTTAACATTGTTATCTCCTCATTCTTACATTACATTGGTTTCTTGCATCAACTAAGCTCTTAGTGTCTCTTACTGTTACATTTTCAAATGGCCCACTGCGATCTATGTATAGTGTACTTCTGTCTTTTGCTCACTTGATCTCACTTTTCTCTTCATGCATACACATAGGGTTTTCGAATTTACACAGGTTCTCGATTCATACATATTATGCAAGTTGTCAAAATCACAATCATGCATCATTACATTTCATCATTTCTTTACTCCCTATAAATCAACACATATTATACATACATGACCAAAATGAATGACACATTAGGTCATAGAGAGAATTCAATGGTTGAGAAGCACCACTCTCACTCGTAGGCTTACAAAGGCTGCTCGATGATTTTCTTTGGATTTTTAGATGCTCGTTCTTTACCTGCGGGCCATAAAAGAACCCATTATAGCCATTTTGCTCATAAACTTACTTTGACTTTTCTAACGTAATGCCATGCGCACCAACGCATCGAAAATACCGCCCAATTATGGTTTGTTTGAGTCAATTCGTTAGAAACCTCATGAGCAAAAGCCCCAATTTGGTGCCTAGCTCCAATGTATATCAAAACCTAGGTTGATCTCTTTGGGACAGCAAAAGATCTTCACGTATACTCTATAATAGTCCCATAGAACCATTCTTAGGCTTTTCCAATAACCCTATGCTTGATTTCACCATGAGAGGTGTCCAAAGTGACACTCTATAGCAAACCAAGGTTGAATCTCTAAAAAGCAAAAAAAGCTTCAGAATCTTTAAACTCTCAATTAAAATCCATTTCTAGTCATCCCAAACTCATCTTCTAGGTTTTATCTACATTAGGGTTCAATAGCTATACCTGTAAGCTCTCCTTATCTTGCACCTATCGACGGAGAAAAGTAAGCCTCTTTGTCTCCTTGACCTCCTTCACTTCTTCTTCCTTCTTTGTGCCTACTTCTTTTCTG
>NC_033630.1:7684389-7783305 GCF_001540865.1 Ananas comosus | reverse complement strand
TTTGCTTCTTTCTCCTTCAGCCGACCACCATGGCCACCCACGCGCGCATGGAGAAGGGAGAGAGAAACCCTTCTTTCTCTCTCTAGAGATCTCTCTCATTTCTCTATATCTCTCGCTCAAATTCGCGGGGTTGGTGGAGAATATGCTTGCGAACGCGTTGGAGGCGACGGATTGAGCTTTCGTGCGCCCGTTGGAGCGGTGTGTTGTCGTCGCGGCGTTCACATTGAGGTAAGCTTTTAGGATTTGGCTTAATCCTTAGCTTTAAGTATTCTAATAGCCTCTAATGAGCTTTGTTAGCATGTTGATCCATTTGATTTTGGATTATTTTGAGGTTAATAGCATATTAGGGCTCCGAATGGGGTTTTGTAAAATGTAAGGGTTTGATCTAAATTGACCCTATATAAACCTAATTGCTAGGTAAACGAATGCGTTGGCGAAGACGGTTCGGCAATCCGACGAGCCGTTGCGAAGTTATTAAAGAAACGGACGTTTAGGCTTCAGGTCCGCCGGGAGGGCCGAGGCGATATCGTAAATTCATGAAAATGGATTTGAAGCTTCGTGGCACATAACCGAAGACCTTTAATTTTCGGATCGTGAATTGGAGGCCGTTCGGGTGGTCGCGTGAGAGATCGGGCCAAACCGGGTTACGGGTGCCGCGGGACGCCGATTGCAAGTGTCGACAAGCAATCGGAATGCGAAATGAGGTGGGTTGTGCTCACCGAAGCGATTAGGTCGCTTTCCATGCTAAAGTGTAGTATGTTTACTATTGACGCATGATAAAGTATGCTATTTAAGAATGCATGATAAAGATTAAAGTATGCTATTTGAGAATGCATGATAAAGTATGCTAATTAAGAATGCATGATAAAGATAGATGCCAAATGAATGCATGAGTTGATGTTAATTTATATGTGCATATTATAGAAATGCTAAATAGATGTCAAATGAAAGTATGAGATTTGTACTAACCGAGAATGCATGTAGTAAATGTTAACGAATGCATAAAATGCTAAGTAATGACTACCAATGGATGACAAAATATATGCATGTTGAACATAGATCGAGTGGCATTCGAAATGGTAAAGTGGACACTAGAGTTAGTGTGGGACATCAAAGAATAAATGTGATGTAAAGAACAATGATAATGGCTAAAGATAATGTAAAACAATGTGATGATAATAATGTAATGTTGCATGATGTGAGTACACGTGCTTATTAGAATGATTAAGAATCTAAATAATCTATGTGTATGCATGAGATGTAATGTGAGAACCTAATGATAATGGCTTGAGACAAGGCAAAGCAATGTGATGTAAAGAATAATGATAATGGCTAAAGACAATGTAATGTAATGTGGCATAAAGAACGTGTAAAGTTAAAGAATGTGAAAGCTAAAGATAGCTTAAAGTAAAGGAATGTGAAAAACGTGATTGCTAGAGTTAGCAAAAGTAAAAGAGATGTAAAGAACAATGATTGCTAGAGTGGCAACATAAAGTGATGTAAAGAACACTAGAGTTAGTGTAAAACCATGATCCAACTACATATCCTTAGAGTTAAGGATTGATCATACTTGCTATGAGTTCCGTGCTCGAGGGCGGTCGCTCCCCCTCGGGCGATGCGCTCCGGAGTTTGGCATCCGGGTTGGAGTAGACCCGTAAGGACGGTCCTAGCTGGTGAGTTCCTGCGATGATGGACTTAATGTGAAGCAAGTTAATGTGGCGAAACCCCCGGGTTAGCCGTGAGATTAAAGAACAAAGAACAAAAAGGAATCATGGATTGGAAAGTGGATCTTGTATTCATTATGAATTGACTCAAGACCGAGTCGAGTGGCATAGTTGGCTAGGGTAAAGGTAACCCTGTGAAAGAATGACAATTGAGAAAGAATGACAATTGAGAAACGTTTGTTAATGTTATAAAGAATGGCAAATGTGTATAATGCGCCTAAGGTGCGAGTGCCCTTAGCAAAGAATAAAGAATAAAGAATAAAGAATAAAGAATAAAGAATAAAGAATAAAGAATAAAGAATAAAGAATAAAGAATAAAGAATAAAGAATAAAGAATAAAGAATAAAGAATAAAGAATAAAGAATAAAGAATAAAGAATAAAGAATAAAGAATAAAGAATAAAGAATAAAGAATAAAGAATAAAGAATAAAGAATAAAGAATAAAGAATAAAGAATAAAGAATAAAGAATAAAGAATAAAGAATAAAGAATAAAGAATAAAGAATAAAGAATAAAGAATAAAGAATAAAGAATAAAGAATAAAGAATAAAGAATAAAGAATAAAGAATAAAGAATAAAGAATAAAGAATAAAGAATAAAGAATAAAGAATAAAGAATAAAGAATAAAGAATAAAGAATAAAGAATAAAGAATAAAGAATAAAGAATAAAGAATAAAGAATAAAGAATAAAGAATAAAGAATAAAGAATAAAGAATAAAGAATAAAGAATAAAGAATAAAGAATAAAGAATAAAGAATAAAGAATAAAGAATAAAGAATAAAGAATAAAGAATAAAGAGTAAAGAAAGGCTAATGGTAAAGAATGACTAAGAGTTGCATAATTTGCATATTTGTGAGGCATGAACATGTATTGCATGATGTTATATGTATATATCTGTTGGACTAACATGTTGCAGTGCCTCCTTTGGACCTGGTGGGTTGAGCTTTTCCCTTGGGTGGCTGTACCCACTGACGACTATGGACAATAGTCTCACCCCCGTGTTGTTGTTTTTGGGGGTACAGGTTCACACGCGAGCGGCGCGGCGGCGCGAGGAAAGGGCGTAGCTCCGTAGTTAGCGCCCTACCACAGAGACCAGATAGCAGCACCCTGAGTCGGCTTCTTAGGGGTATAAGAAAAGAAAAGAAAAGAATCGATGTTGTAATATTATGTTTAGAAATCGATTGTATATTTGGAAGTTGAGAATCAATGTAATGAAAAAATGCGATGTAAAATGATGAGATGAATTATTGTAATAATATAGGATGTGTTATGTTGTTTGATACCTTCCTTATGCAATCGTTGTTGACAATTGTTCCTGTTTGGAACCTCTTGTAATTGTATTGATTGCGACGCCTTGAACGTACAGGGGAGACTCTGTCCGCGTGCAGGGGAAACCCTGTCCGTTCGGCGGTCTGTTGGCGTGCCCGAATCCGACCAAAGAGGCGGGCTCGGGGCGTGACATCAAACCCACCGAAGCTTCGCTAAAACTCCTTCGTTTCGCCGAACGGAGTTGTCCAATATTTTTCTAGTACCCTAAAGGTCACAAGAGAAGAGATACACATACGTTACGAAAAGCCCTAGGCTCGAACATTAACCAATACTAGCAAAGGGGCAAAAACTCACCTAAAATGGTGATAATCTCTATTGATCCTTAAAAGGAAGCTAGAACCCTTCAAATCCAACTTAGAGGAAGGTTTTAATCCAAGAGATCAAGCTCCAAAAGTCCTAAACCCAAAATGCCCAAAATCAACCCTAAGTTTCCATTCTAGGGTTTCATCTCAAAACAACCTTTAAAACAAGAAATCTAGAGGAAAGAAACTTATTACTTACCTCTTAGAAGCTTCAATCAAAGCTCAAAGTCCACTAGAAGTGATGATCTTCCCTCTATCAAGCACCAAGTCCAAGCTCCAAGCCTTCAACATGGAGGAAGTAGCACCAAGGAGCAAAAGAGAGATCAAACCACCCAAAACCATGCGAAAAAGGGATCAAATCCAAAGAGGGGAAGAGAGGAGGTCCCCTACCTCAAGCTCATGTGATCTCAGCACAAAAAAGGCTCTAGGGGGCGTGGGGGCTATTATAGAGTTGCTACAATAGCAAAAACACCCCTCAAAGCTACAGTTTTTGCAGTCTGCCAAAGTATACCGGAACACGGGAAAGTGTACCGGTACAAATCCTGCGAGACAGCAAACCTGAGCCTCGGGTTGGCTAGAAAACGCATCTGTACCGGTATGACATCAAGGCTGTACCGGTACAAATTGTGTTCCGGTAAAACCATCAAGGTTGTATCGGTACACAATCCTGCAGAGGCAACCCGAGAGCAGACCACTTAATCCAAATTTCCGGATTTTGGTGCCAAGTTTAAAACTCCAATTCTCGGGATGCGAGCCATGGGTCGGAACACTATCTACGACCCTCCAAAAACTGTGAAAAGACTCAGAACACAGATCGAACACTCGAACCTCGCAATTTACAAAGGTCCAGTGTGTTACATTCACCCCTCCTAAAAAAGAGTTTCGTCCGCGAAACTCGAAAAGCAAAGTACCTCAAGCCTCTATCTTAAAAAGATGGGGATAGCGCTCCTACAGCACGCTCTCCAACTCCCAAGTGGCCTCGCGTTCATCGTGGTTGCTCCAAAGCACCTTCACATAGGGAATCTCACGGTTCTGCAGCCTCTTCACCTCGCGAGTCAAAATCCTCAAAGGCTGCTCTTCAAAGCTTAAGTCATCCCTCAGCTCCACTAGTATAGCATCCAACACATGAGCCGGATCATGGATGTATTTTCGAAGGACCGATACATGAAATACATTGTGTACACTCGATAGATTCGGCAGTAGAGCAAGTCGATACGCTACCGGACCTACATGCTCCAAAATCTCATACGGTCTAATGTATCAGGGGCTCAACTTACCCCGGATACCAAATCTTCTAATTTCCTTGGTCGGCGAGACTTTCAAAAAGACATGATCTCCAGTCTGAAACTCCAAGTCTCATCGACGCTTGTCAGCATAACTTTTTTGCCTATTCTGGGCTGTCAGCAGTCGCTCCCAAGCAATACGAACCTTGTCCTCTGCTTCCTGGAGCACATCGGGGCCTAAAGTCAATCTCTCGCCAACTTCACTCCAATGAAGTCGCGAAAGTGCCTCGAATGGTGCCATCTTGATACTTGCTTGATAACTATTATTATAAGCAAACTCTTCCATCGGTAGATACTGCGACCATCCTCCCCGGAAGTCGATAAAACAGGCTCGAAGCATATCCTCAAGAGTCTGTATAGTGCGCTCTGACTGCCCGTCACTCTGAGGGTGGAAAGCGGTACTGAAATCAAAGCGCGTGCCCAAAGCATCCTGTAAGCTACTCCAAAAATGGAATACAAAATGGGGATCTCGATCCGAAACTATAGAAGTAGGTACCCCGTGCAATCGCACAATCTCATCAAGATATACCTATGCGAGTCTCTCACCAGTCCAAGTAGTATAATAGATATGAAATAAGCTGATTTCGTCAACCTATCCACGATCACCCAAATAGCATCATGCCCGGCCTGTGAGCGGGGCAATCCCATCACGAAGTCCATGGTGATCTTCTCCCACTTTCACACTAGAATCGATAAGCTCTGCAATTTTTTCGTGGGGACTCGATGCTCAGTTTTTACCTGTTGGCACGTTAGATGTAATATACCGAAAATTCGGGAAATAAATGTCGAACTTTAGTCAAGTTAACCAAAGTGCGAGGACGGTACACTTCGGAAAGTCCGAAGGTGTTAAAATGATTAAAAGTGAGTTACGGAAGGTTTTCGAGAGCTATAGAATCAAAATCTGCATTCTGCAGTTTTGAGCTCTCGGAGACCGGTCCCTGGTGGGAGAGACCGGTCCCCGAACACGTGTGAATTGAGACAGCCGAAAAATCGGCTAAGTCCTGAGAAGCTAGCTCTCGGGAACCGGTCCCTACCTGAGAGACCGGTCCCCGAGAGACCGATCCCCCAAGGAGAGACCGGTTGCACTGCGCGCAGCAGTTCTAGCTGCGCTCGGACGACCTTCGGGAACCGGTCCCTGAAGGAGAGACCGGTCCCTGAAGGAGAGACCGGTCCCTGCCTGCGCGATCAGCCCAGTTCGGGCAGTGCATTAAAGTGAAAGTTGAGGGGTTTATTAGCAATTATGCAACCCAATAGCTATGTTATGAGGGCTAATGAGATTTTCTCTCATTCTCACCCTCTCACACACTCTCTTCTCTCCCTCTCTCTCTAGAAGGCAAAGGAGAAGAAGAAGAAAGAAAGGAAGGAAGGAAAATAAGGAAAATAAGGTGAAGAAGAAGATCAAGAGGTGAAGCAACTTCATCTTCTTCCCCTCTAGCGTGGAAAAGGAGAGCTTACAAGGTAAGCTTTGAACCCTAATCATGGTAGAACCTAATCTAGGGTTTGGATTAAGCTTAAATTGAGTTTTATGGAACCATTTGAGTATTTGAAGCTTTTCTTTTGCTTCTTTAGAGATCAAGACCATGAAAATGGTGAGGCTTGAGGTGAGCTTCATCACCTCTCATGGTGAAACCCTAAGTAGGGTTTTGATTTGTCTAAAAATGGTTCTAATGGACTTTTTAGAGTAGAATGAAGCTACTTTTGCTTCTCTTTGAGATCAAACCCTAGGTTTGATGTATGCTATGGAGCTAGGGCACCCAAATTAGGGCTTTTGCTCATGGGGGTTCCTAAATGAAATTGACCCTCTAAAAATCTAATTGGGGGTATTTCCGACCCGTTGGTGCGCTCGGAATAGCATTACGAAAAGTGTGTAGAAAGATATGGGCAAAATGGCCTAAGTTGGCTTCGTTTCGCCGCAGGTGAAGAACGAGGAGTCTAAAAATCCCAAGAAAATCGTCGGAGCACCTAAAGAGACCTACGAGGTGGGTGGTGCTTTCCAAACTCGTTGAACTTCTCTCTATGCCTAATGTGTCATTCAATTGAGCATATGTTACATATTTGTTGCATGCATTTTAGGGTAAAGAAATGATGAGAATGTGATGTTGCATGATTGTGAGTACAACTTGCCTAATGTGATGGTTGAGAACCTTATGAATGTAAAAACCCTATGTGTATGCATGAGAGAAAAGTGAGCACTCAAAGTGAGCAAAAGAACAGAGTGACACTATGACATAGATCGAGTGGCATTGAAAAACGTAAAGTAAAGTGACACTAGAGTTAGTGTGAGTCAAGGAACCAAAGTGATGTAAAGAATGATGATAATGATAATGTGTAAAGTTAAAGTAAAGTGGAGCAATAAGAATAAGAAATGTAAAGAACAAGAATGCTAAAGTTAGCAAAAGTAAGGAAATGTAGAGAACCATGATTGCTAGAGTTAGCAACATAAAGTGATATAATGAACACTAGAGCTAGTGTAAAGTCAAGATTGAACTTTTAAATCCTTTGAGTTAAGGATATGATCATACTTGCTATGAGTTCCGTGCTCGAGGGCGGTCGCTCCTCCTCGGGCAATGCGCTCCGGAGTTATGCATCACGGGTTGGAGTAAACCCGAAGGACGGTCCTAGCGGGTGAGTTCCTGCGATGATGGACTTAATGTGAAGCAAGTTAAGGTGGCGATACCCCCGAGTTAGCCTTGAGATTAAAGAACAAAGAGCAAAGAATAAAGAACAAAGAACAAAGTGTAAAGGTAAAGAACGAGAGAACTTGCATAATCTGCATATGTTAATGTTGAGCATATTCCTTGCTTTATTGTTCAGGCATATTAGCATCATGTGTAGATTGGTTACTATATGCAGCTTATTCTTTCTATTATGCCTGAGTTAGTCCTAGTTGGAAAGTCGGTGATGTTGGGGCCGAACCCACTGGGAACTTTGTTGTAGTTCTCACCCCACTATTTCCACAGAGCCGGGACCGAGCGAGCCGGCGAGCGACCGAGGTAAAGGTATCGCGCCTTAGTCAGAGGCCACCAAAGTTGGGTTACATTTTGTTAGTAGACACCCTTTGATCATCTTTTGTACATGATGGTAAATGATGTAAAAAAAAGAATGTAATGTGTATGTTGAGGAAAATGTGATGTAAGAAAGAAATGATGAAATGAAATATAAGGAATTCAAAAATGAACAAGATGAATGCAATGTATATGATCAAAAAATGAATCATAGTACAAGTGAATGTTTAGTTTTCTTTTTCTTTCACTAATGTCTATTGCTTACCCTCGTGTAAGCCGTTTGTGTATGTTTCCGCTAGTGCTTTTCTCTATTGATGAAAATGTACATGTGAGGAGCCTTGGGCGGATAGGGGAAACTCTGTCCGCTCGGCGTCTGTTTGACGTGCTCGGGTCGGGCCAAATTGGTATCGGTCTCGGGGCGTGACAGATATCGTGGTATCAAAGCCAAGAGTGAAAGAATAGGAATGGACCTAGAGACCCTTAGGATTAGAAGGCCTTAAGGATCTAGAAAACGTGAGTGACGTGGGATCAAGTTAGCGAAAGCATGTGATTGGGTTATGTAGGGACGTCTCTAATGTGATTAGAGGCTAAGTTTAATTTTCGTTTATCCTCTACTTCTAGTGTTGTGTCGGGCGGCCGACGACATGACGCTTGAGGCAAGGATGAATGTGTATGTTGCTTTCGCCTAATTGGGTATGGTCAAGTAATGTTGGTCAAGTGACTAATGCGAGTTGCTTCTTTTCAGGAAGCAATGGCACCTCGACGTCGATCGCAGGCAAGGTCGATGCCGGAGAAAACGAATGCGGTGCCCGAGCAATCCGGAGCAAGTGGCGATGGAGAGCTTAGGGAGCAAATGGCCGCGCTTATCGGAGTAGTGCGGCAACAAGCGGAGTCTGTTCAACGCCAAGGGGAGCAGATTCAAAGGCTCCAGGAGGCCTTGGAGCGACAACAGGCGACGGCGGCCCAGGCGGGCGACGAGCGTGTCGCGCCCCCTGTGGTAGTGCCGAGCGTGGATGAGGGAGCAGCGGCAGCAGCGGCTGTTCCAGTTACGGTAATACCGGCCGGATCGGGAACCTCAAATCCCGATAGCGCGGCGGTAGAAGGGGAGCGAGAGCGCACGTTAGCGGCGCTTATACAATTCAAGAAGTTCGACCCACCTACCTTCGAGGGCGGTTTGGTGGAGCCGGCGATCGTGGAGTCATGGATCGACTCGATGGAGACGCTCTTCGAGGATCTCAATACCTCGGAGAAGGACAGGGTGTACCTTGCCACACACTGTTTTGAGAAAGCGGCGAAGGTGTGGTGGAAGCGAGTTAGGCGGGATCGACTTATCGACCTCCCGCCTATGATGTGGGAAGAGTTCAAGAGAGCGGTGTTCGCGAACTACTTCCCCGACACGGTGAAGCGGAAGCTACAGGACAAGTTTCGCAAGTTGAGACAGGGCGATCGATCGGTGGGGGAGTACGAGCAAGAGTTCTCCCACCTTATTGATTGCGTTCCCGATGTTGTTCGTGACGATCGGGACTGGGCGGATTGGTTCTTGCGAGGACTCCAACCCCGAATTTATGAGAAAGTGCAAATTTTGAAGCTGTCGACCTTTGCGGAGGTCTTCGATAGAGCCTTGTGGGCGGAGCACGGTAGCGCCCATGTACGTGAAGAAAGGGAAGCTATTGCCGAGTCGAAGGACAAGGGCAAGAAAAGAGCGGCGGGCGGTGCCGGGGGCCGGCCAAATGCTAAGAAACCCCCTCGGTATCCCCGACAGCAGTCGAGGAATTGGAGACCACCTCGATGCGTCATTTGTGGTGGTGAGCACAGGGTGTCGACTTGCCCGCAGCGAGACGGCAAATGTTTCAAATGTGGCCAACCGGGACATCTTATCCGGGAGTGCCCGTCGTGGACGTCATCTGCGCCGACGGCGGCTTCGACACCGTCTACCCCGAGACAGCTTGCGGGGTTACCACCGGCGATGTCGGCTGGGCGCGCGTCATCACCGCGTCAGCCGGAGGGATCGAGAGCGCCTAGCGGCCGAGTCTTTGCCGCTCAGGTGGAGGAGCAACAACCTGCAGCACCCGACGACGTCGTGGCAGGTATAATTGTGATTAAAGGCACTAGAGCTAGAGCAGTGTTTGACACAGGCGCATCTCATTCATTCATTAGCACTTCATTTGCTAAAACACATGGCATAGAGATGGTATACAATGAGGATTACTGGTGGGTGAACGCTCCAGAGCATTCATTCAGTGTCCATAATGAGTGTTTGGCGTGTCCAGTGCAAATAGGCGATTGGATTATGCCGATTGATCTGCTAGTGCTAGATCAGATGTGGGGATTCGATGTTATCTTGGGGACCAACTGGCTCTCCAAGTACTATGCGGTGATAGATTGTGAAAGCAAGGTGATCACTTTTCGTGAGCCTAATCAAGAAGAGTTAGTCTACCAAGCGTGCAAAAGTAGGCGCTTCGCGGCGACTATATCGTCTGTAAGGGCGAAGAAAATGATCAAAGGAGGGTGTAAGGCCTATTTGGCAACCATGGTGGATGCTCGAAAGGAGTACCCAGAGTTGGGAGATATTCGAGTAGCGTGCGAGTTTCCGGATGTGTTTCCGGCGGAATTACCGGGACTGCCACCGGACCGGGAAGTTGAGTTTGTCATTGACTTAATTCCCGGGGCAGAACCAGTTTCAAGGGCGCCGTATAGAATGGCACCGGTGGAGCTAAAGGAGCTAAAAGGTCAACTACAAGACTTGCTCGATAAGGGCTTCGTGAGGCCGAGTGTGTCACCGTGGGGAGCTCCGGTGCTATTTGTGAAGAAAAAGGATGGCACACTTCGACTCTGCGTAGATTATCGCGAGTTGAACAAGGTAACGATAAAGAACAAGGACCCATTGCCCAAAAATGCCACCTCTCTAAGCCAAAACTCACACTTTTTTAATTTGGCATAGAGTTTCCTCTCCCGAAGCACTTGAAGTACTAGCCTCAAATGTTCCTCGTGATCCGCATTACTTCGGGAATAGATCAAAATATCGTCGATGAACACCACGACGAACATGTCTAAGTAAGGCTTGAAAACACTGTTTATTAAATCCATAAAAGCTGCCGGGGCATTAGTAAGCCCAAACGACATAACTGTAAACTTATAATGTCTGTACCGTATTCTAAAAGCCGTCTTTGATACATCCTCGGGTGCAATCTTTAGCTGGTGATATCCCGACTGCAAGTCAATCTTGGAGTACATACTAGATCCCTGAAGCTGATCAAATAGATCATCGATCCTCGGCAACGGATACTTGTTCTTAATCGTGACTTTATTAAGTTCACAATAGTCCACGCACAAGCGAAGTGATCCGTCCTTCTTCTTGACAAATAGGACCGGTGCTCCCCAAGGTGACACACTCGGTCGCACAAAACCCTTATCCAGAAGATCTTGCAACTGTGCCTTCAGCTCTTTCAGTTTCGCTGGTGCCATCCTATAGGGTGCCTTTGAGATTGGAGTAGTCCCGGGAACGAGATCTACCACAAACTCAATCTCCCTATCAGGTGGCATGCCTGGTAGCTCCGCTGGAAACACATCTCCAAACTCCTGCACTATAGGAATATCCTCAATCCTAGGAGTGTCGACGTCACTCCTCAACACAACAGTAGCCAAATAGGCTACGCAGCCTCTGCTAATCAACTGTCTAGCTCAAGAGGAGCTAATCGTCATCGCAAACAGCGAACTCTGGCATCCACGGTACACAACCTCCGCCTGCCCTGGCTCTCTAAACGTCACCGTTCGATTCTTGCAATCAATAGTGGCGAAGTACTTGGTCAACGAATCCATGCCCAAAACAACATCAAATTCTCCAAGCTTATGCAAAACTAGTAAATCCACGGGCATGATCTAATCTCTTACCCGAACAGGGCAACTGGGGCAGAACTCTCTAATATCCAAGGAGTGGTCGGGAACAACAACACGTCCCGGATACAACAAGAAAACAAAGGGGATGCCATGCAACTCGGCAAATAGCCGATCTATGAATGAATGCGATGCACCGGTATCAAATAATGCACGAACTCAAATGCCATTTAATAAAATGATACCTTCCACCACATTCTCAGCTGCTGCTGCCTCCTCGGTCTGGGCCGCGTACATGCGCCCGCTCGGGGCCTATCGTGACCCTTCCATCTGCCTCTGAACTGGTGGCCGCCCGGCCTGGTAGTGAGGAGAAGGCGTCCCCTAGCTGGAACCCGGTGAAGCTGGTGCTGATGCCGATGATGGCGTTGGCACTGGGCCCCTCGGGCAATCTGACTGGAAGTGGCCCTCCTGGCCGCACAGGTAGCACCTACCACGACTGCGTGAACACTGCCGTGGGAAATGAGGACCACCGCAAATCATGCAGCGCAGAGCCTGGCAACGATCAGGTCCTCCTCGCTGAGTAGACGAGCCACATCCTTGCGACTGGCTCCAGCTCCTGGGGTGCCTCGGCAGCCTCCGTGAGTGCGTCTGACTCGCACCCTCCGCCGCGGGCCTTTTACCCTTCCCCTTATCCATGCCCTCGCGGCGCTCCTGCAACTCCACCGCTCCGCTTTCCATGATGAGCGCGCGGTTCACTACATCTCGATAGGTCTGAAGGTTGGAGGATTTCACAAGTCAAAAGATCGAGGGTCGTAATCCACGCTCGAAAATGCGAGCCTTGTCCTCGTCGTCCCACACGATAAAAGGCACGCAATGCAAAAGCCGAGAGAACTCCCTCTCGTACTCGGCCACCGTCCGATCCTCCTAGCGCAAGCCGCGCAAGTCTTGCTCTATCTTTCTCTTGACGCTCTCTGGAAAATACTTAGCCATCAGAAGCTCCTTAAATCTCTTCCACGAGATCGCCGACAAGTCCGTGTTCGGGTTGTCCCGAATATCCAGCCACCAACGGTAGGCCTCGCCGTCAAGATGATGTGTGGCGAGCCAAACTCTGTCCCTCTCCTCCACGAAGGTGTCGTGGAATAACTTCTCTATATGCATGAGCCACTTCTCCACTATCCAGTGATCCACCTTCTCTCCGTCGAAAATCCGCGGATTGCACCTCCTGAACTCGTTGAGGCCATCCATGAGTCGATCCCGCTCGGTTCCCTCAACCATCACGGAAAAAGCTGTCTCCGCTAAAGGCACCGAGCTGGTGGTACCGCAACGTCCTCCTCCCGAGGTGCCACCACAGGGGCCGTCCGGGAAGTGTCGAGTGCAGGGGATGACACCCTGGGCGCAACCACCTCTACCGGCGCGGGTGGTGCAGGACCAGAGCCTCCCTGGCTGCCGCCTGCTGCAACAAAAGATCCTCCATACGCTTCATCCGCGCCTCCTGCCGGCGCGCCGCATCCGCCTGCTGCTGAGCCGCCGCCGCCTGCTGCGCGACCAAGTCAGTGAGGACCGCAAGCTGGCTTCTCAACTCACGGACCTCGCCGGATCCGGAGGTAACGGAGGTCTCCACTTCCTCAAGATTAGCCGTATTGTCCGCTCCAACCGACTTAGAGCGTGTAATCGGCATTACCACTACAACAACATAAAAGCGCATGTTCGTAAAACCCACGCTATCGCAGCCCCGCTCAACAAATAAATACCCAAATCATGCGAAATTAAGGAAGTGTTCTTTACTACTAACTCCCGATGTTACGTTGTCGGCGGCCAACGTAACCCTTCGCGAAGTTAGAAGCTATACACTTCGATTCAACTCCAACTTTTTAGAGTTATAATAAAACCCAATCATGATACTTTCGCTTACAAATCAAATAGACCTCGTCTCTCACGAGCCTATTTCCTACGGTCCAACCGGCCTAAGATTTGCTAGGTCCACTAAGACTCAACCCTAGGCTCTGATACCAAATTAATCTGTCACGCCCCAGGACTCGGCATAGGTCGGCCCAGTACATGCCCAGACCAGCCATATGCCTGCACATATAAGGCATCTACAACAATAGAGATATGAAGCAAGAAGAAGTAAGACAACTAGAGATATTAGAGCAACCAACAGCTAAATACTAACAACAAGTAGAGAGAAAGGAAACTAATACACTAATATAAAACATAAAGTAAATACATCATCTGTCTCAAAATACACAGTGCATGGTCCTATACATGGTACAACTCTCAACCTCTCCAAAATAAAACCAATGAGAGGTAGACCACCTATTGATACGTCCCTCGCCAAAGAGCTAGCTCGTTTTCGCGGTCCCTAGCCTCACCCGGTGTGGAAGGCTCTGAAAGGAAACAAGAAACAGGGGGTGTGAGAACTATAATTTATAGTTTCCAGTGGGCAATTATTGACCTCAGCATAATGCACCACTAGGCCCAAAAGAATAAGGTAGATATGAAAAGCAACGAAAAATAAACTGCAGATATGAAAGCATGTACAAATTCTAAACTATTATGCCACAAATAATATGATGACAATTTGTTGTATATTCATTCTACTATGGTTGAGCATGTCTAATACAAAACAGGTATGATTCCACATGGCAAGCAAGTATACTTTAATGCAATGAGCGATATTACTAAGTTTACTACATGTCTCAAATGTCCACCTATATGCATTAAGAATGCCAAGGTAATCCAACTACTACACCCTATCTAGTAGTGATTATCATTATATATTGATGTCATTGTCCAATCTTGTTTTAGGACCTACACAAGTGTAGTCCAGCTTGTGCCACCTAAGTGCCGGTGGTAGCTCCAACATTCCCACTCTAGGAATGAGTCTATCCCTCCCGACCCTGCAGGTTTCTCGATACCGCACGAGCAATCATAAGTCGCATAGGCCAACTCCGGAGTGCAGGCTTGTAGAGAGCGACCCTCACAAGCATGTGCGAATAAGCCCAAATGGCAAGAAAGCATAATCACCGTCTCAAGTACCCAATCATCATGTCTCTAACATGGTAATAGTCACTAGTAACCATCAGTCTAGTTCTATGTCACAAGGTGAAGTTCCAACATTCACTAAGTCTAGTGCCTCTTTATGACACTATAACATTGCTATGTCCAAGCATGTTCCAATTCCCATGCCTCTTTATGGCATTATATACAAGGTTCATATATAACCCGAGCTCAATGTCGCTTTATGACATTAGCTCACTAATACACATAATATTCAAGTCCAAAGTCACTTTATGGCCTAATATCTTTTCCTATCTCCAATTGAGATTTATGTCCAAGGGTATAATACATTAGTCATTTTTACTATATGAAATATGATTCCAAGTCCCAAATGCGAATGCTAAACATCAAGCATATATCTCACATACAAGCTCTCTACTACATAGAGGTCCAAAAATGCATTGTATACAACATAAGCATTTTACGTATTCTAAAATTCATAAATAATACATCTAACATGAAAATACATGAATTTTCATTTTACGATATTCAATTCATCAAAAATGAGATTTTCTCATTTTTGGCGAGGTCAAACCCACCGAAGCTTCGCTAAAACTCCTTCGTTTCGCCGAACGGAGTTGTCCATAATTTTTCTAATATCCTAAAGGTCACAAGAGAAGAGATACACATACGTTACGAAAAGCAGTAGGCTCGAACATTAACCAATACTAGCAAAGGGGCGAAAACTCCCCTAAAATGGTGATAATCTCTATTGATCCTCAAAAGGAAGCTAGAACCCTTCCAATCCAACCTAGAGGAAGGTTCTAATCCAAGAGATCAAGCTCCGAAAGTCCTAAATCCAAAATGCCCAAAATCAACCCTAAGTTTCCATTCTAGGGTTTCATCTCAAAATAACCCTTAAAACAAGAAATCTAGAGGAAAGAAACTTGTTACTTACCTCTTAGAAGCTTCAATCAAAGCTCAAAGTCCATTAGAAGTGATGATCTTCCCTCTATCAAGCTCCAAGTCCATGCTCCAAGCCTTCAACATGGAGGAAATAGCACCAAGGAGGAAAAGAGAAGATCAAACCACCAAAAACCATGTAAAAAGGGGATCAAATCCAAAGAGGGGAAGAGAGGAGGTCCCCTACCTCAAGCTCCTGTGATCTCAGCACAAAAAAGGCTCTAGGGGGCGTGGGGGCTGTTATAGAGTTGCTACAATAGCAAAAACACCCCTCAAAGCTGCAACTTTTGCAGTCTGCCAAAATATACCGGTACACGGGAAAGTGTACCGGTACAAATGCTGCGAGACAGCAAACCCGAGTCTCGAGTTGGCTAGAAAACGCATCTGTACCGGTATGACATCAAGGCTGTACTGGTACAAATTGTGTTCCGGTACAACCATCAAGGTTGAACCGGTACACAATCCTAAAGCGGCAACCCGAGAGCAGACCACTTAATCCAAATTTTTGGATTTTGGTGCCAAGTTTAAAACTCCAATTCTCGGGATGCGAGCCATGGGTCGGAATACTATCTACGACCCTCCAAAAACTATGGAAAGGCTCAGAACACAGATCGAACACTCGAACTCGCAATTTGTAAAGGTCCAGTGTGTTAGAGGGAGAGACCGGTCCCCGTACATGTGGAAAGTGGCAGAAAGAGGTCTGCCAGAAGTTTGCTCTCGGGGACTGGTCCCTGACGGGAGAGACCGGTCCCCGTATGCGTGGAAAAGAGGCAAAAGGCCTCTGCGCAAAAATCACTCTCGGGGACCGATCCCTGGTGGAGAGACCGGTCCCCATACGTGTGAAGGGCTGGCCTGAGGGCTCTGCATGTGAGGTTGCTCTCGGGGACCGGTCCTCCCGTATAGGGACCGGTCCCTGCACCCGAATTCTGCCCAGTCTGGGCAGTGCACAGGAAGCAAAGTGGAGGGGTTTTTTGCAATTAGGCAATGAGAGGGGTTAAGTAGGCATTTTCCCTCTCTCTTTCTCTCATTCCCCTTAACACACATTCACACTCTCTCCCTTTCACTCTCTAGAAGGAGAAGAAGAAGAAGGAGAAGAAGAACAAGGAGAAGAAGGAAAAGAAAGAGAAAAAGGCTAGGAGTGGGATTTTCATCCACTTCATCTTCTTCCTCACCATTGGAGCTTGCTTGTAGAGGTAAGCACCAAGCCCTCTCATGGTAGATGTGTTAGGGCTTGCTTAGATCCTTTGGAACTCAATTAATTGGACTCTAGTGGACCCCTAGATGTAGTTGATCTCATTGATTGCAAGAGTAAATGCTTGTAGGTGGCATTTTGCAATAATGGAGATCTAGGGCATCCAAAAGAGGGCTTTTGCTTGTGCAGAGTTTTGATCTCAATTGACCTCTCTCTAACCTAATTGTTAGGTTCATGAACGCATTCGTGCGCTCGGTTCGACGGTTTGTCGAGGCTACGCAAGAGATATTGAGGAAAAAGGCGTTTTTGGGCTTCGTTTTCGCCTGGAACGCTGAGGAAGCATCTAAAAATCACGAAATCAGAATCCTAGCCCCTTGGTAGCATAAGAAGGTAGGGGGTGTCCATCCCGAAGCATCCGGATTTTCTTTTATGTCTAAGTTCTATATGTTGACAATATTCATATATTAACATTAAGCATTATAGGATTAGTAGATAGTTGCAATTCTAATTCCTTGCTTGCTTTCTTAGTAGTGTAGCATTGTAGGCTTAACACATGGACTAGGGATGCATGAGGATTGGGTCTTGTGACATAGAATCCTATAGTGGCATAAAGAGATGAACTTGGACATGTGATAGCCTAGAAGAGTGGCATTTGGATTAGTGTAGTGGAAACACTAAACATAAACGAGTGGCATGTCAATTAGTAAAAAACATTTACTACAATGATTGAACGAGTGGCATCGAATCTAGAGTAGTAAACACGACATGATTCTAGGGATAGTAGAGTTCCCGAGTAATGAATTGTGTATTACGAACTGTGCAGCAGAGAAACTATGACCCTTGTAGATAGGGTATCCTCTTGTGAGGATTGGATCATACTCACTAGTCTGTTTACACTTGGTATGGTCGCTCCACTCAAGTAGTGGTCTCCGGAGTACTTCACGATAGGGGCAGACGTAGTTGTCCCGCAGATGGTCTCGGTGTGCGAGTGCAGATTCTCCTCACCTATGAGATTTGAGAGTGAGTCGAGGGCGTAACCTTCGGGTTAGCCAAGAAGATTGGGTAAAGTACATGAATGGCATAGCAGATTTGCATTCATACTTGACTAGACATAGTGTATGTTGGTAGATTGCATAACTATGTTGCATATATGCTCATGACATTATACTAGCATGATAGTAAAATTATTGCAAAATGGACATTGCATGCATTGCTTATCATTGAAGGCATGGTAGAATATAGTTGCAATTTATTTCTACCTATCTAACTATCTATCTATCTGTGCCTGCTTCGACCTAGTGGGAAGATCGGCGGAGTCGGCGGCCAAACCCACTGGGAACTATATTTATATAGTTCTCACCCCACTTTGTTGCAGGGCCGAATACGTGTTCGCCGGGCGAGGACCGCGGCAAGGGCATAGCGCCCTAAGTAGTTAGTAGCTTCCTATATGCATTTAGAGTACCCTCGTGTACTAGACGATGATGATGTATATTTTGGATAGATGTTAGAGAGCTTGTCACGCTCCGGAGCCACCAATTTGGTCAGTTCGGGCACGCGAACAGACGCCGAACGGATAGCACCTCCCCTGTCCGCCCAAGGCTCCAACAACATGTATATTACAAGCAAGTCAACAAGGAAATTGCAAGATATACAAGGTTTGCACGAGGGCAAACAACAACCAACAGGTGAAAGCATCGAAAGTAACTAATCATTCAACATACAAGTCATTTGATTACCTTTGAATCAAACACAAGTAAACTATTACATTTACATTTATTTATCCATTCATTTACATCACATTGGCCTTTAACCAAAATATAAGGTTTACATCATTTATATTACTAGTTCAACATACAAAAGTTGAATATACCAAAATATATAGGGTATGCCTAAAACTCCGAGGGCCACTGTCTATGGCGCGATACCCTTGCCTCGATCCTCCGCCACCCCGCTCGCGCACGGATCTGCAGGGTTAGTGGTAATGAGAACTAGAACGAAGTTCCCAGTGGGTTCGGCCGCCGACCGCGCCGACTCGCCCACTAGGTCTATCTCATGCATATGTAATTCAAGAAACGATAGATTGCAAACCAACTACTGCAAATCTATTACAATGCCTGCAAGAAAACAATCCACAGATAGATAGATATAGCAGTACATGATAATTATGCATGTATGTCCTTGCTCATTCATTTTCTTTTCTTTTGGCCTTTACCCAATCATCCCGAGGTACACATGGTTCACCCCGAATCTCACAAACCACAATTCCCGTCTACCGGGGGAGGCTACTAGCACTACTGCCCGAGGGAACAATGACGGGGCCGCTCCCCGTGGTGTCTACACTCCGGAGTACACCGCTTGAGGAGGAGCTACCTTCCTCAAGCCAAAGCTAGTGTGAGTACGATCCAATCCTCAATTTGAGGAAATCTTGCCAAACCTGTCTCAATGCACAAAGCCGCAATGGTCCTGATACTACAATAAGTTAAACCTTGTTTAGTCCTTTACATTTTCGGTGCCAATATGGTCACTAATGCCAATGTCACCCTTGTTTACTATTATCCAAGTCTTTTCTCGCATTCACATGCACATAGGGTTCTCACATACAAGTCCTCATGGTGTTTCATCATTCACATGTTCTTTTAGCATCTAAATGCAATTCAATTAAGCACACATAAATAAGCTGCCCTATATGCAAGAATGCAATGATACAAGATGCTCAAATAAAGTGACATAGACATAGAAAGAGATCCGGTGTTTCCGGATAGTACCCCCCACCTTTTAGTGTTACAAGGATGCCGGAATGCAATTTTCCACAATTTTAAACGCTTTCGCCGCGAGCTGCGGCAATCTGTACCAATTTAGCCTGTTTCCTCAATTTCTTCGCGCACGCTCGTCGTATCGCCAAACCGAGCGCACCAACGTGTTCGTTAACCTACCAATTAGGTTAAAATGAGATCAAACCCAAGCTTCGACCTCAAAATCCAAAAACCCTAAAATTAGGTCCTCGTACAATACCATCTTCCCCATTTCTAGTCCTTACACATGAGAAACATGGGGGAAATCCTCTAATCATCTCCTAGAAGCATGCTAGAAGGAAACAAACCAAAACCCTAACTTAAAACCAAAAACTCTCACCTTTGGTTCAAGCTTTTCCTTGATCACTTGCACTCTTGCAAGCTACACCATCAACTTGATCTTCTTCTCCACCCAAGTCCTCTAAATCCTTCCTTGGTCCAAGCCCTAGAGAGAGAAGGAGAGAGAGGAGAAGAGTTTTTAGAGAGAGAGAGGGAAGTGTTTTGTTGGTGTGGGAGAGAATGAGCCCTAACACTCATCCCTCACACCCATATACCCAACACATGCCACTTTTGCACTTAAACCCCTCAACTTTCTATTTTTGCAATAGCCCAACCTGGGCAATTTTCGCATACGGGGACCGGTCTCTCCCCGCAGGGACCAGTCTCTCCCCGCAGGGACCGGTCCCCGAGAGTACACCTCTCAGGACTTAGCTAAATTTTCATCTTTTTGGGCTGGCCACGCGCACGGGGACCGGTCTCTCATCTCAGGGACCGGTTCCCGAGAGCAACATTTCCCAACTAAGCCATTCCCCAACTTTTTCACCTACGGGGACCGGCCTCTCCCCACAGGGACCGGTTCCCGTAGCCTGGCATCCCAAGACTTAGCCGATTTTTCAGCTTTCTGGGCAGGCTACGCATACGGGGACCGGTCTCTTCCATTAGGGACCGGTCCCCGAGAGTCCAAAATCTAGAACTTAGCCAGATTTTGCAATTTCACTCTCTCGGGTCCCTTTAATGTCTATATAGGTTCCAATGCACTTTGAACCTATACCAACTCGTTCCACTCCGCGTTCCACACATTTCGACGGAACTCGGCACGACTTACGGGGAAGTAATATGTTACAGACCTACTTATATATTTTGGAGGTAAACTTGTATTACATTTTTGGAGATGGAAATGTAATTAAAAGAATTAATGTTGAATGGTTGTAATAGCTAGAATATTTCTCTTTATTCACTTGTTGTACACTTGTGGTTCTTGCTCTTACTTGTTAGCACTTGTGGTGCTCTTGTTGATTGTGTATGTAATGAATTTCTTTTCCTGGGCAAATTCTTGTACATGATCTCGTTGCTTAGCCTTGGGCGGACATGGGAGGTGCTGTTCGTTCGGCGTCTGTTCGATACGTCCGAACCGGACCAAATTGGTAGCAGTCTCGGGGCGTGACACTCTGCCCGTGTGAACGGTGGATGCCCTGTATTTGTGGCGGATCTTACATCCTCTCGGGTCAAGGTTTTCAAAAAACAAACTAGGGCACTTCCGCATTGGCTTTTAAATCCAAAAAGGGACCTCGGGGCGTGACAATATATATATATGTATACATATACATATGTATATGTATACATATATATATATATATATATATGTATATGTATATGTATATGTATATGTATATGTATATGTATATGTATATGTATACGTATACGTATACATATGAGTGCGATATACATATATATATGTGTGACGCACTGCACCTTTGCAAATTGCAAGGTTCGAGTGTTTGTTTGTATTCTGAGCTTTTCCACACTTCGTGGAGGGTCGTTGACTATGTTCCGCCCCCTAGTTCGAGCCCCGAGATTGGAGATTTAAAACCTAACACCAAAGTCCGAAAAGTCGGGTTTTTGGTCAGCTCTCGGGTAACCTCAGCAGGGCTGTGTACCGGTACAGGGTTGATGTAACACACTGGACCTTTGCAAATTGCGAGGTTCGAGTGTTTGAATGTACTTCGAGCTTTTCCACACTTTGTGGAGGGTTGTAGAATGTTTTCCGACCTAAAAAGTTCGAAAACTGGAATTCTGGACAAGTCCTGAGAGTTTTGACTCTCGGGGACCGGTCCCTGGAAGGAGAGACCAGTCCCCCAGTGAACAGTGTTGCGGCAGCCCTGAGGCAACCGGTCCCTGGCGGGCGAGACCGGTCCCCGAGCGCGCCTTCGCAGAGAGAGACCGGTCCCACGCAGGGAGAGACCGGTTCCCGAACGATGATTTTTCGGGTTCGCAGCGAGAGACCGGTCCCTGCTGGGGAGAGACCGGTCCCTCTGGGCGAAAAACTGGCCGCAGTTCGGGCTGATGTAATATTTGAATTTTTGAGGGCTCCTCCGGATTTGTTACACTAGATGGCTTATTAGCCATTTCCTTCTCTTCCCTCTCTCATTTTCTCATTTCACCCTCTCCCTACACTTTCTAGAGAGAGCAGAAGAAGAAGAAGGAGGAGAAGAAAGAGAGGAGCTAGCTTGAGGGAGCTTGGAGCTCAACCCTTTCTCTCTTTCCCACCTTTGCAAGGCTTGGAGCTTGCTTGTAAGGCTTGGTGGTGGACCAATCTCAACCCTAGAAGATTTAGAGCCTTGTTTTGAGGCATCTAAAGAGGTTAGTACTTTGATTCTACCCTTTGATTCTTGTTTTGATAGATTTTGCTCTTGGAACCTAGAAATGAGATTTAGGGTTGATTTTGGGGCTTTTTTGATTTAGGGCTTTGAGGCTAGATTGATTGGATTTGAACCTTCTTGACTTGATTGAGGGGTTTAGCTCTCTTTGGAGCTTGAGAGAGATTTTCCTCAACATTAGGTGAGTTTTAGCCTTTTGCCAAGTTTGTTAAAGTTTGATCTATAGTTGATCGTAATACCCGTGTATCTTGTCGCTCTATACTTTTAGGGTATTTTGAGACTCGGGACAACTCCGTTCGGTGAATCGAAGGAGCACGCGACGGTTCGGTAGGTTTGACCTAGCCTATGATATGAGAAATCCTATATTTAGCAAAATATGTTTCGTAAAATAGAAATTCATGCATTTCATGTTAAATGTATTAATATGAATTTTAGAAGCTTAACATGCATATATTTATAGTGAAATTTTAGACCCCTATGTGGTAGAGTGCATGCATGTAAACTTAGGCATTCTAGTTATGATTGGGAACCATGATTCCTATATGGAATGAATCTTGCTTTCATGCATTTGACCTATATGCCAATTGTGACATTAGGAATGTTAGAAGCCTAGAGAGGGCTTGAGAACTTGGACTATTTGAGAATTGGGACAATGTCATAAAGAGGCATTGGGCCCGGGTTCATGGTAATCATTGGTAATTATGTTTAATTGAAATATAGAATAAGATTTGGGCTCGATCTGTTGTGATGCTTAAGTGTCATAAGGAGGCACTAAGCAAGTGAGTGTTGGGACATCATTTAGAGAACATTGGGCTAGATCCTTGGGATGCTATTGACCTCGCCAGTGTGAGACATGTGGATAGAGTTTTTGAGACAGTGACCTTCGCTTGTTTGCCATTTGTGCTCAATTCGCACATGCTTGTGAGGGTCGCTCCTCTACAAGCCGGCACTCCGGAGTTAGCCTATGCGACTTATGTTCGCTCGTGCGTATTGAGAAGCCTACGGGGTCGAGTGGGACAGACACATTCCAAGAGAGGGATGTTGGGCTACCACGGCACTTAGGCGACGCAAGCCGGACTACTCTTGGTAGGTCCTAATTGGAAATGGAAATCGACACGGGATGAGTTTGTTATAAATCATACTAAATAGAGAGTGGTAGTTGGATTACTCGGACTTGCTTCTAGCATAGGTTTGGACTTTGGGTTAACAACATATATGTAGTATGACTAGGAGGCAGTGTTTAATTGCATTCATATAACAATGTTGCACTAGATAAGGGATAATCCTCATAATTTCATTTAAGCGAAACCATGATATCATTTTATGGCTAAGTAGAGACATATCTTTGTGCATGACATGAATGCTATGTTATTGCAAGTAATATTTTACCTTTTTCATTATACTTTCATAGATGCAAATTACTCGTTATTGCTATCGCTTTTGACATACCCCTTTTCTTTTGGGCCTAGTGTGGCAATGAGCTGAGGTCAGTAATTGCCACTGGTAACTATAATTATAGTTCTCACGCCCTCTGTTATATTTTCTTTGCGAGCCTTCGCACGCCAGGAGAGGCTAGGGACCGTGGTAAGGGCGTCGCTTCGAGTTAGCCCTTCAGCGAGAGACGAGTTTAAGGTGGTCTACCTCTCGATATATTTCTTTTTGGAGAGGTTGAGAGCTGTACCAGTGTACTAGAAACTATCATTTTTGTAGCTTTTGAGACAGATCTGGTGCTACTTATGACTCCTTTTATTGTTTAGCTTTACTTCTTATTTTGGTGTAGATGTTAGAACTATACTCGCTCTGATATCATTAGTTGCTAGTTATTTCACTTCTTCTATTTGTCCTACTATTGCTTTTACTTCCGCTTTTATTCTAGACGCTTATATGTGTAACATATGGCGGGTCTGGGCACGCTACCGGGAGGCCTCCGCGGGGTCCCGCGGCGTGACAGATTAATTAGTATCAGAGCCTAGGGTGAGTCTTAGTGGAC
Source organism: Ananas comosus (assembly GCF_001540865.1). NCBI lineage: Eukaryota > Viridiplantae > Streptophyta > Magnoliopsida > Poales > Bromeliaceae > Ananas > Ananas comosus. Next base: position 7,759,235 of record NC_033630.1, on the reverse strand, counting down.
TTAAGCAAACCTAGGCCGGTTGGACTGTATGAAATAGGCTCGTGAGAGACGAGGTCTATTTGACTTGTGAGCGAAAGTATCTTGATTGGGTGTCTTGATAATCTCTAAAAAGTTAGAGTTTGATCGGAATGTATGGCTCCTATTATTCGCAGAGGGTTCACGTGGGCGCCGACAACGTAACTAGGAGTTAGTAGGTGAAGGAAAATTCCCTACTTTCGCATGATTTGGGTTTTATCGTTTTGAGCGGCGATGCGATAGCGTGGTTATTAACGTTGCGCTTTTATGTTTTGTAGTGGACGATGCGATTAACGCTACCAGTCTGCCGGGGCGGATGATGCGGCACACCCCGAGGAGGTCGAGACCTCCGCTACTTCCGGATCCAGTGAGGTCCGTGACCTGAGGGCCCAGCTTGCGATCCTCACTGATCTGTTGGCGCAGCAGACGGCAGCGGCGCAGCGACAGGCCGAGGTGGCTCAGCGGCAGGAGGCGCGGATGAAGCATCTTGAGGACCTCCTACTGCAACAGGCGGCAGCTTCGAGGGAGACCCAGGGCCCTACACCGCCAGCACCCGTGGTGGACGTCGCACCGAGGGCGCAGTCCCCCGCGCCCAGTTCTTCACGTGCGGCACCGGCGACCGCACCTCGGGAGGAGGTGGCTGCAGTATTACTAGTTTAGAGACCGGCCACGGGAGCAGCTTTCCCCGTGATGGCCGAGGGAGCCGAGCGGGATCGGCTCATGGATCGCCTCAGTGAGTTTAGGAGGTGCAGCCCGAGGACGTTTGATGGCGAGAACGTCGACCACTGGATTGTCGAGAAGTGGTTGATGCATATGGAGAAGCTGTTTCGAGATACCTTCGTCGAGGAGAGGGACAGAGTTTGGCTCGCCACTCACTTTCTGGACGGCGAGGCCTATCGTTGGTGGATGGATATCCAGGACAACCCCAACACCGACTTGGCAGCGATTACATGGACTAGATTCAAGGAGCTTCTTCTGGCGCACCACTTTCCTACCAGCGTCAAGAGGAAGATGGAGCAGGATTTGCACAGCTTGCGTCAGGATGAGCGGTCAGTGGCTGAGTACGAGAGGGAATTCTCCCGGATACTACACTATGTACCGTTTGTTGTGAGGGACGACGAGGACAAGGCCCGCATCTTTGAGCGCGGTTTGCGGCCTTCTATCTTCCGATTGGTGCAGTCTTCCAACCTCCAGACTTATCGGGAGGTGGTAGATCGAGCTCTGATAGTGGAAGCAGGAGCGGCGGATCTGCAGGAGCGTCGCGAGAGCTTGGAGAAAGGGAAGGGGAAGAGGCTCGCGGCTGAGGGTGCGAGTCAGACGCACTCACGGAGGCCGCCGAGGCATCCCAGGAGCAGGAGCCAGTCCCGAGGACGCGGCCAGTCTACCCAGCGAGGAGGACCCGATCGTCGCCTAGCCCCCCGCTGCGTGATCTGTGGCAATCCTCATTACCCGCGGCAGTGTTCACGCAGCCGGGGCAGGTGCTTCTTGTGTGGCCAGGAGGGCCACTTCCAGTCGGACTGCCCGAGGAGTCCATTGCCAGCGCCATCTTCGGCATCTGCACCAGCTTCGCCAGGTACCAGCCATGGGACATCTTCTGCGCATCACCAGGCCGGTCGGCCACCTGTCCAGCGGCAGACGGAGGGGTCACGACAGGCCCCGAGCGGGCGCATGTACGCGGCCCAAACTGAGGAGGTGGCGGCAGCCGAGAATGTGGTCGCAGGTATCATTTTACTTCATGGTATTCGAGTTAGAGCTTTGTTTGATACCGGTGCATCGCATTCATTCATAGACCGGCTGTTTGCCGAGTTGCATGGCATCCCACTTGTATCCTTGTTACATCCTGGACGAGTTGTTGTACCCGATCACTTTTTAGACATTCGGGAGTTTTGCCCCAGTTGCCTTGTTAGGATTGGAGATTGGATCATGCCCGTGGACTTGCTAGCTTTGCATAAACTCGGGGAGTTTGACGTTGTGTTGGGCATGGATTGGCTGACCAAGTACTTTGCCACCATGGATTGTAAGAATCGAACGGTGACATTTAGAGAGCCGGGGCAGGCGGAGGTTGTGTACCGAGGATGCCAGAGTTCGCTGTTTGCGATGACAATTAGCTCCTCTCGAGCTAGGCAGTTGATTAGTAGAGGCTGCGTAGCCTACTTGGCTACTGTTGTGTTGCGGGGTGTGGATGACGCCCCTAGGATTGAGGATATCCCCGTAGTGCGGGAGTTTGGAGATGTGTTTCCAGCGGAGCTTCCAGGCATGCCCCCTGATAGGGAGATTGAGTTTGTGGTAGATCTCGTCCCCGGGACTACCCCGATCTCAAAGGCACCCTATAGGATGGCACCGGCAGAGTTGAAGGAACTGAAGGCACAGTTGCAGGATCTTCTGGATAAGGGTTTTGTGCGACCGAGTGTGTCACCTTGGGGAGCACCGGTCTTGTTTGTGAAGAAGAAGGATGGATCACTTCGCTTGTGCGTGGACTATCGTGAACTTAACAAAGTCACGATTAAGAACAAGTATCCATTACCGAGGATTGATGATCTATTTGATCAGCTCCAGGGATCTTGTGTATATTCCAAGATTGACTTGCAGTCGGGATATCACCAGTTGAGGATCAGACCTGAGGATGTGTCGAAGACGGCTTTTAGAACACGGTATGGACATTATGAGTTTACTGTTATGCCGTTTGGGCTTACTAATGCCCCGGCAGCTTTTATGGATCTGATGAACCGTGTTTTCAAGCCTTATTTAGACAGGTTCGTTGTGGTGTTTATCGACGACATCTTAGTGTATTCCCGGAGTGACGCGGATCACGAGGAACACTTGAGACTTGTACTTCAAGTGCTTCGGGAAAAGAAGCTCTACGCCAAGTTGAAAAAGTGTGAATTTTGGCTTAGAGAGGTGGCGTTTTTGGGCCATGTGATTTCAGGATCAGGCATAGCCGTGGACCCGAGGAAAATTGAAGCTATCAAGGATTGGCCGAGGCCGACGAGCGTGACCGAGATACGGAGCTTCATTGGTTTGGCCGGCTACTACCGACGGTTTGTCGAGGGATTTGCGAAGTTATCTACTCCCCTCACGAGACTCACGCATAAGGGCACCAAGTTTATTTGGAATGATGCGTGTGAAAGGAGCTTCCAAGAGTTGAAGCAGCGATTGACGACTGCCCCGATCCTTACCTTGCCGACTGCTGGAGCAGGGTATGTGATTTATAGTGATGCTTCCTTTAATGGATTGGGCTGTGTTTTGATGCAGGACGGGAAAGTGATCGCGTATGCATCTCGCCAATTGAAGGATTATGAAAGGAATTACCCCACTCACGACTTGGAGTTGGCGGCCGTAGTCTTTGCATTGAAGCTATGGCGCCATTACCTCTATGGCGAGCGATGCGAAGTATATACGGATCACAAGAGCTTAAAGTATCTTTTCACTCAGAAGGAGTTGAACTTGAGGCAGCGCAGATGGTTGGAGCTACTCAAGGATTATGATTTGACGATACTTTACCACCCGGGCAAGGCTAACGTGGTGGCGGATGCGCTAAGTCGGAAATCGACGGAGAACTTAGCGATGCTTGTGGTTACTCAACCGCCGTTGATCGAGCAGATGAAGCGGTTGGAGTTGGAGGTGGTGGCTCCTGATACACCTTTGAGACTGATGACTTTAGTGGTGCAACCTACACTTTTGGAAAGGATTAAAGAAAAGCAAGCTTCCGACTCGGAGTTGCAAAAGATGCGAGGTAAGATGGTTGATGGTTGCACCGGTGACTTCACTTTAGACGGTGATGGATTGATGCGTTTCCGCGGACGACTTTGTGTACCGGCGGACTTTGGCATTAAAGAGGACATCCTTCAAGAAGCACACCGAGCACCGTATGCTGTACATCCGGGAGGCACCAAGATGTATAAGGACTTGAAGTTATTTTATTGGTGGCCCGGGATGAAAAAGGATGTTGGTGAGTTCGTTGCTAGATGTTTAACCTGCCAACAGGTGAAGGCTGAGCACCGAGTTCCTGCGGGAAAGCTGCAGAGCCTACCGATTCCAGTGTGGAAGTGGGAAAAGATCACTATGGACTTCGTAATGGAATTGCCTCGCTCACAGGCCGGGCATGATGCTATTTGGGTGATCGTGGATAGATTGACGAAATCGGCACATTTCATACCTATCCACACCACTTGGACTGGTGAGAGACTCGCACAGGTATACTTGGATGAGATTGTGCGATTGCACGGGGTACCTACTTCTATCGTTTCAGATCGAGACCCCCGTTTTGTATCTCACTTTTGGAAGAGCTTACAGGATGCTTTGGGTACGCGCTTGGATTTCAGCACTGCTTTCCACCCCTAGAGTGACGGGCAATCGGAGCATACTATACAGATTCTCGAGGACATGCTTCGAGCTTGCGTGATTGACTTCCAAGGAGGATGGACGCAGTATCTACCGATGGCAGAGTTTGCTTATAACAACAGTTATCAAGCAAGCATCAAGATGGCACCGTTCGAGGCACTCTATGGACGGAAATGTAGGTCGCCGCTTCATTGGAGTGAAGTTGGCGAGAGATTGGCTTTAGGCCCAGATGTGCTCCAGGAAGCAGAGGACAAGGTTCGCATCGCTCGGGAGCGATTGTTGACAGCCCAGAGTAGGCAGAGGAGTTACGCTGATCGGCGTCGACGAGACTTGGAGTTTCAGATTGGAGACCATGTGTTCTTGAAAATCTCGCCGGCCAAAGGAATTCGAAGATTTGGAATCCGGGGCAAGTTGAGCCCCCGATATATTGGACCGTATGAGGTTTTGGAGCGTGTAGGCCCGGTAGCGTATCGACTCGCTCTACCGCCGAACCTATCGGGTGTACACAATGTATTCCATGTATCGGTCCTTCGGAAGTACATCCACGACCCGGCTCATGTATTGGATGCTACACCTATGGAGCTGCGAGAGGATTTGAGCTTTGAGGAGCAACCCTTGAGAATTTTGACTCGCAAGGTGAAAAGATTGCGGAACCGGAAAATTCCCTACGTGAAGGTGCTTTGGAGCAACCACGACGAGCGCGAGGCCACTTGGGAGCTGGAGAGCGCACTAAGGGAGCGCTATCCCTATCTTTTTCAGATGGAGGCTTGAGGTACTTGCCATTTCGAGTTTCGCGGACGAAACTCCTTTTTAGGAGGGGTGAATGTAACACACTAGACCTTTGCAAATTGCGAGATTCGAGTGTTTGAATGTACTTCGAGCTTTTCCACACTTTGTGGAGGGTTGTAGAATGTTTTCCGACCTAAAAAGTTCGAAAACTGGAATTCTGGACAAGTCCTGAGAGTTTTGACTCTCGGGGACCGGTCCCTGGAAGGAGAGACCGGTTCCCCCAGTGAGCAGTGTTGAGGCAGCCTGAGGCAACCGGTCCCTGGCAGGCGAGACCGGTTCCCGAACGCGTCTTCGCAGTGAGAGACCGGTCCCGCGCAGGGAGAGACCGGTTCCCGAACGCTGGTTTTTCGGGTTCGCAGCGAGAGACCGGTCCCTGCTGGGGAGAGACCGGTCCCTCTGGGCGAAAACTGCCCAGTTCGGGCTGTTGCAATATCGGGTTTTTGAGGGGCCTCTCCGGATTTTGTTACACTAGATGGGCTTATTAGCCATTTCCTCCTCTTCCCTCTCTCATTTTCTCATTCTCACCCTCTCCCTACACTTTCTAGAGAGAGAAGAAGAAGAAGAAGGAGGAGAAGAAGAAGAGGAGCTAGCTTGAGGGAGCTTGGAGCTCAACCCCTTTCTCTCTTTCCCACCTTTGCAAGGCTTGGAGCTTGCTTGTAGGGCTTGGTGGTGGACCAATCTTCAACCCTAGAAGATTTGGAGCTTGTTTTGAGGCATCTAGAGAGGTTAGTACTTTGATTCTACCCTTTGATTCTTGTTTCGGTAGATTTTGCCATTTGAAACCCTAGAATGGGTATTAGGGTTGATTTTTGGGGCTTTTTGATCTAGGGCTTTTGGGGCTAGATTGATTGGTTTAGAACCTTCCTTGGGCTTGGATTGGAAGGGTTCTAGCTCTCTTTTGGAGCTTTGGAAGAGATTTCTTCTCTTGAGGTGAGTTTTGGCCCTTTTTGCTTCTAGGTTAATGTTTGATCTTATGGTTGGTCGTAATGCCCTCGTATCTCTTCGCTGATCACTTTTAGGGTATTTTGAGACTCGTGGACAACTCCGTTCGGCGAATCGAAGGAGCACGCGACGGTTCGGTGGGTTTGACCTAGCCTATGATATGAGAAATGCTCATATTTGGCAAAATATGTTTCGTAAAATAGAAATTCATGCATTTCCATGTTAAATGTATTTAATATGAATTTTAGAATGCTTAACATGCATATATTATGTATAGTGAAATTTTAGACCCCTATGTGGTAGAGTGCATGCATGTGAGACTTAGCATTCTAGTTATGATTGGGAACCATGATTCCTATTATGGAAATGAATCTTGCTTTCATGCATTTAACCTATATGCCAATTGTGACATTAGGAATGTTAGAAGCCTAGAGAGGGCTTGAGAACTTGGACTATTTGAGAATTGGGACAATGTCATAAAGAGGCATTGGGCCCGGGTCATGGTAATCATTGGTATTAATGTTTTAATTGAAATATAGAATAATATTTGGGCTCGATTTGTTGTGATGCTTAAGTGTCATAAGGAGGCACTAAGCAAGTGAGTGTTGGGACATCACTTAGAGACATTGGGCTAGATCCTTGGGATGCTAGTGACCTCGCCATGTTAGAGACATGTGGATAGAGTATTTGAGACAGTGACCTTGCTTGTTTGCCATTTGTGCTCATTCGCACATGCTTGTGAGGGTCGCTCCCTACAAGCCGGCACTCCGGAGTTAGCCTACGCGACTTATGTTCGCTCGTGCGGTATTGAGAAGCCTACGGGGTCGAGTGGGACAGACACATTCCAAGAGTAGGGATGTTGAGCTACCAGGCACTTAGGCGGCGCAAGCCGGACTACTCTTGGTAGGTCCCTAATTGGAAATGAAAATCGACACGGGATGAGTTTGTTATAATCACTACTAAATAGAGAGTGGTAGTTGGATTACTCGGACTTGCTTCTAGCATAGGTTTGGACTTTGGGTATACATACATATATGTAGTATGCTAGGAGGCAGTGTTTAATTGCATTCATATAAACAATGTTGCTATGATAAGGGATAATCCTCATAATTTCATTTAAGCAAACCATGATATCATTTATGGCTAAGTAGAGACATATTCTTCATGACAAGATCATTGTGCATTACATGAATGCTATGTTTAATTGCAAGTAATATTTTAGCCTTTTTCATTATGCTTTCATAGATGCAAATTACTCGTTATTGCTATCGCTTTTGACATACCCCTTTTCTTTTGGGCCTAGTGGTGCAATGAGCTGAGGTCAGTAATTGCCCACTGGGAACTATAAATTATAGTTCTCACGCCCTCTGTTTTATGTTTTCTTTCAGAGCCTTCCACGCCAGGAGAGGCTAGGGACCGTGGTAAGGGCGTCGCTTCGAGTTAGCCCTTCAGCGAGAGACGAGTTTAGGTGGTCTACCTCTCGATGTATTTCTTTTTGGAGAGGTTGAGAGCTGTACCAGTGTACTAGAAACTATCATTTTTGTACTTTTGAGACAGATCTTGTGCTACTTATGACTCCTTTTATTGTTTAGCTTTACTTCTGTATTTTGGTGTAGATGTTAGAACTATACTCGCTCTGATATCATTAGTTGCTAGTTATTTCACTTCTTCTATTTGTCCTACTACTTGCTTTTACTTCCGCTTTTATTCTAGACGCCTTATATGTGTAGACATATGGCGGGTCTGGGCACGCTACCGGGAGGGCCTCCGCCGGTCCCGGGGCGTGACAGTTGATGGCTGTACCGGTATACGCTGATGGCCGTACCGGTACGCGGCTTGAGTACCGGTACGCAGACAGATCTCGTGCCAACCCGAGGCTCGGGTTGGACTGGTGCGTGGCATGTGTACCGGTACACAAACCCGTGTACCGGTACACAGTGCAGAATGGACTGTTTCATGGAGGGGTGTTTTTGCAATTATTGCAAACCCTTTATAACTCCACCCAGCCCCCTCTAGGGCTCCTTTGAGCCCAGAGCTGAGGAGAAAAAGGTGAGAGCTCCCTCCCCTTGGTTTTCTTCCATTTTTGATGGATTCTTCTTGGTTTTGATCTCCCCCTTTTTGCTCTTTTGCCTCTTTGGTGGGTTTTCTCCTTAGTTGAAGTTTGAAGCCTTGGTTGGAGTACTTGTGGTGGAGGATCAGTGATTTTGGTGAACTTTGAGTCTTGTTTGGGAGCTTCTAGGAGGTAAGCAACTTTCTCTTTCCTTTAGATTTAGCTTTTGTTGGTTTTTTTTTAGATTAAACCCTAGATTTTAGATTTTAGGGTTTTATTTGGGGGTTTTGGATTTAAACCTTTATGAACCAAATTGATTGGTTTAGAATCCTTGTTTAGGTTGGATTAGAAGGATTTTCACTCTCTTTGGGAGATCAAGAGAGGATTTCACCATATAGGTGAGTTTTTCCTATTTGTGTGATGTTGTTTATGTTTGATCTAAGAGATGGATCGTTTGGTGGTTTCACTCTTCTTTTACCACCTTTAGGGTGCTAGGAGACTTGTGGGCAACTTCGTTCGGCAAAACGAAGGGTTGCGGTTTGATCGGTGGGTTTGACTTCGTGGAAACGGGGCAAAATGGCCCTATACTCTCTATACTTGTTGTAAAGTATTTTTAAATGCATTTCTATACTAAATGGAATTTATGTGAATTTTAGAACACTTAAAATGCATGTCTTATGTGTAAATTAAATTTCACTCTATATAGTAGAGCAATCAGGGTTATTTTCATGCATGTGAGGAGTGTTCGTGTGTACGAATGGGATTCTCGTCGAGTATGCTAAATTAGCTCACATTTGTATAATTGGAAACATTATACTAGGCTTTGACTTAGTGGCATAAAGTGTCATCAAGGGGCACTTGAAACTAGAAAACTATGAAACTGCAACATAGAGACATAATGTTTATTTTGAGACTCGGGGACAACTCCGTTCGGCGAATCGAAGGAGCGCGCGACGGTTCGGTGGGTTTGACCTAGCCTATGATATGAGAAATGCTCATATTTGGCAAAATATGTTTCTTTAAAATAGAAATTCATGCATTTCCTTATTAAATGTATTTAATATGAATTTTAGAATGCTTAACATGCATATATTATGTATAGTGAAATTTTAGACCCCTATATGGTAGAGTGCATGCATGTGAGACTTAGCATTCTAGTTGTGATTGGGAACCATGATTCCTATTATGGAAATGAATCTTGCTTTCATGCATTTGACCTATATGCCAATTGTGACATTAGAAATGTTAGAAGCCTAGAGAGGGCTTGAGAACTTGGACTATTTGAGAATTGGGACAATGTCATAAAGAGGCATTGGGCCCGGGTCATGGTAATCATTGGTATTAATGTTTTAATTGAAATATAGAATAATATTTGGGCTCGATTTGTTGTGATGCTTAAGTGTCATAAGGAGGCACTAAGCAAGTGAGTGTTGGGACATCACTTAGAGACATTGGGCTAGATCCTTGGGATGCTAGTGACCTCGCCATGTTAGAGACATGTGGATAAAGTATTTGAGACAGTGACCTCGCTTGTTTACCATTTGTGCTCATTCGCACATGCTTGTGAGGGTCGCTCCCTACAAGCCGGCACTCCGGAGTTAGCCTACGCGACTTATGTTCGCTCGTGCGGTATTGAGAAGCCTACGGGGTCGAGTGGGACAGACACATTCCAAGAGTAGGGATGTTGAGCTACCAGGCACTTAGGCGGCGCAAGCCGGACTACTCTTGGTAGGTCCCTAATTGGAAATGAAAATCGACACGGGATGAGTTTGTTATAATCACTACTAAATAGAGAGTGGTAGTTGGATTACTCGGACTTGCTTCTAGCATAGGTTTGGACTTTGGGTATACATACATATATGTAGTATGCTAGGAGGCAGTGTTTAATTGCATTCATATAAACAATGTTGCTATGATAAGGGATAATCCTCATAATTTCATTTAAGCAAACCATGATATCATTTATGGCTAAGTAGAGACATATTCTTCATGACAAGATCATTGTGCATTACATGAATGCTATGTTTAATTGCAAGTAATATTTTAGCCTTTTTCATTATGCTTTCATAGATGCAAATTACTCGTTATTGCTATCGCTTTTGACATACCCCTTTTCTTTTGGGCCTAGTGGTGCAATGAGCTGAGGTCAGTAATTGCCCACTGGGAACTATAAATTATAGTTCTCACGCCCTCTGTTTTATGTTTTCTTTCAGAGCCTTCCACGCCAGGAGAGGCTAGGGACCGTGGTAAGGGCGTCGCTTCGAGTTAGCCCTTCAGCGAGAGACGAGTTTAGGTGGTCTACCTCTCGATGTATTTCTTTTTGGAGAGGTTGAGAGCTGTACCAGTGTACTAGAGACCACCATTTTTGTACTTTTGAGACAGATCTTGTGCTACTTATGACTCCTTTTATTGTTTAGCTTTACTTCTGTATTTTGGTGTAGATGTTAGAACTATACTCGCTCTGATATCATTAGTTGCTAGTTATTTCACTTCTTCTATTTGTCCTACTACTTGCTTTTACTTCCGCTTTTATTCTAGACGCCTTATATGTGTAGACATATGGCGGGTCTGGGCACGCTACCGGGAGGGCCTCCGCCGGTCCCGGGGCGTGACAGTTGATGGCTGTACCGGTATACGCTGATGGCCGTACCGGTACGCGGCTTGAGTACCGGTACGCAGACAGATCTCGTGCCAACCCGAGGCTCGGGTTGGACTGGTGCGTGGCATGTGTACCGGTACACAAACCCGTGTACCGGTACACAGTGCAGAATGGACTGTTTCATGGAGGGGTGTTTTTGCAATTATTGCAAACCCTTTATAACTCCACCCAGCCCCCTCTAGGGCTCCTTTGAGCCCAGAGCTGAGGAGAAAAAGGTGAGAGCTCCCTCCCCTTGGTTTTCTTCCATTTTTGATGGATTCTTCTTGGTTTTGATCTCCCCCTTTTTGCTCTTTTGCCTCTTTGGTGGGTTTTCTCCTTAGTTGAAGTTTGAAGCCTTGGTTGGAGTACTTGTGGTGGAGGATCAGTGATTTTGGTGAACTTTGAGTCTTGTTTGGGAGCTTCTAGGAGGTAAGCAACTTTCTCTTTCCTTTAGATTTAGCTTTTGTTGGTTTTTTTTTAGATTAAACCCTAGATTTTAGATTTTAGGGTTTTATTTGGGGGTTTTGGATTTAAACCTTTATGAACCAAATTGATTGGTTTAGAATCCTTGTTTAGGTTGGATTAGAAGGATTTTCACTCTCTTTGGGAGATCAAGAGAGGATTTCACCATATAGGTGAGTTTTTCCTATTTGTGTGATGTTGTTTATGTTTGATCTAAGAGATGGATCGTTTGGTGGTTTCACTCTTCTTTTACCACCTTTAGGGTGCTAGGAGACTTGTGGGCAACTTCGTTCGGCAAAACGAAGGGTTGCGGTTTGATCGGTGGGTTTGACTTCGTGGAAACGGGGCAAAATGGCCCTATACTCTCTATACTTGTTGTAAAGTATTTTTAAATGCATTTCTATACTAAATGGAATTTATGTGAATTTTAGAACACTTAAAATGCATGTCTTATGTGTAAATTAAATTTCACTCTATATAGTAGAGCAATCAGGGTTATTTTCATGCATGTGAGGAGTGTTCGTGTGTACGAATGGGATTCTCGTCGAGTATGCTAAATTAGCTCACATTTGTATAATTGGAAACATTATACTAGGCTTTGACTTAGTGGCATAAAGTGTCATCAAGGGGCACTTGAAACTAGAAAACTATGAAACTGCAACATAGAGACATAATGTTAGGCCATCGTACATCTGCTATATATTCCATGTTAGAGACATGATAACATAGAGATAGGCCATTGGAAAAATCGATACATTCCATGTTTTAAACATGAGGACTTGGTACTTGTGACAGGACGTATGACTACTTGCTATTGTGCTCATTCGCACATGCTTGTGAGGGTCGCTCCCTACAAGCCGGCACTCCGGAGATGGCCATCGCGATTCGTATTCGATGTGCGGGATTGGGCGCCGAAGTGGATTGCCGTGGGCAAGGCTCATTCTTAGGGTGGGGATGATGACTACCACAGGGCCATTAGGCTCGGCATCGGCCAGACAGCCTACGGGTGGGTCTTAGGGCCATAGACAGCCTTCGGGTGGGTCTCCCCAAAATTGACTTTGAGTATTCACTATGACATGTGGACAGATGATGACTTAGTATATTGATTAGAATAGTAAACAATGACATCTTTACTATTTGCTGGAGGACATCGTATTCGTTGCATACTTATGCTTATTCATGTTATACACATCCATGTATATTCATGTTATAGTTGCTTTATTACTTACGCAAATCGTGCTAAGTAGAAACATTATACTATAGTGAGTCACATTTTACTTACCTTTTGCTTTACAATATTTTGTCACTGACCTTCTCTTTGTAGCTTTTGGGCCTCGTGGCGCAGTTCACTGAAGTCAGTAATTGCCCACTGGGAACTATTTTTAATAGTTCTCACGCCCTCTTTTTTGTGGTTTCTTTCAGAGCCTTCGGCACCGGCGGAGGCACGGGATCGTGGCAAGGGGATCGCATAGCTAGCTAGCGAGGAGCGGTTCTTTGCCTAGGTGGTTTGCTCTTTCTTTTTGTAGTTGAGAGAGTGAGAGATTTGGTATCCATGTATAGAGACCACCTATGTGTTTACTTTCAGCACTTGCTTTTGGGATTCCTTTGTACTACTTTATGTTTTTTACTAGTGGATTTTCAGCCTTATGTTCCTTTCTCTATTGTAGAACTTAGTCTTCTAGCATGCTCTGATCCTCCTAGATGTCTTTTATTTTTTTGCTTATTTCATCTTTTATTTTTAGACGCCTTATATATTTTAGACGTATGGCGGGTCTGGGCACGTGCCGGGCGGGCTTCCGCTGGATGCCGGGGCGTGACAATATGTATGTATATATATATATATATATATATATATATATATATATATGTATATATATACATATTTATATATGAGTGCGTCTAGTATGCTTCTGGAAGCACGGAGCGCTCCGTGCTTCCAAGTCGTTTTTGATGTTGGGACTTTCGAATTGACGATCATCTACCTAGTGATCGAAGTGGCTCAAAATCAACGGCTGAAAATAAAAATCTTACAAAATATGATGACATGACATTAAAATTTTAGATCAAAAATATTGATCTTGTTTTATATAGTATAAAGAATTTTCTATCAAAATTTCACGTGATTTGGATATTTATACACCGTTAAACTTGCAAACGGCTCACCACGGCCATTAAAATTATTGATTTTGAGCCCTTTCGATCACTAGGCAAATGATATCGAAAAATCACAATTTATTTTCTAGGTACTTCAAATACTCTAGATCAAGTTTAACGAAGCCGATCGTCGATTCGAAAGTCCCAACATCAAAAACGACTTGGAAGCACGGAAGGCTCCGTGCTTCCAGAAGCATACCAGCTCACTCGAGAGAGAGAGGGAGGGAGAGAGAAAGAGAGAGAGCTAGGCTGGTATACTATCGGTAGCACGGAAGCCTCCGTACTAGCAAATTGTTTTCAATGATGCAGTTTCCAAATCGATGATCAGCTTCGTCAAAAGGTTTCAAAATTGACAATTTTAATGTTAGGTGTGATGTGTTTGTGAATTTAACGGTGTAAGAATAATCCAAATCTGATGAAATTTTTAAAGAATTTACTATTTAGAGTAAGACGAGTACCTTTGTATTAAATTCAAGGTTTTTATCATCATTTTTCATGAGATTTTTATTTTCAGTTGTTCATTTTTCCACGCCCCGGGACTGATACCAATTTGGGCCGGCTCGAGCACGTCAAACAGACGCCGAACGGACAGAGTTTCCCCTATCCGCCCAAGGCTCATCACCTGTACATTTTCAAACAAGAAGTGCACTAGCGGAAACATACACAAACGGCTTACACGAGGGTAAGCAATAGTCATGAGTGAAAGAAAGGAAAACTAACATTCATTTTGTACTATGATTCACTTTAGATCATATACATTACATCCAACTTGTACATTTTCGATTCTTTACAATTCATTACAACATTTCATCATTTCCTTCGTACATCACATTTACCTCAAAAGAGAGCTTTACATTCTTTTCTTTACATCATTAATCATCAAATACAAAAGATGAACATAGGCTACTCTATTAGCAAAATGTAAACCAAACTCAATTCTGGTGGTCTCTATTTACTGTGCGATACCTTTAACGCGGTCGCTCGCCGGCTCGCTCGGTCCCGGCTCTGTGGAATAGTGGGGTGAGAACTACAACAAAGTTTCCAGTGGGTTCGGCCCCAATCTCACCGACTTTCCCACTAGGACTAACTCAGACATAATAGAAAGGATAAGAAGAAATATAGTAACCAATCTATAACATGATGCTAATATGCCTGAATAATAACGCAAGGAGTATGCTCAACATAAAACTCATGCAGATTATGCAAGTTTCTTTTGTTCTTTCTCTTTACTCTTTGTTCCTTGTTCTTTATTCTTTGTTCTTTAATCTCACGGCTAACCTGGGGGTTTCGCCACATTAACTTGCCCACATTAAGTCCATCATCACGGGCCCTCAGCTGCCTCCCGCTAAGACCGTCCTCGGGTTTACTCCAACCCGTGATGCAAAACTCCGGAGCGCATCGCCCGAGGGGGAGCGACCGCCCTCGAGCACGGAACTCATAGCAAGTATGATCGATCCTTAACTCTAAGGATATATAGTTCAATCATTGTCTTTACACTAACTCTAGTGTTCTTTACATCACTTTATTTTGCTAACTCTAGCAATCATCGTTCTTTAACTTTACTCGTTCTTTATGCCATACCTTGCATTAACTTTAACCATTATCATTGTTCTTTTCATCACATTGATTCTTTGATGCCACACACACTAACTCTAGTGTCGACTATATACTTTCGAATGCCACTCGATCTATACTCTTATGTCACTTTGTTCTTTTATCTCATTAGGTTCTCACATTACCTCTCATGCATATATAGGGTGTTATAGGTTCTCAACCAACTAAAAATGCACGTGTACTCACGGTTAGTGGCCGAAAGTCCCGACCCTTGACCCGGTCAAATATTCCCCTTGGGAAGAACGTCGGGATGATGAGCGGCCGCGGATGGTGACCTCGAAGTTTGCGCCCACGATGGATCAAGCGATTCGACCGATGAGGGATCGAATCAGCCAGGTCCGAAAGTTCTTTTCACTCTTTGGTACGGCTGGATAAGCCGAATATGCGAGAAAAGTCGGAAATTAAGCCGGGAGATGAGCCGAATGGCTAGCACAACACAAAATCTGGTCGGCCTGAATAGCCGAACGTGACTTTCTATTGAATAGAAAATAAAAAAGTACAAGAACAGGGGAGTGATGCCCGTGGGGCAGACAGACTACAAGTATATTCTACAAGGGAGTGATGCCCATGGGGCAGACAGACTCCAAGTATATTCTATAAGGGAGTGATGCCCATGGGGCAGACAGACTCCAAAGATCTAAGTTACAGGAACTACTCCTAGGGATAGCAGTAAATGCGAGAAAGAAAGATGCAGGAAAATAAGGGTGGTCTTTTGTGCGCAGGGGCAAAGACCCCTATTGCAGGCTTCAAAGTTACTATTTATAGCCCACATTATTAGTTGGTTGAAAGAAGTTGGGGGGAGTGGTTGTAACCATGATCGTGGAAGTTATACTAACTCCTCATGGAAGTTACGCTAACTCCTCATGGAAGTTACGCCCTAATCCTCAACCATTCCCGCCTTTTTGTCCTTCAGGCGCCTTATTGCCGACTCCTGGTGTACCACGTGTCCTTATTGGCTCATACGTGGGTTAGGTCGGCTCAATTTTGGTATCAACACTCACATCATGCAACATTTACATAATTATCATCACATTATACCCTACAATGCATGCAACAACATATACATAAATGTTCAATTAAATGACACATTAGGCATAGAGGGAATTCCAACAAGTTTGGATAGCACCACCCACCTCTTAGGTTCTCAAAGGTGCTCCGATGATTTTCTTGAAATTTTTAGACACCCGGTTCGCTACCTGCGAGTTAACGAAGCCAAATTAGGCTTATTTGGTCATAACTTTGCGTAGGCTTTTCGTTTGCTCCAACCGACCGCACCAACGCGTCGGAAATACCCTCAATTAGGTTTCTAGAGGGTCAATTTCACTTTGAAACCCTCACAAGCAAAAGCCCCAATTTGGGTGCCCTAGCTCATAACATATATCAAACCTAGGGTTTGATCTCATTGGGAAGCAAAAGAAGCTTCATTCTACTCTAGAGACTCCACAAAAACCATCTTTAGCTCAATCCAAACCCTAGTTTGGATCCTACCATGAGAGAGGTTGAAGCTCTCCTTCAAGCTTCACCTTCTCTACCATTCCATGGTTTTGATCTCAAAAGGAAGCAAAAGAAAGCTTCAAATACTCTAAAGGTTCTATAAAAATCACTCTTAGCTTAATCCAAACCCTTGTTTGGATTCTACCATGATTAGGGTTCAAGCTTACCTCTAAGCTTGCTCCGAAGGGGAAGAAGAGGAGATAGCTTCACTCCTTAACTTCTTCTTCACCTTCTTTCTCCTTTTCTTCTTCTTCTTTTCCTTCCTTTTCTTTGTCTTCTTCTTCTCCTTCTTGTCTTTTAGAGAGAGAAAGAGAGAAGAGAGAGTGTGGGAGGGTGAGAATGAGAGAAATATCTCATATCCCCTCCTATTTCACTCTATAGGTTGCATAATTGCAATTAGGCCCCTCAGCTTTTATCTTATTAAACAGCCCAAACTGGGCCATTTTCGTGTTCGGGAATCGGTCTCCCCGACTTGGGACCGGTCCCAGAGGGCTCTCCCCGCGGGCAGCCAAGGCCCCCACGCAATGCAACCGGTCTCTCCCAGAGGGACCGGTCTCTCCCCGCAGGGACCGGTTCCCGAGAGCTGGTTTTCTGGGACTTAGCCGATTTTCAGTCTTTCTCATTTCTCACGCGTTCGGGGACAGGTCTCTCCCACCAGGGACTGGTCCCCGAGAGCTCAAAACTGCAGTTTGCATATTTTTTTATTCTTTAGCTCTCGAAAACCTCCCACAACACACCTTTAATCATTTTAACACCTTCGGACTTTCCAAAGTGTACCATCCTCGCACTTTGGTTAATTTGACTAAAGTTCGATATTTTTTTTTCGAATTTTCGGTATATTACATTTAGACTACTTGTTTGATAGGTAAATGATACCGTATATATATATATATATATATATATATATATATATATATAGAGAGAGAGAGAGAGAGAGAGAGAGAGAGAGAGAGAGAGAGAGAAAGAGTGTCATGCCCCGGGGTCCCTTTGGATTTAAAATCCAATGCGGAAGTGCCCAAAAATTTTTTTTGAAAAACCTGACCCCAAGGTATGCCAGATTTGCCACAAATACAGAGAGTCCATTGTTCACACGGATAGAGTCTTCCTTGCATTTGCACGGCGTCGCACAAGTAAAACAATCGCAATACAGGATACAACCACACATACAAACATCCACAAATTCATACACCATTCACATTCACATTCATATTATCATAATTATCCATAAATTCACATCTATCAGTTTAAAATATTTCCTACCCAGAAACTCATTTTAAATCACTAAGAATCATGAAAACTAATAAAAGTCTTTTTAAAACCGTTTCCCGCACGGAAACTCTTTTCTTTTAAAACACGCTACCACGAGGGGTAGAAAACCGTTTTCATTACAAAGAAAACCACAAGTTCTTTAATTCATTTACCAAAATCACATTTATCCAAGTAAACAAAAACCAACTGAACTATATGTCTAAGATATTTACTTTGAATAAGAAAGGATAGAAATTAGACCGAATGTCACCGGGCCGAAAACTCTATCGACCGCTACGAACGTGTCTCACGTCTCGTCTCAACCCTCACCGCCCGCAATACTTGAAAAATGGTGGGGGAGGTGAGAACATGTAAACATGTCTCCCCTCCTAGTGGGTACCGCAAGCCGACAAAGGCGAGGAGTACTGATCAGATCAGGAAGAGATAAATAAGGTCATAAGTAGATATAACAAATTCAGTAGCCATAAACTGAAAAGAAGTAGAATCATAACAGAATAGATAACTACCGCTACCGTAAAGAAGAGCTGAAAGCATACATGGATATCGAAACTATAGTAGCAAGACAGTGTAAAGAAGGAACTGTAAGTATGCATGCAACAACCGCTACTATAGTCATATGCGTCAACCGGGCGTGTAGACCAAATATACCCAATCTGAAATTTGTGCTCTATTGGTCCGCACCGAAAACCTCAATCGTGTGCCCTGGAGGTCCGCACCGCAAACCTCCTGACAGTACCACTACCACTCTACCATGTATATAACCCCTCTAGGGCTCACGGGTTGGCACCTGCAACCACTTTTTCGGAAAAAAACCTCTTGCGGTGGATCAAACCGCTGGTGTTCGTGAAATGCGAACGAGTCTCGAGCGATCAATGCTAATATGCTCAATGGTCAACCGTCGGCAACCAGCCGACACTCACCGCCCCTCGAGGCAAACCGACCAATAGGTCATCAAACTGTAAGGAAGCACAAGAACCGACCACTCAGGTCAACTAGGATGGAACAACTCAACATCCTCCCAAAAGTATGCAAGTATTGCTCAATGTCAACTAAATGTATACTCAAAAACCGACCAATAGGTCACAAGAGTGTATCAATATAATCCAGAACTACCGTCAGCCACTAGCAGACAATTCTACCCCTCAGGGTACATCGACTTCAAAGGTCATCAAACGACAAGAGTCACGAACTGACCGACTAGGTCACATACATGTCAAATGATGGATCTGAGTAAACTGTAATCATCCGTCAGCACTAGCCGACAATCCCACCCCTAAAGGTATACCGACCATATAGGTCATCAGATAGTCCAACCCACCAAATAGGTCACAATAACAATGTAGTAAACCGACCGAATAGGTCACAGACACGAAATACTAAAACCGACCAACTAGGTCACTGATCTCACCTGAAATCATAAATCCACTCTACTCCTACTCATGCTACTAGATATGAAAAACAACCGAGTAGAGTATAACCAAAACAACACGGGCGCTAGGCTCAACACTATATATAAAGATATATATGCCAGATAACAATGAGATAGCAAGGGTAAGAAACTATCACCGAGCGTGTACCACTGTACCGACTTCGGATCGAAGTACCCACCTGTACGAATGTCACGCTTGTCTCCTTACTGCGAACGAACGTCAACCAGACCTAAGGAGGGTCCACCGTGTCTAACCCACAAATAATAAACACTGAATCCACATCCCCAAAAAACAATCCCACAGGATCGGTTTCCCGAAACCAATTATCGTAACTCGCCGGAAGTCCCGAAAATCGCACCGGGACTCCGCCGAAACCCACGAACTGTCCCGAAAAGCACCGACTCGTGCTACGAGTCACCCGCTGCTACTAAACACCATTATTCATGGGATTTGGCAGCAACAACACTAACTCACATTGAAACGATTATCGTCGGATAATCGTTCCAATTCGAGTTCCCGGAAGTGTCCAATTCGACACCGGAACCCACCGTCGCTCACCCGTCGTTTTTGAAACCTCGAAACGACACAGGTCACCAGCCAACAAGGCTCAGCGATGACACAAAACATCACAAGGCACTGTCGAAATAATTCCGAACCGAAAACACATTCGGTCGGAGGATTTATGTCACGAACGCACCGAAAATCAATTTTCGATCTCCGCAAGGGCCTGGGGCCTTGGACAATCAGTCCAGAGGTCATCCACTGCCCACACACGCTGCCAATAGCAACCACACTAAGAACAAATGTATAAAAACTCTCCCGATTACATGAAATCGCATTATTTCATGCGATTTCCGGGGTTTTATGGCCCAACAACGTAAACCGATGATCATTCAATTAAGCCGAGACATCCGCTGACAGGTTTCGGCGTGCCGGAGGCCGTGCTCACACTTCGGAGCATGGCCGGCCACTGTGCCGAGTGCGGGAGCAAAGCGAAGTCCAGCCACAAAGCGCGCATAGCGTGAAAAACATGCTTATCTCGCAAATCAGGGGCTCTCTGACCCCAACGAAGGTGGCCACGATGATAGGCACTGATCAAGGATCATCGTGCTCACCTTCGGAAGACTTGGGGTGGCCTCAGGTTACCGAAACAGTGACCAAAACTCCAAAACAAGGTGCAAAAAGCAGTAAATAACCTTACCAGAGCAAGGTAAGGCACGGGGCGGCCGGCGGCGGCCGGACGGCGAGATAGCCGGCCAGAGGAGGGTGAAGCCGATGTGGGGACGTCAGGGCACGCGTCGGCAGGCGACGGCGGGCAACGATGCCCTAGCTGAAGCAAGGTGGTGGAGAGCTTGACTCCAAGTCCGGCCGGCAGGGGCTCCGGCGGCGGGAGCGCCGGCGGCACTCGGGTGCGGACGACCAGGGGAGGTCGGCGCTCACTCCAGCTGGCGGTCGGAGGCGGCGGTCGCGGCGACGGTGCAACCTGAGTCCGCACGGGCTCAGATCTGACTCCTCTCCGAGCTCCGGCCACGACGGCGACTGGGGGAGCTCCGGGGCAACGACGACGGTTCACCAGAGGCCGGAGGGAGACATCTCGGCCGGCGCAAGGCGGCGGCAGCGCATGGACGGCGAGCTAGCTCGGGCTTGGGCCAATCTTGCGCTGGGAGGCTGCAGGAAGCAGGAGTGGCGTCGGCCACCAGTGGGGACGGTGGCGACAGCGAGTGGGAGTCGCCGGAGGGCAAAGGAGGGCGGCGCGGCCGGGAAGTGGGTGGCGGTAGCTTGCAGGCTGCGAGCAAGTTTGGGCTCGGCCCAAGCTAACCCCTGCTGGTCGCGGGTCGCCCAGACGGCGACGGCGGCGGGTGTAGCCTGCGGGGGCCGGCGGGGATGCTACCGGGGGTCAGATCTCGGCCAGGAGATGGAGGCCCGACACGTGGATGACCTAGGGTGGCCTACAGCAAAGAGGAAGGGAAACAAGGTGGCGAGATCGGTGGAGGAAGGCAACGCGGCTTGTTCGAGCTGCCGGAGGCGAGCGCCGGTGGCCGGGGTGCGCGCAACGAGGGCAGGAGAGGGAGATGAAGGTGCAGCTAGGGCTAGGGTTAGGGTTTCCTAAAACCTAAACTTATATAGGGTGAATAATTGCAGAAAGGTCACCCAAGGCTTTCTATTTTCAGTCCAGTCCTTCACCATGCGTGTATTATGCGCGTGCATACCTCGATGTCCGATCTCACGTGATTCAGTACATAAAATGTAGGGGTTTCGCGCGAGATACAAGAATGCCACTTTGACCTCACCTCGGAAAACATATGATATCTAGCGATCCGTTCGTCGGATTTTTGAATGGTTTGCACCAGTGCGATCAGCACGACAGAGACATCAAATCCACAATTTTGTTTCGCCTATTTTGGTCACAGATTTGCGACGAAACCCATCCTCTCTCCAATGGCAAAACTACACAAAATACATAGAATACCTATATCTCCAATTTTCTCGAAATTCGTGCATCAGATCTGAAATCCGTCAGTGCCATTGGTTCTAGGATAGTCGAACCATTGAAAACGAGCTATTGGATCACTATGAACGGAGTCCGATACGCACCAGAAGCCATCGCCATTGATCGGCCTCTTCGAAAAATCGGAGTTACTATTCACTTTAAGTGATTAGTATTAATTGTGTAACTTCTCCATTCTAACTCGCTTTCTCCTGAAACTTGACGAGTATCTTTGTAATTAAATTACACACAAAAACATCATCAACAGAGAGTTCAACTGAACATAAAAAAATCTCAGTCCTTACAGAGAGAGAGGGAGAGAGCGGGGCTACTGTGCTATTAAGAGCACGGCAGCCCTTGTGCTCCTAACTTTTTAACCACCCATCAAGTTTGATGGGTAATTAGAATGAGAGAGGAAAGAGATATTGGTGAGAAATTGAGTGTCTCAATTCTCTTCTCCTTGAATTTCTCTCCAACATCTCTTCCCTCAGTCATTCTAGCCACCCATCAAACTTGATGGTTGGTTAGAAAGTTAGGAATACAAAGGTTGTTGTGCTCCTAATAGCACACAGTAGCCCTACTATATATATATATAGAGAGAGAACTAGGCTGGAATACTATCAATAGCACCAAGCTATTGGTGTTATTAATTTTTTAGCCCTTAGATTGAGAAATGGGTGGCTAGGATGATGTGGGCCCCCTAGGGTTGAGTGAGTGGTTGGTTGAATAGTATAATCTAACGGGTAAATAATCAGAGGGTTAAATCTAACGGTAGAAAACTCTATAATACCAAATCCTTGGTACTATCGATAGTATCCCAGTCGGACTCTATATATATATATATAGTCCAGCTACTATACTCTTAAGAGTACGATCGTCTTTGTACTCATAAGTTATTTTTGATGATAGAGCTTCCGAATCGACGATCCATACCCTTAAACATTATCTAGAGCATTCAAAACTTCTAGAAATCAAATTTTATAATTTTTCGATATCATTTACCTTACGATCAAAAGCTCACAAAATTGACAATTTTTAACGGCCGGTATGAGATATTTGCTAGTTTAACGATAAAAAAGAATCGGAATAGATTNTATATATATATATAGAATTAGGCTGGAATACTATTAATAGTAAAACGCTCTTTTTGCTATACTCTGTTTTCAATCCTTTGAATGCAATTTGACAAGTTTTTAACCTTTGGATAAAAAATTGTAGGGTCAGGATGATATTAGTATGTTAGAATTGAGTGGTCCCCGTAGGGTTGAGTGGTCCCCACTTGGTTATAATATTTAATCCAATGGTTAGAAATAATGAAAAGATTTAATCCAAAAGATAAAAAACTGGTAGCAACAATAGGATTTTGCTACTAATAGTAGCCCAGTCCAACTCTCTCTCTCTCTCTCTCTCTCTCTCTCTCTCTCTCTCTCGCTATATACACATATGTGGAGAGAGAGAGAAGAAGGGGACTTGAACCCTCGTCCAAGAAAAGATGTGGTTGTTTGTTTATATATATATGGGTTAAATGCATACAGGTCCCTGCAAACATAGTCAATTGCGGAAATATCCCTGCAAAACGGAAACTCCATAAGTTATCTCTGCAAAAGTCTAAAGTTATGCAGATATGTCCCTGCCGTTAAGGACTGTTAGAAAATTTTCGTTAACCACGGTTAAAGTACTTAACCATGGTTAATTATAAGGTAAATTTACGATCTTACCCTTCTTCTTCTTCCTCATCTTCTTCTTCCCTCTTCTTCGTCGCCGGCGAGGGCGGCGGCGGCAGCGACGGCGGCGACGGCAAACCCTCTCTCTTTCTTTTCCTCCTTCTTCCTCTCCCTCTTCCCTTTTCTCCCTTCTTCTTCCTCTCCCTCTTCCCTCTTCATCTTTCTCTTCCCTCTTTCTTTCCCTCTTCCTCTCCTTCTTCCTCTTCCCTTTTTTTCTTCCTCTCATTCTTTCTCTTCCCTCTTCTTTGTCGCCGGCGAGCTCGACCCGCGCCGTCGCCGCCATCCGCTCCGGCGGCCCGAAGAGGAAGAGGAAGAGAAAGAGAGGGGGAAGATGCTTTTGGAGGGATATATTTGTGAGGGCAAAATGGTCATTTCACATGAAAACTGTTAAAAAAATAAATAGTTCTCTAACAGATGTTAATCAGATGGACATATCTGCATAACTTTAGACTTTTGCAGGAATAACTTATGGAGTTTTCGTTTTCCAGGGATATTTCCGCAATTGACTATGTTTGCAGGGACCTGTATGCATTTAACCCTATATATATATATATAGATATATATATATATATATATAGAGATATATATATATATATATANCTTATTGAGTTTCCGTTTTGCAGGGATATTTCCGCAATTGACTATGTTTGCAGGGACCTGTATGCATTTAACCCTATATATATATATATATATATATATATATATATATATAGATATATATATATATATATATATATATATATATATATATACTGGTATACTATCGGTAGCATTGAGGCCTCCGTGCTACCAAGTTGTATTTAATGATGCGGCTTCAAAATCGACGATCGGCTCTATTAGACTTGATCTACACTATTGAAAGTATATGGAAACTAAATTTCATAATTTTTCGGTATCATTTACCTGTCAAACGAGTAGTCTAAAAGTAAACGTGTCACGCCCCGGGGTCTATTTATGATTATAAATCACTGTGGAAGTGCCCAATTTTTTTTTTAATAAAAAAAACCTGACCCCCAGAGTATGCCAGATCCGCCACAAATATAGGGAGTCCACTATTCACACGGACAGAGTCTCCCCTATATTTGCACGGCATCGCACAAGTACAATATACACAAAACAGGATACAACCACCATCTATGAACATACACATATTCATCCACTATTCACATTCATATTCAGAATTTATCCATAAATCCACAACAATTAGTTTAAAATGTTTCCTACCCGGAAACTCGTTTTGAAATACTAAGTCATGAAAAC
Organism: Ananas comosus; assembly: GCF_001540865.1. Lineage (NCBI taxonomy): Eukaryota > Viridiplantae > Streptophyta > Magnoliopsida > Poales > Bromeliaceae > Ananas > Ananas comosus. Next base: position 7,734,565 of record NC_033630.1, on the reverse strand, counting down.
CAAAAAAACCTTTTAAAAATTGTTTTCCACACGAAAATATTTTTCTTTTTAAAACTCGCTACCACGAGGGGTAGAAAACCATTTTCAGTTTGCAAGAATCACAAATCCTTATTACATTCATAAAATCCCAATTATTCAATTAACAGGAAATACTGAATCATAAATGCTGTCTAAGTTATTTATTGAAGGAAACTGAGTTTAAGAGTTTAAACCAAATAACGGGATGGTGGCTCTACTGATCGCTAAGTACGCTCCTCACGATCCGTCCCACTAGGACCCGCAACTCACCTGTAATGGGAGTGGGGGGTGAGAACATGTACACATGTCTCCGCTCTCAGTGGGTACCGCAAGCCGACGAGGGCAAGGGTACTCACCAATCACGGAGGATAACAACAAGTAGAGATAGATAATAGTAATACAGTAGCAATGATAAACAAAGAACGAGATATATATACATATGAATCACTACCGCTACTGTATGCATGCATCAATTGGACGAGAAGTCCAAAATACCTAATCAGAAACCTAGCCCTGTTGGTCCGCACGGCAGACCTAAAGCCTGTGCCACTACTACTCTACCTGCATATAACCCAAGGTAGCCTATGGGCTCACGAGTTGGCACACCCAACCACGTTTCCGGAAAAGAACACCCTCTTGCGATGGATCAGACCGCTGGTGTTCGTGAAATGCACACAAGTATCGGGCGATCAATGGTGATATGCTCAATAATCAACCGTCGGCAATCAGCCGACAATCCTACCCCTCAGGGTATACCGACCGTATAGGTCATCAAATAGTCCAACCGACCAAGTAGGTCTCGATAACAATGCAGTAAGCCGACCGAATAGATCACAGATACGAGATATAAGAACCAACCAACTAGGTCACAATACCAAATGCAACTCACTGACCGACTAGGTCATCAATCTCATAAATAATCACAAAACCGCTCTACTTCTAAACATGATACAATATATGCAAAACAGCTAAGTAGAGTAATAAAGAAACATGGTATAGGTCCTAGGCTCAATATATAATATGCCAGATAATCAACAAGAAAGAGTGAAGGGAATGTCACAGAGCGTGCACCACTGTACCGACTTTGGGTCGAAGTACCCACCTGTACGTATACATAGATGTAATTGTTATCCAACTCTGTTATATAGTTGTACTCTTTCAAATTATTTTGGTTGTATATGTAATTTTTTTTTATTCAATGTGTTGTTATCTTTGTAACTGTTCGTTAATGTGCAGATTGGCTTGAGGTATTTAAATATTTGTATATTATATCGAATATCCGAATCATAATGCTAATTTTTATCAAACTGATCAACGTGTCGTATGAGAGTGATAAGTGAAGTGCAAAAGTTGCTTTGTACGCGTTGGGATGGTTAGAAGTGAGTTTCGGAAGTAAAAGTGTCATCGGCACAAACCGGGTTTGAAATCGCATACCGGTACTCACCTCTGCTAGGGGCTGAAATTGAAATGTTGAAAATTAGTGTTTTTAGAGGGTTAAAATGCAATTATTTGTAAAATATTAAAATAGTTTGTGAAATGCAATTGTTCGTGAAATTTGAACTTAAGAAAAATTTAAAATAGTTGTTCGTAAAATTTTGGTAATTTCAAAGTCACAAAAGAGTAGTGAAAAATAATTTTTGGTAACAAATTACACTCAAATTAAATTAATTTGACTCCTCAAAATAAATTGCAATCATAAAATTTAAATGCAAAAAATAAAAGCTTTTCTTTTAATAGATTAATATGAGGGTATTTTGGTCTTTTTATCTCTTTACCAACCATTATCCTTCTTATTCTCTCTACTCCAACCAAACAATATTTTGCTTATTCCTAGACTAAATCCAATTCTTAACAAAACACAAAATTACTCTAACCCCACCTTAACTCTGAACTTAACCCTATCCCTGCAATAACTAGCTTTTACTTAACCCCGAACCAAACGGAGGCTAAGATTATGAAACTTTGAATGTTAAATTAATTAAAATTTTCAATAGTAAAATTTTAATTTGCAATTATTCAAATTTTTAATTTTCAACAAAATCACCTACGATACTTATGAAATCAAACTTTTAGATTATAAACTTTCAATTTTAAATTATCTCAGAATCCTTCCTACCTTTTTTTCAATTTTATCACTTATTCTTTATGTATCATGGGAAAACTTCAAATACCCCCTTTGTGGTTTCACTTTTTCTCACTTTAGTACTCTGTGGTTTAAAGTGTATCAAGTTAGTACTATGTGGTTGTGCACTTTTTCACTTTCGTACCCTGTGGTTTAAAGTGTATCAAGTTAGTACCATGTGGTTTCGCACTTTCTCACTTTAGTATCCTGTGGTTTCGCACTTTCTCACTTTAGTATCCTGTGCTTTCGCACTTTTTCACTAGTATCCTGTGCTTTAAAAACCACAGGGTACTAATTTGATACAAAAATAAAACCATAGGGTACTAACGTGATACAAAAATAAAACCACAAAATACTAACTTGATACACTTTAAACCACAGGGTACTAAAGTGAGAAAGTGCGAAACCACAGGGTACTAACTTGATACACTTTAAACCACAAGATACTAAAATGAAAAAGTACGAAACTACAGGGGGTTTTTTAAAGTTTTCCCTTTTATCATTAAAGCATTAAATATTTTAACGGCCTCATCAAACTACATCATACAATTCTATATATCGATCTTCTTTATTTTTTATAATATAGTCTCTTTTAGTAGATTTTCTTCTTTTTTTTTCCTTCAATTCGAGTTGCACGATGAAATTTGTTTAGTGGCCGTTTGGTTGCACGTATTTCCAACTGCAGTTAGAAATGCATGTATCTATTAAATTTTTGTTTGGTTTGGTGTAGCTAACTACAGCAATTGCATCTGCACAAGAAGGCCCAACTGCAGCAATTGGTACTGTAGTCAATTTGGTTGTTGTATCAACTGCAGCAGTTGAGCCGAAGTCAGCTCACCCATTAAAAAAATAAATAAAATGCGATTTTTTTTTTCATACGCTTTTCTTTTAACTTTTTTTTTTCAATAATACCTATTCATGAAATCTGCTAGGATTTTAATAATATCTGTTAGGGTTCAATAAATTTTTTTATACGCTTCTTTTTTTAAACTCTTTTTTTTTTTCCAAGAATACCTATTCATGAAATCTGCTAGAGTTTAATAATGTCTGTGAGGGTTCAATAATTTTTTTTTCATACGCTTCATTTCTTTCCGGTCTGCTAGTTCAATAATGCTTTAATTTTTGTTTTGACCAAATTTATAATATATTTGTATTTAAAATTTATTAAATTCATACATAATTTTATAATATATAAATTATATATGGATATAAAAGTCTTAATCAATAATTAAAGATCTCATGATTATGTTATGTTCAGAAGAGATAATTTCACATTTCTATCAAAAAATTAATAGAATTTACAAATATAAATCTCGACTGCAGCCTACCAAATAGAAAAAATATAATCGCAACAGTTGCAACTATATAAAACCAAACATACTGAGTGTAGTTATTACTGCAGCATTTGTAACTGTATGTACTTCCAACTACACTGTTTTTATAACTGCATCCAACTAAACGGCCCCTTAATGTAATTACTCCATGCATACAACAAATTTCTAAAATAATTCAGCCTAAGTAGTTGGAAAATATTAGTTTTAGATGGACTTCACTTTTCTAAGCTGTAGTTCATAAAACTACTTCAATTTCTATGTTCGTTTTAAAGAAAGAAGGCAACTCCACTCTCTGTTTTATGCACTTCTTTTATTTGGAAATAAGAAAATGTGAAACTGGAGTGTAATTTTTTTTGTTTGTTTTAGTATTTGTAATTGAAGTGTCAGAATAATTACATTCTAAAATTAAAATATTTTGAAAAACTGCGGTTGCTCCACTTCGTATTGTGATGGAACAAACTAGAAAGACCGAACTGTATGGATTTTGAAACTGTAATTTATCCGGAAGTCCTCATTTTATCGTGAACCAAATAATCAAAGTTGACACAGCTGTTTGAAATCCATTTCACAGCCCCCAAACAAACAACTAGGGGTGAAAGTGGTTAAAGATAAATTGCGATCGGATTTGATACTATTCGTCTCTAAAAATTCGATTGCAAAAAATAAATAAACAATAAGGATATCGTTTTTCGAATAAATTGCGATCGAATTTGACACTATTCGTATCTAAATTCACTTGCGAAAGATAAATAAGCAATGAGATATGGTTTCATAAAAAATATGACCACATTCAGTTGTTTTTATCCTTGTGGTATAAGAAAAATGTTCATATATATAGAATTGAACTCTTATGCTTTTAAATACCGTTTTTTATCCTTGAAATAAGGGATGTACAGTTAGAATGATAATACTTTTCGAGGGTTGAGTGGATGTTTGGTTAAATAATATAATTTAACAGCTGAAAATAGTCAAAAGGATAAATCTAACGACAAAAAATTTACAAGCACCAAATGCTCGGTACGTTTAAATGCACCCCAACCGGACTCTCTCTCTCTCTCTCTCTCTCTCTCTCTCTCTCTCTAGATAGATAACAAACGGGCTCCGTTGCCACCCATTTATTTTTAATGATGGAGCCTCTGAATCGATAATCGACACCGTTGAACATAATCTATACCACTTGAAGTGTTTAGAAATCAATTTTCATACATTTTCAATATTGTTTTCTTATCCATCGAGTGGACACAAAAATTAACGGTTGAAAATAAATATTCTTTAAAAAATTATGATAGGAGTCTTGTAATCAAGATCAAGAGTATAGATCTTGTTTTAAATAGTTTAAAAAATTTTCTAACAAAAATTCAATTAATTTGGATATCTTTACGCCATTAAACCGGAAAACGTCTTATATCGACCATTAAAATTACAAATTTTGAAACCCTTTGATCATTAGGCAAATGATTTCGAAAAGATTTGAAATTTGATTTCTAAATATTTCAAGTGGTATAAATCATGTTTAACGGTGCCGATCGTCGATTTGGAGGTTCCATCATAAAAAACAAATGGATGGCAACGGAACTCGTTTGCTATCGATAGTATTCTAGCTCACTTATATATATATATATATATAATATATATATATATATTATATATATATATATATATATATAGAACTAGGCTCGAATATACTATCAATAGCACTAAGGCTTAGTGTGCTATTCAGTTTTTAGCCATTGGATTGAGAAAATGTACGGTTAGGCTGATTGTAGCCCCCTAGGATTGAGTAGGTGTGGTGAATAGGTATAATCTAACGATAAAATAATCAAAAGATGTACAATCTAACGGTAAAACTCGATAAGCACCGGTGCTATCAGGATAGTATTCAGCCGATTATATATATAATATATATATATATATATAAATTTTCTATCATATTTATATTTCTTAATTATTAAATTTTATTAAATAAAATGTAGGTATATGACATTTAAATACTAATGTAGAACTGTAGTTACATTGTGTCTTACTCGTACCAATTCTAGCTAATCCAATCCAAATCAGAATTTGTTTTCAGGAGACATAATAAGGAAAATTTACATTCCATGCATATCCACATCCAAGATCGCATCCGAAGGAAAGTATGGTGCGGATCTGGCTTTATCAAAATTATGACCATACATACTCCACCGTGGTCAACCCTACAAACAGTCCCATGGTTTGTAATAATAAAAAGAAGAAAATTTTGCTTATTTTTTTTATCCTTTACTACTATTCAAAATTTTTAAATTTATTCTAAAATTATCAAAAACATCTTTCAAAATCTCAATCCCATTAGTAAATTCTAGAAACAATGAGAATATTTGAAGAATTTTTAAAATCAATGAGACTACTTAATCCTCCGAGAGTAAATAAAATATTTTTGAAATTTTGAAGGGCATATTAATTAATCAAATATTATACCTAAAAGAAACACCAGTAATCAAAGTACCAGGCGCACTGAAATTTCATGAAAATAGTAGCTAGGCCATCATGATCCTCAATGTGCGTTTCTATTATAGGGCAAAAACGACAACCATTCAACAAATCATGGTTGCAAAAGTAAGCTTCTCTAGATTTGAGAGCAATCAAAATTGCCATACAATCTCCGAAACTTGCACACGATAGTTAACAAAATAAGGACACAAGGAGCCTTACCATCAAATCCAACATATAGTACTTGTCACTGATTGAGAAAGGAGTAATAGCACTTCTTTTTAACTTTTAGCCGGTGCTATACATTTGACCTCAAATAGGCGAGGCGACTTGCACGATCTGGATGGGTTAGTTCATATCTTTAATCGGCCATGCCAACACCAGAGTTCTCAACGTCAACTTCTCCCATTCCTGTATCTTCCTCCTCCTCCTCCTCCTCGCTCCCTTCATCACCATCCACCTCCTCATTCGCTGACTGCAATTTTGCCATGTGCTCAGCTAGTAGCTTGTCATCCCGTTCACTCACCTAGAAAAAAGATTGAACCGAGGTTGGATTAGCAAGACACTCACAATAATCATGATTAGGAACAAATAGAGCTAGTTCACATTTAGGGATTCACTTCTACATCCGCATCGAAGCACACCGTTCCCAGACAATTCTTAGTACATTCACAGTAAGTATTAAATAAAACTTGCTTGTGCTTCAGAAAAACCATGCAAATAGTATGAGAGTTGAATGATAACAAACAACTCAAATCTGTGAGACGCAACAACAGCAAGCATGAACCAAAAGATAAAGATTGTCTGAATAATGGGGCCTCATGTATTTCTAGTGTCTTAGTTGAATAATAGCGTTCTCCCCCCAAATCACAGACAATTTTCTCATTGGGAGCATGCATGCGGCTATTCAAAGTTTTAAAGGTGCATATAGGGTTTCGGATGTGCTGTAGTGGGAAATTATTTCTTTCCTTTTATTTTTTATTTTGCGCGCGCGCGGTGTGTGTGTAACACGTGTTGGGGCGAGTGTGGGGGGGCGGGGGGGGGGGTGGGCTGGGGTGTAGGGTGAGTTGCGGATTATTATTTCAAAAGAAGTTCTTTAAAGTTATAAAGGTGCATTATAGCGTATCTGGATGTCTACATACGCAGTGTGGGGTTTTTTTTTTTTTTTTTTTTTTGGTGAAGTCGAATATTTCTTTTCAAGTAAATATGCAATAATGAGTGGCAGATGAAAAAGGTAGCAGCGAGGAAATGAAAATTTTGTTGTTTACTAACTTATTTTGGAGGAAATGGCTAAAGAGCAATGCATAGGTCGGGACGCCAGTAATATCAAAATCACCCATATCCTCGGCTTCAAATGAGGGTTTTGCTGAGTTTATGGTCCAACAGGCTAAATATGCAATGCAAGTTGTTTTTTTTCCCTCAAAAAAGAAAATGCAATTAAGCGCTCCTTACATGGTATGCACACAATAAATTTCTCCCTAAACAGAACTTTCAAGATAGTAGGAAGAGGCACTCGATATGCAATAGAACTTACAGCTCTCGGTGCTTCCTTTACTATAAGTTTTCCCTTGTGACGGTCTATCTCTTCAGTACAAGCCTTAATAGCATTAGTAAGAATTGATATTCCTTTATCCTGCCATGATGACAATTACAAGTAAACTTCAAATAGAACAGAAAGAAAAACAGTGATAAGGGCTAAATGGTACCTCTCAAATTGTATGTAGTATCACATTTAAAAATAGAAGATATCGAGTTTCATAGTGAAAAAAAAAGAAAAAGAAAACATCCTTATGCAAAAAATAATAAATCAAACCACCTCATGAATTCCAATAGATGACCAGACAGACAGATAAGATTCAGATTAATTCCAACAATTTCTCATACACTGATGAAGAAAACACTAGATAACTACCCATATGAATATCCAATTAGTATGTCAACAATATGACTACCAGATATGATAGTGATATGCATAAGATGAATCTTCCAAATCATCAATAAACTGAAAAGAAACAGTCTAGCAATGGTTAAGATACATGCCAAACACTTCCTGTATGCTTTTCATAAAAAAAGGTATGCTATTTTCATAAAAAAAGGTATGCTATTGAAAGTCGAAACACACCAAAGCAAGTATTGTAGGTTAATTGAAAGAAAACTTCATGAATATTTTTTCCTTTTTCATGTAGTCTGAATGCAGTTAAACAAGAAGGTTTATGTATGCGCAGTGAAAACATGACGGGTCTAATTTGTCCTACAACACGACCTAAGGACCGTGAATTTGAAAGATAACTGGTCGCAGTCTGTGGTGAAATAATTAGCTCAAAACCCTCATGTGCTTCTTAGTGTCAATCTACTCAAAGACATGTCACAAGTGTTTTATGCTAACTAATAATGCAATTTACAGATACAGATATTTACTTTGTGAGTTATGACAACTCCACCAGCAATCATTCAATTCTATTCTTAATATTTTGAACGTTAAAATTGGGCGATTATGCTTTTTGTTTCTACAAAACGAAGAGGGCAAAGTGAATCTGAAGAACGATGGAGTGGTCATCGTTTTATTAAGAGTAAGTTTATAATGTAATGAAGTCAAAAAAAGGCAGAGGGACATCATAGACCTCATCAAGAGAAATGTCGACTCTCAACTAAATTCCCATCTCCAAACTAGGCAATGACAGAGAGTCAGTCAGACGAGATCTCTGTGGGTATAATATGATGAGACTATTAGGTGTCAGTTTAAGTCTTGATTCCAGTACACCCATACAGCTGAATGATCCCAGACAGACCCTATTGGGGTCATTTTTAACCCCAGACCCTCTTTGGAATCTTTTTTTTTCAGCACACTCTTGTAAATTTGAACGCATGTACAAAACTTATTTCCTTGTACTTAAGAGACCTTGTTTGATACATCAAGTTCTTACTATCTAAAATCGTATTTAATGATATTTTCTGTTTCCTTCTAAGTTTACTTTCTTTCCTTGTTCGCTTAAGTACTACTATGAAGAATAGTACTTCAACCTTCCTTCATAAATAAAGAATCGTGATTAAACTTCCGAAATCCACTGTACAAATCACATTGATTATTTAAATGTTATGCAATCATCACAGAAGTGACTTTTGGGCCCAAATCTTGTGGACCGCCTAATGTTTTCCATTCTTTTGTGCTTACACAGGATCTTGAGCCAATCCGAGCAGAAAAAAGGGTGGCATAGTTTTATGTCTATACATGAAAAACCACTTCAACAGTTTCGATGCACATATTAATACACAAAGAGAAATATGCTTTTAACGTGTTTTATTTTCTTCTTGTAGTACAGAACAACAGAAAACAGCCAGAATTCGCTCAACAATCACATCTAAAAGGTGACAAATAAAATGAACATCAAATTGTACTCTCAAAGAAAATAACAACCACGGGAGGCCATCAAGAGATTTGGCAAAAGTGTAAGATCAAGTAAAATATGTAATCTTCAAGATGTGAAGAAAAAATAGTAAAATAACTTTTTAACGAAGGAATAAGAACCATTAGGCAGTCAAACTGAAGGGTTGACAAGGGTACCAAATGTAAAAACGAATGAATATCGAAAAATCACTGCCTTAAGACGCAAGCTAATTAGTTACAAAGTATACATCTTTTGCACTAAACATTAAGTGAACCCAATGTTCTAAGTTGCCCTGTGTTTTTTGTTTGGTCAATCAACTGCACAGAGAAATACCGTAAGTAGGTCCACATGTCGTGTAGCAACAAAATATAATTCAAATACAACAAATAAATTAAATGGCTGCTTAAATAGGAATAAATAAATAAATAAGAATTATAAATTCACTAAAATGGTATGAAGTCCAATTATAGGCATTTAAGTAATCAATAAAGAGAGCAGGAGGCTGTGGTGAGCAGAAGGGGAAGTATTCCAGGATCTCTATTGACTGGTTGACCAATCAACTATTACTTCATTGTTGCACCATCCGTAGATGTGTGGTAACTGTTTTTCACCTTTTAGCTCTCCTCTACAATTTCAAGGCTTAAGCTTCTAGTCATGCGTGATGCCGTGACCATGCACTTTTTTGGTACGTTAGTTTCTCTACAATTTTATTCAGTTTCCCATCAACACTGTGAAAAACTATACTTATAGTCTTATATTATACCGTCCAAAAAATAACCATTCAGCATGATTACATAAATGGTAGGTTTAAAGTATGTAAAACCGCGGTTAATCCAGCTAAGAAATATACACCAGAATTCTTCAGCATGTCTCACATCCACATAAAATCTCCATTTTGCAATCCACATATAAATCTTCATTTCGGAATCCCTGATTCTGAGATTTAATCTCCTATCTTCTGCTGCTGCTCCAAAGATATGTTACGTTTTCTAGCATCAGTAGCAGTAGCATTCCAACTCAGGACCTAGGAAGATTATCAATCACCTAATAGCCTCATACCTACTCTCGGAGAAACAAAGTCTGCATCTATCTAATGCACAAAATGCTCACTTTTCTCTTGATCAATTAAATCATTTAAGCTTTGATATCCGTCTAAATGCCCAATTTACATATTATGCTCCTCATTAATAAGAGATTATTTATAAGGCACCAACATCGTGTAGAAATCGGAATTTTTAATTTTCGGATATACTGGTTTAATTTTCGGCAAGAAACATGTTACTATTAGAGATGTATAATGACTTATACTATTCACTTAAATGAATAGTAACCCGCGTTTTATTTTGAGGCTCTGCTTGAGGATGGCTTCGGACGTGAATCGGACACCATTTCGGATGACCCAATAGATCGATTTCAATGGTTCGGTTGTGCCGGAGATGATGGCACTGTCCAATTTTATGTTCGACGCATAGTTTTTGAGAAAATCTGCTTTCATTGCAGATTGACCTTTTATTACTTGATGTTTTTGCTTTTTAGAATTTTTCGCTGCTACATTTTGTGTGAAAATCCATGGAAAGGTCGCACTGGCCAAGATACATGCGTTGGTGAGTTTTCAGTATGAAACTCAAAGATAGGAGCACTTAATTGCAATTTTTGCAAAGTGTGTGAATGGAACGCTTTGCGAAGGGGCTATCATTTAATGTGACAAATTTCACAGTTTTGGCGGGCAGAAGGAGCTACATGTCACGGACTTAGCGTTTTCGTTCGCAAAGCCCGTGCGGCGCCCACCTTTCCTGCTCGAAGATAGACAAGCCTTTATCCCTGTTGCTAGCCCGGACCTTCGCGTCCTACGACTAAGTATGCAAAGGGAAATGACAAAGAGAAAGAGGCAGAGGTTCTCTCAAAAAACTAAGTACTACACTATTTAGAAATGAGAATTACAACCTACAAACAGCATACAAACACACTCTCTCTTGTGTGTTATGGCCTTAGCCAACCCCACTATTTATAGGCCCAAAGGTGCCTTTTCAACTCACCCACTACCACATAACTCACCCATTATTACATACATAATGAGCCTACATAATGAGCCCTCATAAATGCCAAAAGCTCAAGAGTCACCCATAACTCCCATGAGTTTCATGACCCTTGAGTTTCCCACAGCGGGTTGGGTTTGGGTCTACTTGCCAACCCGATTCGACCCGTCTTCAACCCGAACTCGCTAAGCAGATTTGGGCCAGGGACCGGGCTGCATAGAAATTTTTCTAAGTCCCTGACATACAGTAAAGTAGACTCAGAGAGAAGCGTGCGACTCAAATTTTGCGAAATTCGAGAATTTATGTGCAAAATGGGACTACATTTAATTCGAGAAAGAAATTTTGCATCGAGGGTATTTCGTAAAATACATAAAAGTTCATAAGCTATTTTATGTGAAAATCCTCAGAGAAGGGCTTCAGTACAAATATTGCATGCTAGCAAGGGCTGTGTGTGAATACTAAAGACTAGACTAGAGGGGCTTCCTGCAGAATTGTACATGATGTATGGGTATGTATACATGTATATACATATGGAGGTATATATATGCCATATGTATATATATTTATATGCATAGTATTGCATAGGGGGAGAAGGCAACCCTAGCCATCCCCTTCTAGCCGCCGCCTCTGGGAGCCCCACCAACACACTGTCACCGCCGGCGGCCACCTTGGCCGGTAGTGAGCCTCGACTCTCTCTCTTTCTCCCCCNCCCCCCACTCGCCCGCGGCTAGCCGAAGCCACCACTATGGCCATGGCCACCACCGCCCCACCGGGTCCTCGTTGCTCCGGCTGCCCACCCCGCCGCCATCCCAGCCAGCCCAAACCTTCCCCGAGTGCAAGGGTGGCAATCCAGCTCACTGTTCGTGAGCCAACTCATGTTCAGCTCAAAATGAGCTCAAGATCGAATTGCTCATTTAGTAAACGAGTCGAGCACGAGCTGAAATTTTCAGCTCGTTTAATAAACGAGCCGAACACAAGCGAGAACACGAGCTGAGGTCAGCTCGCTCGTGTTCGGCTAGATAACAGCTCGAATACATAAATAAGTAAATAATTATATATGTATATAATATAAATTTTTATTATTTGATTTTTAGCCCAACCTAAATATAAAGCCCAACTCAATTATAAAATGGTTCATTTATAAGTAAAATTTCAACCATTAGATCAAAGTATAACGGGTAAGATCTTATAAATTTATTTCATATATATATTCTTTCTAATTCTTTTAAATTCTTATTCATAAGCCAGCTCGTATTCGGCTTGTGGGCTCGTTAACAAACGAGCCAAACACGAGCCGAATTTTTCGACTGGATACTTTAACATGCTAGCTCGTGTTCGACTCGTTCGTGCGGAACACGAGCATGAAACGAGCACGAGCCGACCCCAGCTCGCTCGTGTTCGGTTCGTTAACACCCCTACCCGAGTGAGGGTCGATATAACAGACTAAGCCAGGGTCGGTGAATGACAGGCTAAGTCAGAGTCGGAACTACAAAGGTTAGCGAGACGAATATCACATCGTCTGGTGATCTTGGGTTGTGTGTGTTTAGGGCGAACAAAGACGTCAGGGCGTAAACGAGGGAAGTCTATGACATCCAACTAGTCTCATATAGGATGGAAATAGGGTTGTCATTGGTATAAGTGGACTCCACCCTATCTTCCGAACAAAAGGAAAGGTCTTCTTCTGTGAATCCCTCTTGTTCCTCAGCTTAAGCATTTTGGGCCAATGGTTTTGACCCAATGAGTTATTATTGCTAGCGGGTCGGGTCGTTACACATCGGTAGTAAACCAAAGCCAAACAAACCTAACCTATTTGATATTTTGGCTTTAGTAAATAGTTCAGTTCTTTCAGTTCAAACAATAAAGGTTCTTCCACTTTACAATTTTAACTTCAGTTTCGAAACCAAAAATTGAATAAACCAATTGAATATATATCACATTTTGTACATTTTGAATCTTGCAGGATCTGAATATGTTGAAGGGACATTCTATATATCTAAAGAATTGATTTAAAGAATCAAGATCTGAATGGTTCCAACGCTAGCAAAAAGGTTATGAGATAAAAAATCCATAATTAATATTTACATAAATTTAACCCAAAAACCTTATGGGTATAGGTCCAAACCTCCTAAACTAAACCAATAATTTTCCATTCAATTATGTGGAGCATTAAAGTTCAGATATTTTGATTCTGTTAAATCTCTTCTGAAACCAACTACAGAAACCAACTACACCAATCAAATGCATATCCATACTAATAGGTTTACGTGATTGTACAAATACTAGATTGTGGACTGAAGATTTCAGATATCCATATTTGGTTCTATTAGGGGATATAATATGGAAGAGATTAAGGATTTCATGACGAGTCTTACATTCCTTGGGAGTTTGGAAACTATTGGTCATCTCAACCAAATGCCCAACACATATCTCCCCTGAATGATCTCAAAACAGATCAAAAATGTCGTTAAGAAATGTACAACTTTAGATCAGAGTTAGTTAATTCACGAATTATTCGCGAAAGAATGAACAAATGAATTATTCACCTTGTCCCCGTATATTTCCCAAATATTGTGAAAAATATAAGCTTTTTGGAGGCTAACAAATAGAACCCGTCATATTCAGGACCAAATAATAATTCATGGTTTAATTCGTAGGCATGTGACAGGTGGCCAATAGCTCTTGGTGCAATTTCAATTTTGAAATTTCAAATCCTGTAAATTTGGCATTCTCATGATACTATAGGGTCATCATAGTGCAGATATTATTCTATAGGGTCATCATGGTGCAGATATTATTCAGACCCTTCATCAAGATGAATACCACATCTAAAATGCAATTAGGTATTTTTGTAAACAGACATGATTAGGTTTCTATTAGTTTTGAACTAATTCATTTGGCAGCAATATTTGATAAATTAAAAACCTGCGAAAAAAGAACAAATGAAATAATAGCTAAAAATTATGAAATTTTGGTAAGACATCAGTTTTCATCCACAGAAGCTAGTTTTAAAGTTTCGTGTTAATCTGACTCTCGAGCAGTTAAAACGGAATCCTACAACAATCCATCGAAATTTCTTCTCAATAGGCCAGTGACTAATATCTCTGATTATTTCTAATTAAGTCTGCCTATCATTTAAGCCTAACTGATGCAAACCGAGAGGTTGTAAAATCTGAATTTTCAACTTTGCTTTCGTTTATAAGTATTCTTGAAATAAACTAGGTTCAATTTATCAATTCTAGCGAACTTTACTAAAACTAAAGGAAGCAAGAAAAACAAATTTCAACAAGACGGAAAATTAAAATCGAATTCAAGAAATACTACAATAGTGATAAACCTTCAATATATGAGATGATAACAACCAACTAAAAATACATATAATAGTTCCAAAAAGGTAAATTCAGTTTTATTGAACTTAAAACTCTTAGATCTGATTGTTTTGGCAAATATGTTTGGTAATGGTAGAAGGCTAGATTAAAAGGGATAATGGGTTATCAAGAGACGAGAGAGAAGATAAGATACAAGAAGTGCACCGATCACACGATTGCAGAGGATCCACGATCGACGAGGGCAGTACATCATGGGTAGAACTTCAGCAACAACGAAGGAGAAGTGGAGGTTGGGACCCTAAAGAAGAAAGGGGTATAAGTAGAAGCCGATCTTGCCACGAAGAAGAAGCGACAACGATCAAGTTGAGGAAGAAGACGATCTCGGCACGAGAAAAAAGCATCGATGATCACACCGGAAAGAAGAACATGGCAAGGATTAAAGAACAAGAGTAGAAATTTCTATTCATCAAATCTGCCTCTCAAAGTATCAAGAACCAAGTAATTATTGTGTTAAGAGCATATTTTGTAATAAATTATTGTCCATTCGTCTTCCACACAACATGGTCACCCAAAGATCACACATAGAAGACGAAGAGATTTTGGGAAGCCGAAAGGTCTTTTTTGGGTTTGTTTCTATGTTTATTGAAAAAAGAGTTTGGGTTAGCCGAATCAACTAAAACTAAATGATTTAAGCCCGAATTCAACACGAACTTACAAAATAAGAGAAAACTGCATTCAAAAATTTAAAAAAATTTATTTGCTGCATTAGTTCTTCCTGGGTTGGAGAAATCTCGACCCCATCGAGATGGCATCCTGATAGCTCTAGCATAAGTCCTCTCGAAGTCAACACAACTCCACCTCAGAAAACCAACTGTTATCGGACAATGTCATTCACACCAACATACCAAGTATCGGCGATGGGTACCACGACGCGTCGTAGACTCACGTACATTCAGAATATCCTCCGCCTAATCTGATAACGCTTCAATGTCGATGCAAAAAGCCAAGCCCTTAATATCGATAGTAGAGGGGGCCTCTCCATGGTACTCGTACAACTCGCTAACATGAAGATCGGGGATGCTAGCACGTTCGGGTGCAAATCAACTAGATATGCATTTGACCCCAACTTCTTCATAATTTTGAATGGCCCGTACTTTTTCCTGCTCAACTTGCTATACACTCCAACTAAGAAACTTTCTTTTCTAAAATAGATTAAGATATATCCCCTTCATTAAAAGTCATACATCGACGATGTTTACTCGCTTACTCCTTGATGGGGAACCGGGTCCTTTTCGGACTTATATTCATCGTCAGAACCTAATTCAGAATATTTGGTTGGACGATAGATTGATACTAGAAGCCTGACTTGAATCTGGGTCTGATTCATGTTCGATGGATTTTGAAGTTTTATTAGATAAGGATATTTATTTGAAAGTTTTAGTTTATTATTTAGATTAGAATCCTATTCCTTTTTAGAACTGTGTTTTGAATTCTCCTATGAGAATTTGTTTAATTTCCTTTTTAGGACTTCTAGTCATATTTTTAGTCGTTTTAACCTATTCTATAAATAAGGGTCAAGACCCTATTGTAAGGCATGCTTTTTGTTAATGAGAATGGAGTTGTTTGAATTCCTTGTGAATTTTCTTGCCTCCGTAAAAGCGTCGACCAGAGTGAGTCCGACTCGGAAGCGAGTCCTGAAAACTATCTTTTCCACTACTTTAGAAGTTCTAACAAAGCAACTAAGATCCAACGATCGCAAGAAGATAAACCAACTCACTCGCGTGCGTACAATGGATCCAGCCCTGCGGAAACTCAAAAGGTGTAATCTTTCCCTAACCAATATCTTATTTAAGTTTTAGAATTTCCGAATTTGTCATTTATTTCTTTTAGTTTGATTTCTAGGAATCGCTCGCTCCGTATTTTTTTAAGCAATTCTCGAAAACCCCTAAATTCCCTAAACCATCCTGCATCAGATTTGGTATCAACGCCTTATGTTTTATCATGACAACCCAATCAGGAACCACATTTAAGGATGAATCCGTAGACGACCGTAATACTAAACCAACTTTTAGAGACAATAAGCAAACTTGAAACACTTCATACTGACTTTAGAAGTCCAACTGCTGAAGTGCAAGACCATAAAACTCAAACATATGTTTTATCATGACGACCCATCATGAACCAAGTTTAGGGATGAATCCTTAGACGAACCAAAAACCCTAATACTAAACCAACTTTAGATGCAATAAGCAAACTTGAAACACTTCATACTGACTTTCAAAATCCAACTGTTGAAGTGCAAGACCGCAAAACTCGAACAACCACTTAAGAAAATCCACAAGTCAGAGATCAAGTCTAAAACGAGGATAATACTATTGAGGAAAAACCACAAACCGGTGAAGGGTCTAGGGTGCCCACCAAGGTTTAAAGTGTCGTGGCACGGGGACATGCCGCTGTCTGGCTGGCACGGTACGCCACCAACACGCTTCCGTGCCGACACATGGTACACTTGCGTGCCGATGGATACGCACGACTTCCTACTGGCATGCTTTAGCACGAACTTATTTCAGTCTTATAATGTTATTTTGAAAGATTTAATCAAATAATTATGAATATTTGCTATGTGTAGCTTACTATACTCATTAATTAACATATTTGTCAGCTTTTTTGTATGTAAAGTACAATTATACCTGATGGAGAATAGAAATTTTTACAGGTTAAAATTTTTAAAATGCAAAGACATCTTTTTTTCTTTTTTTCTTTCGACCATATTACAGTCTTTCTTTTATAAAATACAAAAAAATAATTTAAAAATTATTTGAAAAAATTATTTTATAAATTTGAAAAAAAAAAAATTTTTTTAATTAATTTTTTCAAAAAATTAGTAGATCTATCGAAAAAATTAAGCAATAAATTATATGACAAATAAATTAAATAAATTTAAGTATCAATTGATTTAGTTTAGCTTTTAATTTTATCAGTATTTTCAATTTTCTAGAGTAAAAATAAAATTTTATATTTGATGTGGCTCAAAATTTGTATATTGAGTTCGATTTTGTTCCCTTAATTCGCCAAAAATTTTGTGGTGCAACAAATNTTAAGCAATAAATTATATGACAAATAAATTAAATAAATTTAAGTATCAATTGATTTAGTTTAGCTTTTAATTTTATCAGTATTTTCAATTTTCTAGAGTAAAAATAAAATTTTATATTTGATGTGGCTCAAAATTTGTATATTGAGTTCGATTTTGTTCCCTTAATTCGCCAAAAATTTTGTGGTGCAACAAATTTTGATAAAATAATTTATGAAGAAAAATAGATATCTGTGGTGGAAGCGGAGGGCTCGGACAAATCATGTCTGCATATTGATAAACAAAAAAAATTAAATTATAATTTTTTTGACTTACCTAATGACTAAATTTTCAATTTGCAATGTATTTGGAGGGGGGGTGTAGAGTACCCAGAATGCTTTGGATATCCCAAAAAACAAAACAAAAACAAAAAAAAAGCACAGTACTGGCACGGCACTGCCGTGCCGCTCTCTCTCGTGCGGCACAGAGGGGGGTCCGAGAACCCCCGTGTACCGTGCCACCTTCCGTGCCGCCCCATGCCATACGACACGGGGCGACACTTTAAACCTTGGTGCATACTACAAAATAGAGAAACCTATAACGGTGAGCCAAAGCAAATTGTAGGACTTGTTCCACATGCACATATGAGACTGCCACTACGTGCCTATGGTCAAATAGGCCAAGAACAATATGATGCAGATGACACTATAGACACAACCCGTACGGTTACGGTAGACGCCCCTTCTTTTGATGGAAAACTTGATCCAAAAGCCTTCACTGATTGGTTAGTTGACATGTAGTACTTCGATTGGTATGACATAACCGTTGTGTTAGGTTTTGCTAAGATGGGCCGACGCCACTAGGCAATATTGGATTGGTGCCGAGAGAAAACTTGAGCGGCTGAGACGAGCCTATTACGTTGTGGGCAGAGATAAAGCTAAGCTTAGGGAGAAATACCTACAGCCAACTTATAAGCCTTTACAAGCAATTATTTTCGTTACGCCAAGGATCACTTTATGTGGTGGAATTCATGACTCGTTTTGGTAAATTGAAATTTCCGTGTGATGTGCAAGAGGATGAACCTCACAAGATTTCGTCAAGGGACTTACAACGAGAAATCACACCGTATAGGGCCTCTAGTGTTGAAGAATCCTTCCAACTTGTACTACTAGAATATGAGCGATAGCGCTCACAACAAGATAGGCAGCTCAACTTACTATTATTCCTAACCTAATATGTTAGTTTACTAGCGCATCAAAGGATGATAAAGGTAAGTCAGTAACTAGCAAACAACCAAAGTCTGATCAATCATTCGGCAAGTGCTTGAACTATCATAAGATTGGTTACTACTCTTATGAGTGTCCAAAGAGAAATATGGCTATTCAACCCAATAAGGAAGATCTAGAGGAGGTTGAACATATTGTAGATAAGATTGCTAGTGATGAGGAAGATTTAAAGCAAACGTTATTGCTAGTGATTTGGAAGATTTAGAGAAAATGTATGACAACAATGATAATGCCTTTCAATAGGTTACGCGATATGTCCTAGCTACACACAAGCCAGATGACGATTGACACACCACAATTTTCCATACTTAGACAAAATGCGGAGATAAAAATTGCAGAGTTATTATTGATGGAGGAGGTTACGAACGTGGCCTCTAAATCAGCCATCGAAAGAATGAAGTTGAAACATGAACCTCACCCTACTTCTTATAAAGTAGTTTGGGTGGACAAAACCTCAATGTCCGTTACCCAAAGATTCTTATTTCCACTTCACTTTGCAACAAACAAGGACCAAATTTGATGTGGCGTTCTCCCTATGGATGTTGCACATATCCTACTAGGTAGACCTTGGATTTACAATATGGATGTCACTCTCTATGGTCCGCCAAACACTTATTACTTCGTCCACAAAAGGAAAAAGATCATCCTAAATCCCAGCAACCCTACATCCCTTAGAACCCTCAAAGAACTCATCACGAACGACTAAAATAACCCTAGAATCGAGTTCATTTAGTGCACCTAAAGTTGAAACCACCGAACCTCCACATTTTGAACAAGGAAAAAAATTTTGTAGATAAGCGGGATAGGAGTTGTGTATACGCTAATCACGAGAGAAATTTTTGAGATCCCTAACACACTTGAGACACCCTCAATTCCTAGAGACTTTCTAACTAAGTTTACTGATTTAACACCTAAGGAGTTACCCGATGAGCTTCCACCCTTAAAAACATTCAACATACCATAGACTTAGTCTCCAGAGTATCATTGCCAAATCTACCCCACTATAGGATGAACCTAAAAGAACATGTCGAGTTGAAACTACAAGTCGACGAACTAGTTAGGAAGGAATTTATTAGAGTATGAGTCCATGTGCGGTTCCTACACTCTTAACACCCAAAAAAGATGAGATATGGCTTGTTTGTGGCTAGTAGAGCCATGAAAAAAATTTACCATGAAGTATCGATTTCGCATTCCTCGTCTAGATGATATGATAGATATGATGGGGATCCAACAACTTTACAAAAATTGATTTGAAGAGCAGTTTACCACCAAATTAGAGTTAGACCAGGAGACGAATGGAAAACTGCTTTCTTAAACGAAAGAGGATGACACCGTCCTTAGAATTGATGAATGAAGCCATTACCCACTCCATATATATTAGTTTTGAAATAAGTGTCCCTTAGTTTTTCTATAAATTGTCTTTTTCATTTTCTTAAAATGAATTAATGGTAGTTTAGAATAGTGTCTTTTAGTATTCCTAAAAGTGTCTTCTAGTTTCTCTATGCAATTAATGAGTTAATGTATAGAGAAAATAAAAGGTCATTTGAGAGCCTNCCATTACCCACTCCATATATATTAGTTTTGAAATAAGTGTCCCTTAGTTTTTCTATAAATTGTCTTTTTCATTTTCTTAAAATGAATTAATGGTAGTTTAGAATAGTGTCTTTTAGTATTCCTAAAAGTGTCTTCTAGTTTCTCTATGCAATTAATGAGTTAATGTATAGAGAAAATAAAAGGTCATTTGAGAGCCTATAAATATGTAATAATTCTATAATGAGAAAACAAGTCGAGTCAAATTTTCTACTTTCATTTGAGAAGAAGGATTTCTTCTTATCTTGCTCTAATCTCTTAGGTGAATTTCTTGTGAGAGAAGAGTGTTGCTCGACCATTGCGTTGGTGGATACCATGTAGTGGTGAGTGTGCTCGAGTTCGGCATGGTGGATTCTACGACGGGTCGAGTGTTTCTCCGATCATATTTGTTCTTTCTCCGAGTCCCCTCTAAGTTCCGGCGTCGGGTTGGTATCATCAGAGCTCTTGGTTCAAGATGGCTAACAACCGAAGGCGTGGTCCACGAGGAGGATCCCGTAATGCGTGAGCGTGATTTGCAAGATGTTGACAGGGAAGATGACTTGCGGAGACAAGTGCGACTTCTTGAGGAGCGACTTGCTCTCTTTGAAGCTTTGGAACATGACGAATCTCGTGATAGTTCAAAGCAAGAGACGATAGCTACTTCTAGTCATCCTAGTTCTTCCAACTCCAAACCGCGGCGATGCTACAAATGTCAAGGCCTCGGACACATTGCCTCTGAATGCCCGAATAGGAGAATTGTCACTCTCTTGGAGGAGACACCTGATGAAAAGATCTCGAAACTACTTCTCCCGTGTATGATGAAGATGTGCAAGAGAAAGACGAAGTCACTTATGGCGACGGAGGTGAGGCTCTTGTCATTCAGCAAGCCTTAAGCGCTACACTTGTCAAGGATGATGATTGCCTTCGCAACAATATTTTTCACACATGGTGCACTTCCCATGGCAAGGTATGCAATCATATTATTGATAGGGGTAGTTGTGAAAATGTAGTTTCTACTATTATGGTAGAAAAGCTACAACTTCATGTAGAGAAACATCCCCAACCATATAAGCTTTCTCGGCTTAAGAAAGAAAATGATGTGAAAGTGGAGAAAAGGTGCTTAGCTTCTCTATTAGTAAAAATTATAAGGATGTGGTGTGGTGCGGTGTCATCCCTATGGATGGATGTCACTTCTTGGACATCCTCGACAGTATGATAGGAAAGTCATGCATAATGGCTTTAAGAAAACTTATACCTTTATCAAGGATAGCGTTAAAATCACACTAGGTCCTTCCAAACTTGAACATTTATCCAAACTTTCAACAAAAGAGGATAAGAGTTTATGCTCTAAATCACTATTTCTTAAGAAGTTGTCAGAATTCTCTTATGCCTATGCTTTACTTCTCATAGAGGAAGATAAAATAGCGAATGAAATACCTCCTACAATTGAACCCTTTATTCATGAGTTTAAAGATGTAATTTCGAAGAAGATTCCACCTGGCCTTCCACGTATACGGGAGATCAAACATTGTATCGACCTATACGGGAGATCAAACATTGTATCGACCTACTACCGAAAGCTATACCCACTAAGGCGGCTAACAAACATCGCAAACAGGCGGCCTACAAAGAAGGGGATTTAGTATGGATGCATCGTCGCAAGGAGCGCTTTCCACAAGGCCGACATAGTAAGCTTAAATCGAGGACAGATGGACCATTCAAAGTGCTTAAGATGGCTAACAAAAGGCACGCTATTCTAAACTATCATTAATTCATTTTAAGAGACGAAAAGGCAATTTATAGAAAATCTAAGGGACACTTATTTCGAAACTAATATTTATGGAGTGGGTAATGGCTTCATTCATCAATTCCAAGGATGGTGTCATTCTCCGCCGGTTGACAAGAACTTGTCCTCAAGTTTGGTACGTGGGTCGTTGTAAGGAAGTGAATTCTCGAAATCCGAGAGTTGTATTTCGTCCAGAATCGACTAATTGTCGAGTGGGTGTGCTTCGGAAAAGCCGAATAAGTCAAAAACCCAAAAAGTGCATTGCAACGGTCCGCGAGAGCAAGATGTGCAAAAATCTGCACTGGACAGATTTTGCTCTGGGGGATCGATCCCTGGTATGGGAGATTGGTTCCCGTAAGCTAGGTGTGCGGGGAAAACCCTCTGCGCACCATTGTTGCTCTCGGGGACCGGTCCCTGGTGGGAGGGACCGGTTCCCGTAGGTGTCCTGCGAGAGCATTGCTCTCGGGGACCGGTCTCCGGAAGGAGGGACCGGTCCCCGTACGCGTGGAGGCTGGCAGACAGCCTCTGCTCGCAAAGGCTGCTCTCGGGGACCGGTCCTCCAGTAGAGGGACCGGTCCCCGTGCGAGAAATGCCCAATCTGGGCAGGCTGAGAGAAACAAAGTGGAGGGCCTTGGCTGCAATTGTTACATAAGTTGAGGGGTATAGAGGGGTTGAGCCCTCTCTTCTCTCTCATTCCCACCCCTAACTCTTTCTCTCTCTCATTCCTCTCCCTCTCTCTCTCTAGAAAGGAAAAGGAGAAGAAGAAGAAGAAGGAGAAGAAGGAGGAGAACTTGGAGGAGATCCTCACCATCTTCTTCTCTTCCTCTCATCACTATTAGAGCTAGCTTGAAAGTAAGCTCTTGAACCCTTCAATGGTAGAAACCTAGGGTTTGGATTTCTAGCTTTGTGAATGGGTCAAATGGACCCCTAGCATGCTTAATAGATGCTTATAGCTAGAATCTAGGGTTTTTATTGGAGATTTTGCTATAGTGCAAACCTAGGACTCCAAATTGGGGTTTCTGGAAATTTATGAGATTGATCTCATTTGAGGGCATCTAAACCTAATTGCTAGATGTCTAAACGCGGGGGTGAAGTCGGATTTACGATTCGTCGAGCCGGTGAAAAGTTATCGGCAAAACAAGGCCGACCAAGCTTAGTTTCGACCTAGGAGGCCGAGACATCGTCGTAACGTTCGTTGGGAAGCGTTTCTAGAACCTCTACATCGACAAAATGTGGGGGGTGTCATCCCGAAGCAACCGGGTTCCTTTTTATGTCTTAGCACATCATGATTTGTCTCTTGCATATGCATTGTAGGATTGCATTGTTATTTCCTTTCCTTATGCTTTCTAAATAATAACCTAGTGTGAGTTGAATACTTGGTAAATTGGATAGGTAAGGATTGGGTCGGAACATTGAATCCTATAGTGCTAAAGGAAAGATATGAACTCGATGATGATTAGTGATATAACGAGTGGCATATAATTGATATGTGAACAAAACGAGTGGCATATAATTGATATGTGAACAAAACGAGTGGCATCTAATGCAGTGTATTTAACACTAGAGGTTTGTGAACTTAGGGATAGGTGGATTCCCTAGTAAACGACTCGTGAACAAAGAACTTAGCATAGCTAAGCACATATGCATGATTGTCGGAATAAGTGAGTTCCGAGAGAGTTGTTGGCCCTAGTTCGTAGGGTGTCCTCACGTGGAGAGAATAGATCAAGCCTACAGTCTGTTATTGGGGTGGTATAGCCATCCATGTCGTCGAGAACTCCGGAGTGTCGGGCGACTGGGACAGAGTTGATGTCCGCAGACAGTCCCGGGTTCGAGAGCAGGTTGAGTCTCCGTACCCTACGGGATGGATATGTGAGGCGAGGGCAAACCTAAGGGATTCGCCAAGGATTAGGTAAATGAAAGAATAGCATTGTCATTGAACATCGCTTATTGGACATGATTGGACATAGTAGCATGATAGTAAACCCTTACTGAATGATGCATGCATTCATTACTTGTGATTATAGGCATAGTAGCATAGTTTTCCTATTATGTCATTAACTGCTTTGGATATCTATCTATCTATCTAGTTGTTACTTTTGCCCACTTGGACCTAGTGGGGAGATCGGCGTAGTCGGCGGCCAAACCCACTGGAAACTATAGAAGATAGTGTTAGATGTATGCCCTAGGAGCCAACCAGGCCGACACATATATTCTTTTTAGGACATAAATTTGTATTTGACTTTTAAATATTATGAATAACTTTGGGTTTTTATTTCCATTCATGTTGTGTATGTGTCCATGAATCGTCCAAGGAATTAATAAGATGATGACATATATTCTCAAGTGTTGAGAATTTGAGACATGTGTCATTGGTGGTTAATTTCTAAATGCTCCCGATCAATGGATCATCACGGGGACGGTGATTGATCCGGTGAGATTGGTGCATAGGTCGCTTCCCTTTCTAGGTAGACGAGTCTCGAGTCGACAGTGTGGGGACACTGAAGCGAATATGCAGGTGGTTGTTGGAGAAGGGTACCGAGCGTGACCAACACGAGAAGTCACTTGGATGTCTACTCACTCGTCAGTGACTTACTTAATGTTGCAGTAGTGTGACTGGTCCTTTGACCTGTGGTGCCTCGGCTATTCACAATGAGGTTACTGTAGTTTGACTGTACATACACTTGGTCCCTAGCCATTCGGGTCCTTGCGGTGCATGTTGGCTGCAGTAGGTTCATTGTAGGAATAGGATGCGCACTTAGATGGAATCTATCTCCCTTGGTAGATATGGGTGTTAGTCCTATGTGATTTATGAGACCGAATTTAAAAGACCTTGGCCAGGGCAGAATAAATAGCGGAAAAGGGTTTCCGATATTAGAAACTCAAGTCGAATAAATTTAACATATGACAGATGATGGGGTGTGACGGGTTATTCCATAACCTCCGTCTTGTCGGGACTCGTGATAGAAGGATTGTATCACACGGTAACTGCACCAAGAGGTTCACTATTCCATTCTACTGGAATGCCACTATATGCTGCTAGGCGTCACTGGTGGATTGTGAGACTCATGAGAATTATCTAGATGATCGATAATTCTCATTGGGCTGAGTTGGAATTGTTCCGATCCACTGAAAGGAGTTTCAGTGATATTGTTGATAGTGATCAAAATATATCTCACTACCAGATAGAATAGAACCTATGAGGTCACACACATAAGAGGTTGTGATTGATCGGATAGTTAGATCGCGATTATTGAATCGTCGGAGGACCTAATTGTCAGTATGTTGATAATTGGACTAATTTGTAATTATTACAAATTAGTGGTATTAAAGTGTAAATGTTACATGAGAGGACTTACTAATAGTTAATAAATTATAAGAGGACTTATGTGCAAATGTTGCATTATTAATTTGATATGATCAAATCGAATCAAATTAGGATTTGATCAATCTAACCAATTAAGGAAAGGATAAATCTAGATTTATACTTATCCTTAATTGTCATTATATTATTAGGAATAGGATTATATATTCCTATATATAACATACGGGAGTTTTTAGAAAACCAAAGCTGTCACCTCTCTTCTTCTCTCTCCTCCATATTCTAGCAAGAAAGACGTCCTTTTGCAAGGGAGCTAGCACCCCGGTGAGGACATCGGTCAAATCAAGAACCTCGTGTGGATACCTATAGAGGCCGGACGCGTGTGCGGCTTTAAGAGAACCGAATTCTACGATCATCAAATTGAGGGGAAGATCTATCCGCGAAAAAGGTAAAGATTCGATCTTGTTTTTCTTCTTTAATCTTAAAACATGAGGGATCCTAATTGCGTGGTTTTTTAGATTGGATCTCGAGAGTTTTTCAAAATCAAATTTGTTTGATTTCTTTTTCCGCTGCGTTTTTACCGTACGCAATTTTCTAACAGATAGTTCTCACCCCATTTCATTACAGGGCGGACAGGGGAGGTGCTGTCCGTTCACCGTCTGTTCGACGCGCCCGAGCCGTGCCAAATTGGTAGCTGTCTCGGGGCGTGACAGTCGTCTTCATAATATGGTGAAAAATCCGCAAAATTGAAAGTGGCTGAAATATTGTAGTCGCCAAGCAACTCGATTTTGTAGGCATTCCCTCTGATTCTCTTAAGCACTTTGAATGGTCTATCTGCCTTTGAATGGTCCATCTGCCTTCGATTTAAGCTTACCATGTCGGCCTTGTAGAAAGCGCTCCTTGCGAAGATGCACCCACACTAAATCCCCCTCTTTGAAGGCCACCGATTTGCGATGTTTGTTAGCTGTCTTAGTGGGTATATCTTCCGGTAGTAGGCCTTGAGGTCAAGTTCTTTTCAACCGGCGGAGAATAGCACCATCCTTGGAATTGATGAATGACGCTATTACCCACTCCATAAATATTAGTTTTGAAATAAGCGTCCCTTAGTTTTTCTATAAATAGCCTTTTTGTTTTCTTAAAATGAATTAATGGTAGTTTAGAATAGTGTCTTTTAGTATTCCTAGAGGTGTCTTCTAGTTTCTCTATGAAATTAATGAATTAATGCATGGAGAAGAAGAAAGGTCATTTGAGAGCCTATAAATATGTAATAATTTTATAATGAAAAACGAGTCAAATTTTCTATTTTCATTTGAGAAGGATTTCTTCTTATCTTGCTCCTACTCTTAGGTGGATTTCCTGTGTAAAAGTGTTGCTCGACCATTGCATTGGTGGATTCTGCCTAGTGGTGAGTGTGCTCGAGTTCGGCATGGTGGATTCTACGGCGGGTTGAGTGTTTATCCGGTCATATTTGTTCTATCTCCGTGTCCGCTCTAACTTCTGGAGTCAGGATTTGTATGAGTGGTTACTCTAATGCTTCTTGGATTGTTCAACGCCCCTAGTACATTAACGAGGGTCATGAATCAAATTTTAAGGCCTGGTATTGAAAAAAAATTTAGTTGGATAATTTGATGACATCTTAATATATAGCAAGACAGATCATGAGCTCTTAGGGCATGTTCGACAAGTTTTTGAGGTTCTACGTAAAGAGAAATTGCATATTCACATGACAAAATGCATCCTTATGCAATCACAAGTCATTTTTCTCAGATTCGTTGTATCCTCTGAGGGAGTGTCAATAGACCCCGAGAAAGTCAGAGCAATTAAAGATTGACCTGAGCCCAAAATATTCACGAAGCTAGAAGTTTTCACGATTTAGCAACCTTTTACCACAAGTTCATTAAGGGCTTTAGCACCATAATGGGCCCTATCACTAACTTCTTGAAGAAAGAAGAGTTCAACTAAATCCAATAGGCTGTGAAAGCTTTTAAGGAGATTAAGGAACGAATGGCTGAAGCTCCAGTCTACCTAATTTTGAGAAAGTGTTTTGAGATTGCATGTTATACGTCAGGCATAGGTGGAGTTTTAAGCCAAGAAGGTCATTATAGTGCACTGAACTTTTGCAAATAGCAGAGTTCTAATGAAGAGTAGCTTGGAGAGCTATTAGGATAGCCCCAATGAGATTTAGGAAGCATTTGAGTGTTTTCGGCACAAAAACGGACTTCGAAGAGTCAAATTTGCTGGAACTGCAGAATTTGCACCGAGTACAGGTACTAAAAAGCAATACCGGTACCCAGCTGCGTAAAGCTGAAACCTACTTTCGGCTTTTACAAAACTTTTTTCGAGTACCGATAGTGATTTAAGTACTAGTAGATTGTAGAAGGCAGCGAAAACCAACGGTTGAATTCTACGAAACTAGGTTGGAATACCGGTAGGTCCGGTACTAGTGGTCATGTACAGGTACTGGACACTTGAGTACGATACTCAACACTGCGAGGTGCAGATTTTGAGTGGTTGTAAGTAGTTGTGTTTGGGAGACTTAGTTGCAAATGTTGCAACCCTATAAAAGGGATCCACAACTCTTTATCCCTTCACTCCACTCGCACTCTAGAGAAAACACTTCTCACTACCTCTTAACCCATTTCTCTCCCTCTCTCTAGGAATCTCCCCTAGAGTTTGGAGCTTGAAGGTATCAAGCTTGGAGAAGCTTCTTGAGGAGAGTGAGTTTCTTGAGCAAGAAGAGCTTAGATAGATCAAAGGATAGCATGAGTCTTTTCGGTTAGGGTTTTAGATTTAACCCTAGAAAATAGGATTTTAACAAACCCTAAACTAATTTAAGCTACAATGTGTAGAGATTTGACATTGGAATGGGGTTTTGTTGAGGGGTTTTTGTATTTTGAGGGTTTAAAATTTGTTTAACCCTTGAAAACTCTAACTGGAGGTTAGATTAACTCGTGGGACAACAACGTGTTGAAGAGCGACAAGGTCTCGGCAACCGATTTGGCAGATTCTGACCAATTTTGAAAAATTTTAGCAAATTGGCCTGAGAATGAGTAATTCATCCATAGCTTTCAAACCAGGGGCGGAGCTATGTGGGGGCTGAGGGAGGCCATGGCCCACCCCCCCAAACTTTTCATAATTTGCATAATAGTCCCTTACATATAAAAAAAATTTAAAAATATATTTATATTTAATTTTAAAAATATGTTGAGTAACCTATTTTTTTAAAAAAGTTCTCGGCGCTAATATAGTGCTCAGTCAACTCTAAATTTATTTTTATTTTTTTATTTAGTACCTTCATAATTTCTAATTATTTTAGATAATCTTTTTATGTAATTAAATTAAAGATTATATTAAAGTTAATAGCTCTGTCAACTAATAGTCATCAATTGTCACAATTATATTACTAAAAATAAAAAATTAAATCATTGACGGAATTACTATTAGAGATTTAGTAAATTTCAAAGTTATTTGAGTGAAATAATATAAATATAAAATAATTAGAAGTAAATATAAATAAAAAAGGGTAATGCTTTTTTACACTAATTATTTAGTCAACATATTTTTTCATCAAAAATTTGACTAAGTAAATCTTGTTTGTTTGCTAAAATTTTGATTTGTATGTATTTTAGCCCCCCTCGTAACCGAGTGCTAGCTTCATCCTTGTTTCAAACTGCACGTGTTTACAAGAAATTAGTGGTAAATCAGGTGGGTTGTGCTTTACCAAAGTAGATAGATCACTTTCAATGTCTAGAGCAATAAATCACATTGAATTTATGCATGTAACAAAGTAGCATAATTGACAAAAATGTCATGTACGAAACATAGTTTACTTGAGATAAAATGCTACCAAAGTACAAGAACTAGACACATGTTGGTATACATATATATATATATATATATATATATATATATATATATATATATATATATNTATATATATATATTGTGAACAATAATGGCAATAACATTCTGTAGGGACATTAGAGAAATGGACGTGCTAACAAACCTAGCGCCATCTAGCATAGGTTGGAAAGCATAGTTGTCGAAACGCTGCTTGAACAATGATGTCATGAAACCTAGGAAGGTTGACAATCAAGGCTAAGAACCGAACGAAGACTTATCAAGTGTAAACATGTACACTCTGTATGAGATCAAAAGCGAGAAAGCGTCTCAGGTGTTAACATGTGCACTCTTATATAAGATCAAAGTGGCAATTCCTCAAGACTTCTCGGGTATAAACATGTGCACTCTGTACAAGATCAAAAGCGATAAGGCTTCTCAAGTGTCGACATGTGTACCTTGTAAGAGATCAAAAGTAGCGATTCTGCTATCATTTGACTCATGACCGGAGTCGAGTGAAATGGACCAATAATGGAATAGTAAACAATAATTTATATCACATAACTAGATGTCATTATCATATGATTGAGGCATGAGCATAGTTACTTTTCTTATACATATGGTAATTGTTTATATGCTTGAGTTGATACTTGTTTTATACATCCTGCTTATTATGCCTCCTTTGGATCTGGTGAGTCGAGCTCTTCCCTTAGGTGACCATACCTACTAGAAACTGTGTTTATAGTTCCCACCGTCATATTTTCAGGTCCATTCACGATAGACGCAACGGAGCGAGAAAAGGGCGTAGCACAGTAGATAAGGGTTCTACCCCCCTTGAGGCAGCGATACAGAGTACTGAGTACCCTTTTGAAAATATATAAAAAGGAAAAAGAAAAATGTAAAGCACATTTTGGATTGTATGTTGGAATGAAATGGAAACAACGAAAATGATGTATTAGATAGTTTTATTTTGTGTCAATTGATATCTTCCTTATACAATCCTTTGTATATGACTCTTGTTTGGAATGCATTTTACAGATTGTAACGCCTTGGGCGAATAGGAAAAATTTTATCCGTTGCGGGCTCAAGACATGAGAATCATCCTGTAGTTTATTTTAGTGAGAAGTTGAATGAAGCCAAACAAAAGTTTCCTACCTATAACAGAGAACTATATGCCGTAGTTCAAGCATTTAGACATTGGAGGCACTACCTTTTGCCTAGGGAATTTGTTCTTTTTTCTGACCATCAGGTCGTAAGTACCTAAATCCACAAAATAAGTTAGGATCCCGACAAGTCAAATGGATAGAATTCCTTCAAGAATACACCTTCATTCTCAAACATCGTGCTGGTGGACTACAAGCCTACAGACGCACTAAGCAGGGTGGTTGGCACTATCTGATCAAAAAGTGTGAACATTATAGACTTCGACAGAGTCTAGGAAGGACATCTCAATTGCCCCGACTTTGGTGAAATTTTATGCTACGCTTTTGGAGGGTACGACCACCAGTGACGATTATCTCTTACACGATCGATTTCATTTTCGGGGATGTCGATTATGCATACACTACGGGTCACTACGAGATTTCATTGTGTTGGAACTGAATACAAGTGTATTAGTTGGCCACTTCGGAAAGAACAAGACCATAGCTATAGTGGAGGATAGGTTTTACTGGCCTGCTTGAGACGGTATGTTGCAACAATTATCGAGAGGTGTGGGACGTGTCAGCAAGCTAAAGGCAAGCAGCAAAATACCAAATTATATACACCCTAACCTATACCACATTCACCATGGCAAGACCTTAGTATGGACTTTGTTTTAGGTTTACCCAAGACCATTAGGGAGCACGATTCGATTATGGTTGTCGTCGATAGATTTTCTAAAATGGTACATTTTGTACCTTGTAGGAAACATCCGATGCCTCTCACATTGCCCAATTGTTCTTTTGCTGAGATTGTAAGGTTGCATGGAGTGGCCAAAACAATAGTTACAAATAGAGACATATGATTTGTTAGTTAGTTTAGGAAAACTAATTGAAAAATAATGAAAACAAAATTGCAATTTTCATCTGCACACCACCCCCAAACGAACGGACAAACTGAGGTTGTCAATCGAAGGTTAGGTGATTTACGAAGATGTTTAGTTGGTGAAAACACAGTAATTGGGACACTATTCTTCCTATAGCTAAATTTGTATATAATAGCTCCGTTAACCAAACAACTGGCATGAATCCTTTTGAAATTGTTATTGGATGCTACCCACGAAAACATATTGATTTAGCACCTTTACCTACCAAAGCAGTGAACATGCAGACTCTTTTGCTCAACATATACTAGAATTGCATAATGAAATTGTGAGACGAATAATTCTTAGTAATGAAACTTACAAGAAACTTGCTGATGAACGCTGGCGAAAACAAAGAATTTAAAGGAGATATGGTTATGGTGAGAATTAGACATAAGAGGCTTCCAAAAGGAGCCGTTAAGAATTTTTATGCACGATGAATGAGTCCATTTAAAATTCTAAAAAAAGTTGGTTCTAATGCCTATTTGTTTGGATTGCTACCCGACATAGGGATTATCTCCACTTTCAATATTGAAGACCTAACACTATCATAAAGATATACATAACTCAAATTTATCTTTATTTGATAGTTCTATTCCTCCTTCAACTCGTCATTCTAGCCCTTGTTTGCAGAAAAAGCAAGATGCAATCGAAGGGATACCTGATGACCGTATTGTGTCCACAAGATGGAGGGAATCACACATTCTTAGTCAAATGGTTGTACATGCCTCGTGAGGATGCGATGTGGCCCATGCAAGAGGAGATTCAGACGATCAACCGGAAACTTTATGAAGAATCCATTAGCCACAATTCGTCGAAACCAAATTTTCCCAAGCCGAGGAGAGTTTATGGGGAACCAGGTCCTGTTTAGACTTAAACTCGTCGTCAGAACTATATTTGGAATATTTGGTTGGACGATAGAACGGTACTAAAAGCCTGAGTTGTAACTGAGTCTTATTCAGATTCAGTGGATTGATTTTGGAAGTCTTATTAGATTAGGATTTTTATTTGAAAGTTTTAGTTTATTAGGAAGTTTTAGTTTAGAATTCTATTCCTTTTCAGAACTCTGTTTTGAATTCTGATATGAGAATTTGTTTAATTTTCTTTTTAGGACTACTAGTTGTATTCTTAGTCGTACTAACTTATATTCTATAAATAAGCATCAAGACCCTATTGTAAGGCATGCTTTTGGTAAATGAGAATTGAGTTATCTGAATTCCTTGTGAATTTTCTTGCCTTTGCGAAAGTGTCAACCGAAGCGAGTCCGGCTCAGGAGCGAGTCCTGAAAATTATGCTTTCCACAATTTTAGAAGTTCCATCGAAGCGGCTAAGATCCAACGATCACAAGAAGATAAACCAACTCGCCCGCGTGCGTACAATGTATCCAACACTACGAAAACTCAAAGGTGGGATATTTCCCTGATCAATCTCTTATTTAAGTTTTAGAATCTCTGGATTTGTCATTTATTTCTTTTAGTTTGATTTCTAGGAATCGCTCGATCCAAACTTTTTTCAAGCAATTCTCGAAAACCCCCAAACTCCCTAAACCATCCTGCATCACTCCTTATACTTGATAGTGGAATCTCGCAACCTCTAATGAACTTTTTGTTGCACCTTTTGAAGCTGTTTTAGATAATATTCTGCACCTGCACTAACTCTACCAGGATAAGGTATGGGTGCTCGGTCAAGGAAGTAGACTATAGGACGACCATATAAAAGCTTCAAAAGGAGATTTTTCCAATGGTCCTGTTTATGGAACTATTATAAGCAAATTCAACTTGAGGTATAATTAAATCTCATTTTGTTGATTTTTCTCCAGCTAAACATCTTAAGAGATTACCCAAAAATCAATTTACTATTTTCATCTACCCATCAGTTTGTGGATGGTATGGGCTATTGAAATTCAATTTGCTTTTAGCTCTTGACATTAAAATTCTCCAAAAATGACTAACAAATTTTGTGTCTCTATCAAATGTCATTGATTTAGGAATATCATATAAACGTACAATTACATTAAAAAAGAATTTTGCAATATGTGATGCATCAGAAGTTTTTTTGCAAGGAATAAAATGAGACAATTTTGTAAAATGATCAACAACCACAAAAACCGATTCAACTTGGCGTGCAATCTTGGTTTAGCCTAGGACAAAGTCCACGGAGCGCATGAAAGTACTAGGGGCATGACAAGCCACTCGTATAATCCTTCTTTGGTTTTAAATGCTGCCTTAAGTGCAGATATCATCAAATCCTCCTTTGGTTTTAAATATGGATATGATGATTGAAGAAGAGAATTCAAATTCTTCTTATTCATTCAATAATGAATTACAAAGATATATATACATAAATGTTTCTATAATAAGATATTTAATAAGGAAAGATCTCTTAAGGAAAGATGCCTACAACTATACTAGCTAAATAGAAACATAATATATACAATTTTGACTTTTCATAACACTCCCCCTCAAGTTGGAGCATAGATATTAATCATGCCCAACTTGTTACAAATGTAGTCAACCCGAGCTCCATTCAAAGCTTTGGTGAAGATATCCCAACTGGTCTCCAGTCTTGATATACCCTGTTGAAATAATCTTCTGTTGTATCTTTTCACGAATAAAGTGACAATCAATCTCAATATGTTTAGTTCGCTCATGAAATACAGGATTAGAGGCAATATGGAGAGCAGCTTGATTATCACACCATAATTTAATGGGTTGTGGATTCTTAAGACCAACCTCATCCAATAATTGTTGTATCCACATTACTTCACACACAGATTGTGCCATAGCCCTGTATTCCGATTCAGCACTAGAACAGGAGACAGCACTCTGCTTCTTACTTCTCCACGACACCAAGTTACCTCCAACAAAAACACAATATCCTGTAGTCGATCTCCTATCAACCTTTGAACCCGCCCAATCTGCATCTGAAAAGCATTCAATATTTGAATGTCCATGGTTCTTGTACAAGATACCACGCCCTGGAGCTCCCTTCAGATAACACAAAATTTGTCCCAAAGCTTCCCAATGAGTAACAGTCGGAGAAGACATAAACTGACTTAACACACTGACGTTGTATGCAATATCTAGCCGAGTCACTGTAAGATAGTTCAATTTGCCAACTAATCTCCTATACCTCTCTGGATCTTCAAACAATTCATCATCATTAGCTGTAAGTTGGAGATTAGGAGCTATTGGTGCACTGCAAGGTTTTAGCTCCTAATTTTCCTGTTTTTGCTAGTAAGTCAAGCACATATTTTTTTTGAGATAAGAAGATGCCTCTTTTGCATCTTGTAACTTCAATACCCAAAAAATACTTCAACATCCCCAAGTCTTTTGTCTGAAACTGGGTTTGAAGAAAAAGCTTGAGAGATGAAATTCCTGCAGTATCATTCCCAGTGATGACAATATCATCCACATACACTACTAATAGAATTATACCAGTCTCAGAATGTCTATAAAACACAGAATGATCACACTTACTTTTCTTCATGCCAAACTCCTGAACTACTTCACTAAATCTGCCAAACCAAGCTCGAGGACTTTGCTTCAAGCCATATAAAGATTTTCGAAGTCTACAAACTCGACCTAACTCTCCCTGAGCAACAAAACCAGGTGGTTGCTCCATATATACCTCTTCTTGAAGATCACCATGGAGAAAAGCATTTTTAATGTCCAACTAGTGTAAAACCCAATGAGAGGTGGCCGCCAACGAAATAAATAAGCGATTAGCCACAGGAGAAAAAGCGTCGGAATAATCAACCCCTTAAGTCTGAGCATAGCCTTTGGCAACAAGGCAGGCTTTTAGGCGAGCTACAGAACCATCTGGATTCATTTTCACAGTAAATACCCATTTGCAACCAATAGCTCGCTTATCGGCAGGTAAGGGTACCAGTTCCCAAGTACCATTAGCGTCTAAAGCCATCATTTCCTCTTCCATTGCAGCACGCCAGCCAGGATGAGACAGCTTCCACAACAGATTTAGGAACAGAAACTGACTCTAGAGAGGTAATGAAGCAACGAGAAGAGGATAACAAACAGTCATAAGAAACAAATGATGAAATAGGGTAAGTACACGTACGTTTGCCTTTGCGAAAAAGATCAGAGTCAGAAGCAAGGTCGGTGAGAGTAGTGACTGGATCTTCCGACGAAGAAGCTGGTGGAGGATCTGAGTCAGGAGTCGCCAATCTCCAAGAATAGACATGAACAATAGAGGGTCGAACAGTTGCCGATGGAGCAGGAATAGGTGTTGCAGGACTGGACACTTGTCTAATAGTGTAAACAAAGAGATCATCTTCCTCTCCCTGACTTTCATAAATAGATGAAAGAGGAAAGAATGGAGTAGATTCAAAAAATGTAACATCTGCAGACACAATATATCGATCGAGAGTAGGAGAGAAGCACCGATACCCCTTTTGCAGACGAGAATACCCAAGGAAGACGCACTTAAGGGACTTTGGATCCAATTTAGTTACCTGTGGACGAACATCTCGTACAAAACACGTACTACCAAAAAGACGAGGTTCAATAGGAAATAAAGATTTAGATGGAAACAAAACAGTATAAGGAATAGCACCATCCAAGACAGACGAATGCATGTGATTAATCAAAAAACAAGCTGTGGAAACTGCATCAGCCCAAAAATGTTTAGGAACTTTCATTTGAAAAAATAGGGCACGAGCTACCTCAAGGAGATGTCGGTTTTTTCTTTCAGCAACTCCATTTTGGAATGGAGTGTCAACACATGATGATTGATGAAGGATAACATTCTGTGTCATATAACTGTGAAAATTTTCTGAAAAATATTCTTTCGCATTGTCACTTCGCAATATACGCACATAAACATTAAATTGTGATTTGATTTTAGTACAAAAGGCACAAAAAATTGAGAATAGTTTTGAATGATTTTTCATTAAATATAACCAAGTAACACGAGAATAATCATCCACAAAGGTAACGAAATACTTAAATCCTAATTTGGAAACAATAGGACACGGACCCCAAATATCAGAATGAACTAACTCAAAAGGGGACGATGCCCGTTTATTGACTCTAGACACAGAAGGTAAACAATGATGCTTAGCAAACTAACATGACTCACACTCTAGACTGGACAAAGACTGAAACTGCGGAAACAATTTTTTCAAGGTGGATAACGAAGGATGTCCCAACCGACAATGGACCTCAAAAGGAGTTAAATTACTGGAGCAAGCAAGAGACCTCGGCACCTGGTTGTCAAGGATATAGAGACCTCCAGACTCATGTCCTCTACCAATAATCTGCTTCGTCGTAAGATCCTGAAACAAACAATGATCGGAAAAAAATGAGACAACAATTTAAAGCTCGGCTGAGTCTACTAACAGATAGTAAATTGAAAGAAAATTGGGGTAAACATAAAACAAATGACACAGAAATTGATGACATTGGGTTTGCAATGCCAGAACCCATGACACAAGAGGCAGATCCATCGGCTAAAGTCACAAGAGAAGATGTTATATGAGACTGAAAAGCAGATAAAAGACTAGAGTTACCTGTCATATGGTCTGTAGCACCCGAATCAATGACCCATTTGGAATGGGAAAACACAAAGCATGATGTGGATTTACCTGACTCGGCGAGTGCAGTGACAGGGGAACTGGTGGACTTTAAGGATGTCTGATATTGGGAGAACTGTGCAAATTCTTCAGCAGACACAAACAGTTTTCTCCGAGGATGGGGTTTTCTCCGAGGATGGGGTTGTATACTCCCCGGCTGCCATGTTGGCCATCTAAGATCGTTGGTTCTTATTTTGAAGTTTCAAACATGTGCGCTTTGTATGACCAGGTTCATGACAGTAATAGCAAACAACTCCAAAATCTCGATTAGAGGCAATCTCTCCATAACAGTGATTACCTCTATTGGTAGTAATCCCTCTATTGCTCCCTCTACTATTATGTCGTCCGTTATCATTGCGACTCATAAGCGCGTTATTAGTAGATTGAGAAAATTGAGGAGTCTCCGTAAGAAGTACTCGGGTGAAAGTATCATGCAAAGAGGAAATCTCAGAGCTAGAAAGAATATGAGATTTAGCTGTCTCAAATTCTGGGGGTAAACCAGCAAGAAAACTCATAACCGCCATTTGCTCGCATTGAACCTGCTGCACTTTTACATCAGGACTAAAGGGTAACAAAACACTAAGCTCTTCATAAACACGTTTAAAGTCCATAAAATAGGCTGTGAGAGACCTATCCTACTTCTCAAATCGGTAAAATGCCTTACAAACATCATATATGCGGGAGAGGTTCCCTTTGCCAGAGTATAAAAAATCTAAATAATCCATCAATTCTTTCACAAACTCACAATGATTAATTAGACAAATTACCTCACTTTGAATGGAGTTCCTGAATTGTAAGAACAACCGAGCATGCTTGCTTTGTATCATCGTTCGGTGGATCGCTAGTTAGGTGATCATCCTTATCAATGCTTCGTAGATAAACACAAACCGTCTTGCCCCATTCCAGATAGTTGGAGCCATTGAGTTTGTGTTCTGTGATTTTGGTCATTACCGAGATCACATCGGCAATCACAAATTTTGGCTCACTCTTAGCAGACACAGTTTCAAACATGGCGTCTTGGACAACGAGACCAAGTCACAAAGCAGCTCACAGAGCTGCACTTTACACCTCGCTGCGAGGCAAATAAAACCCTAGGTATGTCACCTAAGGATCAAAACAAGAACCAGATGCACGAACCTTAGATTGCAGCAGTAGCACCGACTGTAGCACAGTACTGTAGCAGCAATGTAGTACAGTACTGTAGCGCCGCACTGTAGCGCCGCACTGTAGCGCCGTACTGTAGCACCGCACTGCTGCAGTACTGCAGCAGTACTGTAGCAGTAGAGAAAAGAAAAAAAAAAAAAAGAACGAGCAATGCCGATGAGATCCGGTGAGGGACAGCACTGGATCGCTATACCCTAGAATTAGGGTTTAGCTCTGATATCATAAAGAAGAGAATTCAAATTCTTCTTATTCATTCAATAATGAATTACAAAGATATATATACATAAATGTTTCTATAATAAGATATTTAATAAGAAAAGATCTCTTAACTCTTAAGGAAAGATGCCTAAAACTATGCTAGCTAAATAGGAACATAATATATACAATTTTGACTTTCCATAACACTCCCCCTCAAGTTGGAGCATAGATATTAATCATGCCCAACTTGTTACAAATGTAGTCAACCCGAGCTCCATTCAAAGCTTTTGTGAAGATATCCCCCAACTGGTCTCCAGTCAGTCTTGATAATGATTTCTGCTCTTAAGGTCAATCTTAGAGAATATCATTATCTCCTAGCATATCATCAATCCTAGGGATGGAAACCTATACTTGATGGTGATCTTGTTAATTGTTCGACTATCAACACACATTTGCCATGTTCCATCCTTTTTTGGTGTAAAAAGGGCAAGAATCGCGATAGAGCTCATACTCTCTCTAATGTAACCTTTTGGTAGAAGTTCAGAGACTTATCATGTAACTTCATGTTCAGTGGGACTCATCCTATAATGATGGGCTAGGTGTGGAAGGCTTGCACCACGTACAAAACCAATGCAGTGTTAGATGTCTCTCATAGGTGGAAGGCCATCGGGGAGTTCCTCAGGCATGATATCAGAAAAATCATTAAGCAATAGCTAAACAGCTTTGAGTAACTTCAATTTTCTCAGATGTCTCTTTTGCTAAAAGGATTTATGCAATTGGGGACTTCGCTAGATTTTTAGAGAATTAGCTTTGTTCAAAACCATCATTTTATGTTCATCAGTGGAGGGTTTGATGCAGAACAGGCCTGAACCTATGTTGATCGGATTAAACCGATTTAGTTCATCATTTTCTAAATTAGATTACATTAGTTGAGAATATCTTTTCGTTAGTTAAATGAAGATTTTTAGCTATCCTCTTATTTGCTTTTATTTGTTTTTTTTTTTTGTTAATCTCTAGATAAAGTTGTTTTAGTTGGTTATTTAGGATAAGATTAAATTCTAAGTTGGCTATGTATAGATAAGGTTAAGAATAGTATAAATAAGGTTCTTTGAATGGAGATGAATATGAATTTATGAATTTATGAATTTATAATGAAGACAAATGCTTTGGCAATGATGTCTTTTTTTCCTTCGCGAATGCGTCGCCCTAGAGTGAGTCCACTCCCGGAGTGAGTTCGGTTCAGGAGTGAGTCTTGATTATCTTTTCTATTTTTTTCTATTCTCTTGAATTTTTCTATTTTCTTTAATTTTCATTTTTTTAATTACAAAAATTTCTAAAGCAGTATTTCAAAAACTTTCAAATTTTCAAAAAGCTTTCAAAATCATAAATTATATTTTGGAACCCTCTAAAAATGTAGGACCCTATATTTTGTCCTACATTAAGGTTGCTTTCGGGACTTTTTTGATTTAGGCTTTGGTTTAGGTAAGTAATTTAGGAGAACCAATCTAATTTTCTTATTATCCTTTGTGACTATGTAGGTGTTCTTCCTACCATCATGTAGAGTGCTACGATCAAATTGCCAAGATCTACCTAACAATAGGCGACTCACATCCGTAGGTACAACATCACACCAAACCTTTTAGGTATAAGTATTCCCAATAAAAAATTTAACAAGACGTCGCTCTGTTACCGGAAATTGATCCTCATCCTTAAACCAAGCTATTTTGTAGGGTTGAGCAAGTTTTAAAGTTTTCAGTTTGAGTTTTCTCAAACATATTTTTAGAGATAAAGTTTTCAATACTCCCACCATCAATGACAATAGAGCAAAACTTACCCTTGTGCTACAGATGGTTTTAAAAAGGCTAGACGCTTCCAATCATCTTGGGTGGACTTAGAAGCTAATAGGACTCAATGGATCATGAGATTTGTTTCAGTTGCATCAGGAGATTCATCAAGAATCTCATCTATATCTTCTATTTCTACAGTTTCTTCGCCATTTTCATTTTCTTCCTGATTTTATATTAGCTTGGCTCTAGAATCAAATGTTCTCAAACAGCAATCAAAGGATTTATGTCCAAGTTTGTTATATTTATAACAAATGATGCCAGATTCAACGGGTTTAGCATCTAAAATTCCTTTTCCCTTCAATTTTTGAACAAGTTTTGAAGAGATTTGGCTATCATTCTTTAGGATAGGCTTGGTTCCTATGGTGTTCTTTACACTGGCACTTCCCTGACGAAAGGTTTGTCTTTTAAGTTTATTCTCAACCCTAAGTGCATGATTTAAATCATGTTGACCAGATAGAAAGTTAAAAGGGCTAACTCGTCTTGGATTTGGGTTCAAAGACCGACCAGATAGCGAGCCACCCGCTGTTCTTCGTCATCTTTAAGTTCATTGCGAGCTTAAAGGTGAAAAATTATTCAGTATATTCTTGTACCGATTTAGACCCTTAAGATTGTGAAATTTTTGAAATATGGTTTGACGGTAATCAGTCGATAAATATTTTCGTTCTAAGTTTTTCTTCCGTTCTTTCCCACAAGGTAGTCTTTTCCTTACCCTTTCTAACACTATTGTTTTGGACTTGTTTCCACCATAGTAAGGCATGAAGAGGCAAATTTAACTTTTTTGTCATCACGTAAGTCTTTCCATTCAAAAAATTATCCATACAATTTTACCAAAAAGTTACAATTTTCTAAAAAGTAGTGAAGTTCAGTGTAGTTTTATATACTGTGGGGCCCAAAGCATTTTTCCAATAGTTGTTTTCTCTTTTAATATCAATGCAAGATTTAGTACAATGGAGTCGAACCCAAATTTTCTGAAAATATGCAAACCATCTTGGGAATTGATGTATTACACTAAATGCATGAGCACAGTTTAGGTAGAAAAAGTTACAGATACTTGATCTTTTGGCCATTGAATTAGATCTAACAACTAAGAATTAAAACATTTTATGTTAATTTAATAACAAAAGAAAATTTGTATGGTTGTGATATATACCCATCAAAATTGAATAAATGATATTGCTAGTATATGATAAGGGTTACATTTATAGGGAGTGGCATTTTGGGAAAGAGAATGATCCCAAAACTCCCTCTTTTATAAGCAGTATATAGATAACAACCTAGTTTTAAATTCAAAACTTGAAAACAAGTAATACTTATCCAAGTAACTAATACGAACTAATCCAAGAAAAATTAGTTCAAAATTCCAAATTCAAATTCAAAGTACAAAAAAAAAAAAAAAAAAACATCCAAATTTGAAATTCAAATTCAAAATTCAAAATTCAAATGTGATGCAATCCAATTGCTTTGTCCTAGCAAACATCATCTATATAATTACGACCTACTAACATCACCACCCCATCATCACATATCTCTCTTTAATGGCGTAACATTGATCTTATCAAAGGAATTAGTAAACCAGAACTCTATTTTGGTTAAATGATTTGTGAGCAAATAATTTAATATGGGCAGCTCAAACTTTGTTAACCAAATGGTCCCTAACTGTAAATCCATCTCTTACTTACTCTATTGCATAAAACGCTTAGGGCGTGTTTGGTTCGAAGTTGGAGTCGGAATCGCAATCGGAATCAAAATAAGCTGGAATCGGAATCGGAATGACTCATTACCTAATTTCGTTTGGTTCATCACCTGAATCGGAATCGGAATAAATCATTCCCATTGTTGGTGTTTGGTTCAGGTGGATATAAAAAACGTAATCAAATTAATATACGAACGTTATCTTTATAATATATTAATTTAAATTCAAATTAAAAATTAAATATTAAAAATTTATTATCAAAATTTTTAAATAATGTCAAAATTTTAAATCTATTTTTTAAAAAAATAAATTAATCTTTGAAGTTGAGTAGATAATTCAAAATATGAAACTAAATTTTTATTTATTCAAATTCAAACTTAAAATTACAATTTAAATTTTAATTTGAATCCATAAATTTAATTTAAGTTTGAAATAAAATTTGAATAAAACTTTATATAAATTAAAATTTAATTTAAATTCAAATTCATAAGTTAGATTCGAAATACTTGATTAAATTTTAATTTTTAATTTAAGTTCAAATTAAAATTTAAAATTATATATTTAATTTTTAAATTTTAACTTATATTTTAATTTAAAAAGTTGAAAAAATAAATTTAATCCGAATAAATATCCATTCCGTCCGGATTCAACTTTCAATCCGGCCTCCTAGGCCGGATTGAAAAAAGGGGTGATTGGGGCATTCCCATTCCACTCGGGAATCGGAATCGGAATGGAACTCCCGTGTACCAAACACCCACAAACGGATTCACCTATTCCGATTCCGATTCCATGGTGAAAAAGAAGCGAACCAAACACGCCCTTAGTTTCTTGTCAACCATCTAACTATGAATTTAGCACCATATAACCTCCGGTCTAAGATTTTCTATAAATTGGCTTTCATGGCATAAACTTTCCAAAGAACAATAACTTACCATGGATTAAAGTTTCGAATCAATTGAGTTTTACCAAAACATATCAAAGAAGAAAAGGAATGACACAATATGCAAATTTCATGTTCTATTTATAGGAGAACCACTCAATCATCCATACTCAACTATGAACAATTCTTGAATCAAGGATTTCCACACAAAACTATCAAAGAACAACAATACATTATGCCCTATTTCATGTCAATAATCTGTGCAGTGAGTTTAATAAGAAATATCAAGAGAAAGTAATGCCCAAGTCAGTGAACTAAATTAAGTTATTCAGGCTCTCACCAACCTTGTCTAGAGTCTGCGTGGTTAGGACATAGAGGGGAGGAGCAACCAGCTTGATCTTTACAGGGCAATCATCACTACCAGCAGCTTCTGCTTTCCTCATAGCCTCCTGGAAAGCAATCAGTCAGCAGAACATGTATCCTCACTCGATGCAAACATTTTTTCTCCAACATCCAAAAGCATAAATAAGAGCAAAATTCAGAAACAATAAGGGCATGTTTGGTTCATGAGTGGAATAGAAATTGGAAACGGTATTGGATTGCACTGGAATGGGAAACGGAATGACGAATTTTCCAAACATGTTTGGTTCATTATTGGAATGGAAATCGGAATGGACACTTAGAATTTTAAAAGAGGGTTTTTGTTAAGTGAGAGGAGAGTGATGAAGGGAGAGGAGGGGGAAGTTCTTGTAAGAGACGATTTTTGAGTGGTTTACTAGGAATGGGCCAATCCGGGATTCAAAACCGGATTGAGCCATAAATGCATCGGGGAATGAGAATCTGAATCCGATTCTTATAAAACAAATAACAACTATTGGAATCAATAAATCTCATTCCGATTCTATAGTCTAAAATAGGTAAACCAAACAAGCCGTGAGAGAACAGAAAATGGGCACTAGTCGCGAACCTTGATGTGGAGAACTCCATCAAACTGAAAACATTTCATCTCGATGTCCGCACGTATCTTCAGAGGCTGCGGTGTCATCCTTCTCCTGATATTCTTGACCAGCGCATCCTTAACTTCCGGCGTCATTGCCGGCACAGCCTTAGTGACCTACACTCACCTCGGTCGATTAGGAATTCTAAAAGAGGC
This sequence comes from Ananas comosus, assembly GCF_001540865.1. Taxonomy (NCBI): domain Eukaryota; kingdom Viridiplantae; phylum Streptophyta; class Magnoliopsida; order Poales; family Bromeliaceae; genus Ananas; species Ananas comosus. Next base: position 7,690,414 of record NC_033630.1, on the reverse strand, counting down.
TAGCATCAAAAGAAGAGATCAAAAGTACTCAAAGTGCAGCAGCAATTATACCGCTTGCCCATCAGGCCCATCTTCCTTCACTTCTCGCGTCAGCGGATCGAGAACCGAATCAGGGTCCGTCACAATCAACTTGAATGCCTAACAATACGCCGACCAAAGAGCCGTCATCATCTTTGGAATTCCAACCAAGAATTAAAATCGTCGGATAAAGGCCAAAGGAGGAAGTCAGCTCTAGACCTACCTCGAATGCGTGGCCGTATTTGCGGTAGAGGGGCCAGCCGACGTGGACGTAGAGGTCCTCGAGGTCGAGGTCGAGGGTCTCGGCGACGTGGCGCATGATGGAGTGGACGAGCTTGCTCTTGTTGTAGCGCTCCTCGCAGGCCTGGATGTCCTCCTCGGAGACGCGGCGCTTGGAGAGGTCGATGTAGCCCTTGTCGCGGTCGACGCGGAGGACCATGACGGGCTCCTGGCGCCCCACCTTGATGAGGGAGGAGACGGAGCGGATGCGTCGGCGCGACAGCTCGGAGAAGAGGATCATTCCCTCGATGTTGTTGTACTCGAGGAGGGACACGTACGCGCCCATGTCCGCGATGTGCTTCACCTGGATCATCACCGCCATGTCCACCTCCGGGTACTTGGCTTCGTACATACGGCACTCCAGGTTCGGCATCTTTTCTCTGCCTTCTTCTTCTTCTTCCCCGACACTAGGCTTTCTCCGCTTGCGTAAGGTGCTACCGGAGAGGGGTCACTAGGGTTTAGGTTTTGTGAGTGCCGCCGCACGCAAGTCTAATGCATACTTGCAGCCCCTTACGCAACGTTTCTCACATATACATCGGCCAATTTGCCGCCGTAGATTTGCAATTTTTTTTTTTTGTTTAACCCTTGAAACTTAAAAAATGGGAAAATACTCCCTGTACATTCTATTTGGTTAATATATCTTACACCCCAAATAGAGATAGTTGAGATTAAACGGAGTTTTTGAATTTGTTTTTTTCTCATCTCATTTTTTTTCATTCCATGCCTTCCCTCAAGCTCTCGCTCAAACTCTCTCTCACACTCTTTACCGTTTGGTTCGGATATAAGCAAGAACTAGCTATTACAGGAATAGATAAGTATGGGGATAAGAAAAATAGTTTTTGGATGCAAATTGGATTGTTCCCGGGGATAAGAACAATTTTAGGTAGTTTTATATAGGAAATAGAGGTGTTGGTGGGGATAACCGAGAACTACTATTCTCGGGTAAAAAATTAGCGTTTGGATATAAAGGGGGGATAAGGGCCTATTCCTATCCCTATCCCATAACCAAACACTGCCTCCCTAATCCAACCTTCTCATAGCTCTCTCTCACCTCTCTCCATAAGCAGGAGCTCTCTCTCTCTCTCTAAGAATTTCTGGTCGTCTTCTCCCAGCATCCAACCTTTTCAGACCTGGGTTGAAGCCCAATATCAGAATATTGATTGCATCTTATGGTGTTCTGATCTTTGACGAGTGCTTGGATAAGGCCCAGATGGTCCAGAAAGACATGAAGGAGGTGCGCGTTTAGCAGGACATGACTAGAAAAAAGGAACAAGAAGCATTCCTACTCCAAGTCTAGCAGTGGCTGTCACGCCCCACCGCCTACCCTTTGTAGGTGGAAGGAGCCCCACATGGGCGCGTGCACAAGACCCGCTGAACGGACAGAGTTTTCTCTGTCCGCCCAAGGCATTACAATCAGTACAATTCAAAACATTCTAAACAGAAATAAAATTCATACACAGATTGTATAAGGAATGCATCATAAACATAAATAACTATTCTATTACAAACATTCATCTCATTCACTTTACATTTACATTATTCCAAATACAACCATATTTATTACATTTCTTTCATTCTTTTCAAACCCTTAGCTACANGCTACTACCTGAATTGCACTCCGTTCGATTACACCGCTTTGGGGGCCCAATCGGAATTACTAATTTCTCGTTTCTTGTTTCTTATTTCTTGTTTCTCATTTCACTTTTCTTGATTTCTTGTACGTATTACATCATAGGACTTGAAACGTTTTTAACACTTCAACCTTTCACCCCAACTCTTCACCGTACATGGGTGTCCAAAATAACAAACATTTCCACAAAACCCGGTTAAAACTCTCGATAATCTGAAAACCTATGTTCTTTCACGCAGCAGCTTCGCTAAAGACTTGAATAACGTAATATCATATGACTTGAAGTCGTTTAACGCTTCAAGCTCACTCCTTACGATAAACCTTGGGAGGGTGTACAAGATTTTCCAATTTTTAACAAATGTGTATTCAAACTCGCACTAACCTTACAGCCTTTGTTCTATCACGTAACGAGCCCGCTTTTAGTCGTAAAAGACGAACCACATGGCCATGTCGGTAATACCACATGGCCATGTGTTACGTCTTTGCACCGTCGAACCCGAAAAACCATTAAAGTGTAGAATTGGGATAGATAAACTTGGGTCGTGCAGAGACCCTCGAACGACCTACTACGATCTCGAGTCTCTTACCAGAAACGTGGTAGGAGTGAAAGAGAGAGATCCCAAAGAGAGAGATGCTCATTTTCAGCGGCAAAACGCGGCTAAAGCGCGGCGAGAGCAGCGAGCGACCAAGCCACCTGAACCCCGGTCGAAAATTCTCCATTTCCCTCCACAAAACTGTCACAAAAAGTACAGATAATGACTCTCAACGACTTGCCCCTGAAATCTCTTCATCAATCAAGTTAGAGAGAGATCAAACACCAAATAGCAGCCTTAAACTGCATAAGAACAAGGCGACGAAGGTCGTCTCAAACAGTCCCCAAGGACGTCGATCTTCCTCTATAGATCAACACTAAATGGGTGCAACTAGGTCCCTTTTCAATGGAACTCCGAACTATGTCCATAAATGAGCGGATCGCTTCAAAAAAAGCCTGGATATCCACTGAATTAGCTCATTAATTGCGTCAAACTCCAACAAAGAAGCGTCGTCCAAAGGTTTAAGTCAAATTGATTTAACTCCTGGGGCCCTGGACCAAACCTCCTACAAGATTGGTTCCCATTCGATCTTAAGGTCAATCTTTTGGCTTTAGCGTTCAAAGGCCGATATTAATAATCATAAGTTACTAAAACTACGGCAAAACTACAGCAAGCGTCGTCCTCCCGCTAGCTCGGAACCTAGTAGAAGTCAACTGAACACTCCTGGAAGACCTTCGAATTGCACTCCATAACTTGACTCGGTTTCGTCTTTAAATTCGATAACGGAACATGATTCATATTAAATCCGGCTTTAGCCTATAAAGCCAGCAGTAAAACTGCGCTACAACTACGAATACAAGTTGTCCTAACCTCGGAACACCTTGACTAAAACCCTGAGGAAACCTGACAAACCTCGGAACCTTGATCCACCCAGCCTGGATTGGTCTCGTTCACTTCGAGGAGATACAAGATATACATAATAATTTTGCACAATCAGCACATGAATACACTAACGATTTCCCGAACTCTTAAGCAGTAGTATTGTAAATGATATAACTGTATCTTAGAGATACTTCATCTCTTAGGAGCGCGGATTTACATAAGTATAAGGACAAACCAAATCAACTTATTATTACTCTGCACAATAATACGAGTACTTTGCATCTCTTGTTACTGTAAGAGAAAAATGAGCGAACTAATGTTCATCTCTTGATACTGTACGAAATACGGAGGTACTATCACCTTTCTAAGATTACGGTATTCATTTAATCGTAATGAGGACATGCGAATGATTTGATCACCTAAGATCAACAACAATTATAAACAATATGACTTTACAGCTAGTTTCCTAGCTCTTGCTCTTATAACACTTGATTTTGTACTATTAACTCTGTACAACCTGATACCTGGAACGAACGAACGGTAGCACGAGTAAGCGTGTGCGAACACTCCCATCGAGGGATGTTCGGCCGTGAGGCCTCAACCGGATGCGCTGTCAACGAGCGGGCACGCCCTAACCCACGGCTTCACCTAACGGCACCCCTCACATATGATGGTGCCCCGGTCAGGAACTCACCAGCTAGGACCGTCCTTACGGGTCTACTCCAACCCGGATGCATAACTCCGGAGCGCATCGCCCGAGGGGGAGCGACCGCCCTCGAGCACGGAACTCGACAGCAAGTATGATCATATCCTTAACTCAAAGGATTATAGTTCAATCTTAACTTTACACTAGCTCTAGTGTTCTTTACATCACTTTATGTTGCAAACTCATGCAATCACATTCTTTACATTCTCATTACTCTTGCTAACTCTAGCAATCATTGTTCTTTGCATTTCTTTTACTTTTGCTAACTCTAGCATCCTTGTTCTTATTGCCCACTTTACTTTAGCTTTACTCGTCGTCATTTTCATCATTCTTTATCGAATGCCACTCGATCTATGTCATTGTGCCACTCTGTTCTTTTGCTCACTTTGGGTGCTCACTTTTCTCTCATGCATACATATAGGGTTTTGACATTATTAGGTTCTCAACCATCTCATTATGCAAGTTGTGCTCACAATCATGCAATCATCACATTTCATCATTACTTTACCCTAAAATGCATGCAACAATATATAGAACATATGCTCAAAGAATGACACATTAGGCATAGAGAGAATTTCAATGAGTTTGAAAAGCACCACCCACCTTGTAGGTCTCTTTAGGTGCTCCGATGATTTTCTTAGGATTTTTAGATGCTTCGTTCTTTACCTGCGGCAAAACGAACCCTTATTAGGCCATTTTGCCCATAACCTTTCATACACTTTTCGAAATGCTATTCCGAGCGCACCAACGCGTCGGAAATACCCCCAATTAGGTTTTTAGAGGGTCAATTGCACTTAGAAACCTTCATGAGCAAAAGCCCCAATTTGGGTGCCCTAGCTCCAATGTATATCAAAACCTAGGGTTTGATCTCATTGGGAAGCAAAAGTAGCTTCATTATACTCTAAATAGCCCATTAGAATCATTCTTAGGCTCTCCAAAACCCTAGTTTGGATTTCACCATTAGAGGTGGGTTGAAGCTCACCTTGAGCTCAACCATGGTTTTGATCTCTAAAGAAGCAAAAGAAAGCTTCAAAACTCTTCAAATATCCCATTAAAACCCATTTCTAGGTTATTCAAAACTCATTCTAGGGTTTTACTACACTTGGGATCAAAGCTTACCTTGTAAGCTTCCTTTTCTTGCACTAGAGAGGAAGAAGATGAAGCCTCTTTGCTCCAAAAGCTTCTTCTTCACCTTCTTCTTCTTCTTTTCCTTCTTTTCTTCCTTTCTTCTTCTTCTTCTCCTTTGTCTTCTAGAGAGAGAGAGAGAAAAGAGTGTGAGAGAGTGAGGGAATGAGAGAGGAAGGCTCTCTCAGCCCCAACATAACCCTTGGGTTGCAAAATTGCTAATAAACCCCTCAACTTTCATCTTAATACACTGCCTGGACTGGGCAGTTTTCGCAGGCAGGGACCGGTCTCCCCGAGCAGGGACCGGTCTCCGAGAGCTCTCCCAGCGCGGCCAGAGCTGCTGCGCGCGATGCATCCGGTCTCTCCTAGGGGGACCGGTCTCTGGGGACCGGTCTCTCAGACAGAGACCGGTTCCCGAGAGCTATCCTTCCAGGACTTAGCCGATTTTTCGGCTATCTCATTCTGCACGCGTTCGGGGACCGGTCTCTCCCACCAGGGACCGGTCCCCGAGAGCTCAAAAACTGCAGTTTTGCAGAATTTGATTCTCTAGCTCTCGAAAACCTCCCGTAACTCACTTTTGATCATTTTAACACCTTCGGACTTTCCGAAGTGCACCATTCTCGCACTTTGGTCAATTTGACTAAAGTTCGATACTTATTTTCCGAATTTTCGGTATATTACACACTAACTATAGCTACGTCCTTTTCTCGCGCCGCTGTGCCGCTCACATGTGAACCTGTAAAAATGGGGGTGAGAACTATAAACATAGCTTCCAGTGGGTTTGGCCGCCGAACTCGCTGATTTTTCCACTAAATCCAATTGGGCATAAGTAGCTACAAAAGCAGGTAAGTA